>NC_139647.1:7392330-7709830 GCF_964638095.1 Poromitra crassiceps | reverse complement strand
TTTTCTCACTGCCAGTAGCCTAACTACAGTAGGGTTTGACAGATAGCTAGTCCGACCGGTGTCAGCACAGTCGGCGCTCCCGGTCCTCGCTGGTCGTTAAAGATTTCCAATAGGCGTTATTCTGATAAACTGGTCACATATATGTTTTACGTTCTCACCCGACAAATATTAAAACTTTAAAACAGTTTGGGGTTTATTTTAGCTTGAAAACAGCTTTTTGGCAAGTCTAAATGACTGCGGTAGGCGTACTCTACTTCCGTGTTTAAACCGTAAAGACGATTACGAAATGACATCGTGCAGAAGCGTCCTTGTATGGGCAAAGAATAAGGTGATCACACTGCCACCTAGCGACCTGGCATGTACATTAAGGCGTTTTTAAAAATTCAACGGCGCTCATGTAAACGGGGAGAAGGTGTGAAGGAAAAGGTGTGAAGGAAATGCTATTGTGTCGTTTCTTCCAGAAACTGTCCTCGTGTAAAGGGCCCCTTAGCAACGCTGATGCTTTTTGAGATGTTAATTTGAGATGCTTTATTGCCATCTTCATAGCGTTGTTGCTGTTCTTTGAAGTTCAATTAAAAAAAAGCTCTCATCTGCTTCCAAAACTATTGGCATTGCAGTAAATGATCGCCGACACGTTACTTTCCTCATGCTGTACGTGAGGGAGTCAAATGAAAACATTATCTGTGACTCGAGTCGTGGCTCGTGGCTAGTCGGGTACGGTGGTGCAGTGGTAAGCGCTGTCGCCTCACAGCTCGAAGGTCCTGGGTTCGATTCTCACCTGGGACGCTGTGGGCGCTGGAGTTGTGACCCCCCCATATCTTCAGTGCCTACTGCCCAGGTGGGCTATCTCGTCGAAAGGGCCTTTCTGTGTGGAGTTTGCATGTTCTCCCCGTACCCCCCAGGGGGTTCCTCCGTACATAACCCCCCACTAAAAACATGCAGAAGATCGTCATCCGACCAGTGACGACAACATCTGAAGTTGGTCCAATGATGGTCCAATGAAGGTCCCCGGGCGCTGGAAAGAAATAGCGACCACTGCTCCTGGCCTGCCCCCTGGAGGAAAGGACAAGCCTGGATGGGTCAAATGCAGAGGACATATTTCACCGGCCACCGTCAGCATGAGTGTGTGTAGTGTGTTCGTGTGACAATAAAGACGGGCTGCCGTCTGAAATCGTGTTTTTTTTTAAATTGTGTTACTCGTATCGTTTCGAAAACTTGTCGACCGGTGAGATTTTGATGCTTTGAACCACGTCTTTCGGTCTGTATGAGGAATGGATGAATTCAGTGTCGTGTGGCACCTGTTGCATAAATTTTGCATACATATTTATCGCACATCATTCAATTTAGTCAAATATTCTCCATCTACTGTGACATTTTTAAACGGTGGTATTTTTGGAGGATATTTTCAAGTAAGCTTACTCGTTGATTTTCATTGATTTATTTGTTCTGCTGATGATAATTACAGAGAAGTAAACATTGCAATTTACACTTGACATATTCCATGACTGGAAAGGAGCAGGGAGAAGAAGAATTTCACCTGGCCCACCACTCGAAACATAAATAAATGATTGCTATAGATGCCGGTGTGCCGATTTCAGTTACATAACCGTGCTTTTTCAGTAGCATGAGAAACGACAACGATGAAACGACGCAAGACACCAAGTGGTTCCCAACCTCGGGGACGCGACACACACGTGTGGTGGGTCACGTGTGAACACACGTGTGGTGGGTCACGTGTGAATTCTGTGACCTTATAGACGCCATCTGTGATCATGATCATTATATTCATGAATGCTGAAGTGTAGGGGTGCACCGATCACATTTTTTGCCACCGATTGCCGATCGCCTATGGGAAATATCTGCCCAACCGATCATCGACCGATCACCGATCACCGATGTATAAACTCCTCAAAAAAAGTTTGGAAACGTTATTTCGGACGATTATTTCTCCCCTTTAATAATACCAATTGGCATTGTATTTTGTATCGTTGGAAAGCCTGATTAGTGATAGGGCTTTTTTTTTATTTAAAAAAAAAATGAATATAAAAAAATATCGGCACTCAGCCGATCGCATATTTGAGGTCAAAATCGGCCGATACAGATTGCTTGCCGATCGATCGGTGCACCCCTACTGAAGTGCTCAAATCATACTGACTCTCTCACTCAGCAAGTTATTCTTTTCAATAAAGGCCTCTCATTTTTGTACAGTTTTTCAAGCAAAGAGCCATCCACTTTCAGCTGGAGAGGAAAATGCGTTTGTGACTGGGATGTCTCTTCTGTTTATCCTGCCACCTCCAGCTACATGCATGCTTGTTCTTTGTTTGCTCCATTGATCAGAGGGAGTTGGTTAGTTGAAGTGTGTGGCTGGCTACGCATGCCAGCTCTCTTCCCCCTCTCTGCGGCTCGTTAGCAGAGAGCCAGTGTGGTGACAGCTTCCATATTGTCCTGGATGTTCTGCATGGTCTTCCACACTGTGTGACTGTGTGGCTTCTCCTCGCCCTGTTCTGTCCATGTTGCCTCGGTAGGTGTGTGAATAGACGTGAAAAACACCGACCATGTCTGATTAAGAAAGACCGCCCGAGCGTTTCGGTTCGGTATCGGTTACATGATTCAGCAAGCTCTCTGCGCTGCCAGTCAAGCTGATGGCGTTAGGATCTAATGTCGTACCCACTGGATCAGACTATGGGCTTTCTCCCCAGGGTATTAAGTTGGTTACAGGATCTCCTACGTGCCCTACGGCGCTCTCTCACCAAATCTTAGATTATGTAATTGGTAGTAGAGTAGACACCTGAACTTTTGAGCTCTCCAAATTTGTATGGCAATCTATGAGCAGTGTTGGGGGTAACTCATTACAAAAGTAACATATTACATGTAATATATTACTTTTAGCAGTAATATATTCTGTAATATAACTTATTATTACTTATAGGATTTCAGTAATATTATACCAGTTACTTTGTCAAGTTACAAATTGAGTTCCTTTTTTTTATTTTTTTATTAAAGCACATATTTAAACAAAGATACAATCCTTTCCTAATCAAACTGTGTGTTTTTATGCAAATAACCACTATAGATGACAATAACAAAGGAGAAGGATAACATTTAGAATTTTGGATCGACTTCAAGGCGGTTGACATTATTTTTCGGGATGGTTCCGGTGTGGCCATGTCATTCTTCTGCTGCTGCTGTTGTTTTGGCGAAAAGTCATGCAAAAGTAGTGTAATAAGTAACGAGTTAACGAGTTAACGGACATGAATGGATTTAAATCCCGTGCTATTTTGTCCACAGCTGCTTCATGCCAGCACCAGCAGGTGCTTCAGCGAGGAGTATTTCTCACTTGTGGCCCGAACACAAAGCATTTAGATAATGAAGCTAAATTTGATCCGATGCAACAGCTTAAGAGACACTCGACCTAAGACACTTGGCCGTTACTTTCTACCAGAGATCTTTCGCAACAACATGTGACATTGTAGCAAGCTAACGGTCAAACTCAATGACCTTTGTGTGTTTTGAAAAAAGTTGACCCGTCGGTTTTTCTTATTGGACGTTGTTGAAGCCAGCCTCAGTGTATATACCGGTAGTGCTTTTCCCCAAGGGCCAAACATTTTGACTCCACGTTACAGCCATACTTTCAACTGGGCCGTACACCACTCTGAGGCCAAAACCTAGACAGTTATGTAACGATCACATTCAAATCGTTGTCCTATGATCAAGAACCCTTTTTAAAATGCTTAGTACAGCAGTAGCCTGAAGGTTAGAGAAGCAGGCTTGTGACCAGGAGGTCGTTGGTTTGAATCCTCACATCGGCTGGGAAAATCTTAACCTGACGCCGCCAGATGGACGGTTCAGCTTCACATTACGTTTCACTAAACCAGTCGATTACCAGGATTACGTCGAGAGAATCTCTTTTGATCTCACGAGGTTATCCATCTTGCAAGCAAGGTTAGGAAAATCTGGGTGGAGAAGAAGAAACAACACCCTTAACACCTACCATTGATGATCCCTTGAGCAAGGCACATCCCACATCTCAGTAGACATTGTTCAGTTGACTGTTTGTTACTGGGCTGCTCCAAGGTGTGAATGTGTGTGAAAATGAGCACACATGCTCGGTCGCCGTTAACCTGACTCTGCCAGACGGGGGCGGTATTGTGTTCACAAGACACGCCCCGTCTGGCAGAGTCAGGTTAGGTCACCGTTCCCTGGGTAGATGAAACCTAAATAACAAGGCTAGGTCGAAACCTAGCTATGGCCAGCTGGGAGGCAACCACCCTGGCTTGCGCTGCGGGGGACGGGAGTTACGCTACGGGCCGGTGGGAACTGTAATTTATTTTATCATTGCATGTCTACCATTTAATAAGACTACTATAAAAAAAATCAATGGAAGAAAAAAAAAAATATTTTTTTCGCTTTTATTTTTGTTTTTGCTGAAGGCGAAATGTTTTATGGTCAGTCACGATTCTCTGGAAGACTGGTTGGCTTAATAAAAATGAAGCAACAATGAGAAGCAAGATGAGTGGAACGTAAGTGAGTTTTAAAAGCCAGAAATCTCACCGCCTGGAAAATAATTAAGTCATCGCTCGTTATTATTGATCGACAATCCGAGCTCCCGCAGATATATGATTATGTTTTTTTGTGCTATGGGGCAGGAAAAAAAGATCCTGCTTATTGCTTCTTTTTTAGGTGCTGCCTGAATAGCTTTTCCACAAATGCCTCCTATGTGAAATTCACCTGGAAAGAGAACCTGAAAGTGCCTGAGGCATAGTTATTTACACATAGTGTTTATAAATGCTATATGTAAATATATGTCCAAAATTACAAATATAAAAATAAAAAATAAATCATAAAAAAAATTCATACTTACATGTAGGATTAACCTTTGCCTTCCAGGGATCCAAGCGTCTTCTGAGATCAAACGAGTACGTCCTCCCACCCAGTGGCCTGATGGAGACAGATCTGGAGCTCACGTTCTCACTACAGGTAAATGCAATCAGTTATTACAATCTTATTCTAATAACTTATTGTAAATATTGTGAAATCTTGCATACCTAGGTTTTTTTTTTTTTTTTTTTTTTTAATTCTATTTTCATATTTTAAATTTTTATAGAACACAAACAACACAAAACAGACAAACAGGCCCAGACACAGGGGAAAGAAAAGAAAAACAAAACAAAAAATATAATCAACATTACAAAGTGGTGCCGCCAGCCACCTAAGGTGCTTATGTTCTTGTAAACGATATGCTTGGGATCTCACTCAAGGGGTCTATGGGAAGCCAGCCGGGCGAGTCACCCGTCACCCCTAGCCTCGTTGAGGTAGACTAAAAACGGGTCCAGATAGTTATACATTTTTGAAGTGCATTGGTTCTCAGGAACCAAGTCTCTCCATGCGTATAACAGAGGTCATGTCCGTCAACCACAATTGGAAAGAGGGTGGAGAGGGAAATCTTGCATAGGTATTGACGGGCTTTCACTTCCTCAAATGCTATTGTCACATTTTTTCTGTGACTTACTGGATTCAAGACAATTTCTCTTCCTCAAATTGTTTGCTCTTTTGCTTCTACAAGCAATGACTCGTAGTATGTGACAGCAGGTTTACATCAGAGCCGTATAATAGAAGAGTTCCGACATCTCCATTCACTCCAATGGACCAGTTTTTTTCCAGGAAGTAGAAAGTGGAACTCTTGAGTAAAAAAAAGCAGCACTGTCGAGTTGCAGCAAAATAGACAGTTTGTGTTGTACTTTGAAAGGGTTTTTCATCCCTTGAATCAAATTGTACATTATCAGCTTTATTTTACAGTAGCATGCAAAAGTAGCGCGAGACCCATTCCTGGCTGTTCATTGGCTAATGAGTCTCGCATTTTGGTCCTCCGCTGACGCCACTCTCTCACTAGAGGACACTAGTTTACATGTGAGGCTGTCATCGTTTTGTATGAAACATTTGTAAACAGGACAAAATGAACCCTATCATTTTCAAAAGCGATGGCTTATGGAGGTTGCCAAAAGCTCATCTCACGTGTACAAAGCTAATTCTTCAAGAATCAAATAATTGTAACTAATCAAAAAAAATATATATATGTTTTTGCAATATGTTTAATTCAAGCCACCCTCAATTGACCCTCTGATAGCTTTGGAAAAATACAGCCCTCCTGTCAGTTCTAATCTAAAGGCCGATGTCATGTGGTTTGCGTCCGGCTTTGTTGATCTGAGTTTTTTGTTTTATTGTTAGTACCCCCATTTTCTGAAGAGGGATGCCAACAGACTCCAGATTATGTTGCAGAGGAGGAAACGCTACAAGAACCGCACCATCCTGGGCTACAAGACTTTGGCTGTGGGCGTAATCAACATGGCCGAGGTAGGTACTGCATAGCCCTTTTGTATGGGGGGGGGGACATTATTT
The DNA here is from genome assembly GCF_964638095.1 of Poromitra crassiceps. Classification (NCBI taxonomy): domain Eukaryota; kingdom Metazoa; phylum Chordata; class Actinopteri; order Beryciformes; family Melamphaidae; genus Poromitra; species Poromitra crassiceps. The sequence continues at coordinate 7,703,434 of NC_139647.1, read as the reverse complement.
CAAATGACCGTGTGCCTCCTTTTATCATTTCATTCGCCGACGCCTCGTCTGCCATTTTATCTCGTCGTTGAGAAACCGATCGTTTTGCTCCGAGCAGCATGTGATTGCATTCTGTGTTGTTGACAGTGATTGACGTGGTTATTAGTGTCTATGTGCCATGTCTTGCCAGAGAGAAGGGCCTCCTGCGCCACACGTCGTTTGAGATGATTCATGCTCCTCACACTTACTGCCGTGTGAGGAGATGCTGGGCCATCTGGAGATGCTTTCATCAGCACTGTGCTGAAACAGTGTGTTCACAACGTGGGCAGAAGTAATGCTGCTATATTACCCAGTGTGAATGTCTATACGTGGATAATTAGTATTCATTACTGAGCCTAACTCAATGTTCTTGCCTGGTTTATTTGAAAAGGGGACAAGTGCAAATAACACGGATAACCAGCATCGCCACGGGTGGATCAGTGGGTTAGCACTGTTGCCTCACAGCAAGAAGGGCCCGGGGTTCAAACCCTGGTCTGTCCCCAGGTCCTGTCTGTGTGGAGTTTGCATGTTCTCCCCGTGTTCGTGTGGGTTTTCTCTCCAGGTGCTCCGGTTTCCTCCCACCATCAAAGACATGTATGTTAGGGTTAAGACTCCTGTCAGTGCCCCTGACCAAGGCAATGGCAAAAAGAACCGGAGTTGGTCCCTGGGCGCTGCACTCCGGCTGCTCCTAGTTCTAGGAAGGTTCCTAGTAGAGGATGGGTCAAATGCAGAGCAGGAATTTCCCCCAAGGGGGCAATAAAGTCACTTAATCAGATGATGCATTGTACAGTACATGGGTGTGTAATGCAGTATTGTATTTTTAAATACCACTCACAGTGTTTCCCACAGGATTTGGAGTATTTGTGGTGGGGGACCGCAGACCCCCTAGGGGGGTGCGGAGGCATGCCCCCCCGCAAGATTTTTTTTTTAAACATTTTAAAGTAAAATGCATGAATTTGGTGTACTTTGAGAAAGCTTAAGAGCAAAATTAAAAGGCTAGATCTATGAAGAACATGTCATCATTACTGTGCTGTGGGTTTACAATGACAAACTAAATTTCTCCCTATAGGTCAGGGATACTCAACTTGCTTTGCCACTTTCGTGAAATGATAGAAGGCGAGGGACCAGTTAATAAACAAACAATATATATTTTTCTGTAGCGGATTGTAGGTTTTTGGGGTGTCAGCCGGAGTTTAGGCTGACACTGTTGTGCACACCGGATAGTTAGTTAGGTTAAGTTAGTTGGGTTAAGTACATACGTAAGTGCCTGGGTAGCAAGCAGATGGCGGAATTTGACAATTTAGCAGCTAAATCATAGATTATTGAAAGATATTCCATATTCCAGACTGAAATGCTATAACAGAAGTATTGGCCAGAATGACATGAACAACATGTCCAACATGTGATTGGACAGTTATTCAGCGGGTATCTTGCATGTTGCGTTCAGGTGCACTGTAATTTTTTTTTTTTTTTTTTTTTTTTGTCAAAATCCTTTTGTGGCGGCCCGCCACAAATTCCTTTATGTATGGGAAACACTGACTCATCCGCTGTGGTGTGATGGTGCTTGCTGCAGCGAACAACGCGCAGGCTGCCATGGATAAAGCCGGATTGGCCAAATTTGCATCCCATTTGGTAATGATGTTGTCATCAGCTGTGGAGTAAACTCATGTGCCCTCATATAGAATGTGTCAGGGCATTACAGTATGTAGGAGGAAGTCAGTGACTGGGGCTTTGGATGGAGTTCTCAAGTTGCCCCCTCCTGCCACTGCCGGTGTTAAAACAAAATGAGCCGTACTCCCTCAACATCATTTCATCAAGCAACGTATTGAAACGACCCCCTGGATACTAGTGCTAAAAATTAGGGCTCATCATCCCTTCTCAACTGATTCACATAATTCATGCAAATTATGTTATGTTGTTCGACTTGATGATGTGGGCAAATTGGCTTGGATCGTGATGAAGACATTCAGAATGGAAAAGCGGTATAAAGCATAACTGTCAACTTGTAATCAAGTTTGCAAATCTCTGGAAGCATAAAACGGTGTCATCATAAAAGCCACCTCAATCTCTGTTGGATCCACATCTGTGAAGAGAGATGCAGTCGTCTCGTCGTGCCGGTCGGTTTGTAGAAGTTCCGTTTGTTCCGTTCGGCTTCGGCGTGACTCTCCTGAGTGACTGATACAGACAGGAATTGTAAGGGACATGTAGACATCTCGGCAGAAATTGATTTGATATCGAAGCCGATGCGATCCATATATCAGAAGTCACGACGATTTGTTGTAGAAAAGCTAACGGAAGGATAGCGTGTAAAAGCGCAGTTTCTTATACAATTGTATGATCATTTTAGTCTTGATTTTTGTGGGAATATATCCCCCTTGAATCAGCCTTAACGCCGTCGCTTCCTGTGTCCAGGTGATGCAACACCCGACAGACGGAGGACAGATCCTGGGTCTCCATAGCAACGTGAAGGAGGCGCCAGTGCGTGTGGCGGAGATCAGCGTGTACTCTCTGTCCAGCCAGCCCATCGACCACGAGGACGGTAGCGGCCAGGCCGGACGCAAGGTCAAAACCTCAGGTGGGCACAGCCGGCCAGCTCCTCCCCCCCCCCCCCCCCTCCCTCCTACTCGGGTCTGTTAGACGACAGGCTTGTATCAACGATTGCCCCGGCCAAATCCCGTCTGTAATTTCAGCCTCCGTCCTGGGGCTAGCACTCCCTGCCCCGGGCCTCTCTCCTCCCTCCTTTTTTCGCATGGCTCCTATTTCCCAACCCAGGACAGAATCTACTCTATTAATCCCAGGCCAGCCCCTATGGCCACGGGTATGTTATTCTCTTCAGCTATGGCTGTAATGTTGATTTGAGAGTTGAACAGATGTAGGGGCTATTGCCTTACACCATCTAATTCTGGATGGCGGAGGGGAGGGGAGGGGGGGGGGGATGTTGGGCCTTGATCGGACCGGACTCCACGCCTCCATCCCTCTAAAGTGGATCCCTCCCCCGGTTCTGGTTGTTATTAAGGAGGCTGCTCAAACATAACACATGAGCTCATGCAGCAAGTATTAAAACCAGTGTCACTCAGAGGGGAAGAGGAAGATGTTTATCTTTCTCCTCTTTGCAGCGACCCTTGATAACATCCATCCTGTCCAGGACCAGAGAACAGGATGTTTCTTTCGCGGGGAAAAGGAAGTCTGAATTAGCTGTCCAGAACAAAGCTCTTTTATCACCTGATCTGTCATCGTGCGGTCAAAATGTGCTTAAATCCAAACTGTTTAGGAATAATCGTTCAAACCAGTGGAATCTGATTAACTCATTCACCGCCAATGACGTCTTTGACGTGTTATCAGAAATAGCCCTCCCCGCCAATGACGTGTTTGACGTGTTTTTGTTTTTATTACTGCAGGGCGTAGTTTAAACACTTCCCCAGCCTGTCACATGGTATCAGGTCCCTATCATCTAAGACAACACGTGAACAAACACATACCGCAGCTGTTGTTTTGAAATTGAGCAGGAGGAAAAGCAGAAAACTGGTAACGCTTCCTTGTGCAGACAGGAGAAACGCCATTGAAACGCGCCTCGGCGCGCTGCACGAGCTGGAGTCGCCTTCCTCTGTGCCAGCCGGGAGAAAGTAATCAAGAGATGTGTTTGATCATCGGAGGAATGAGGAAATGATCGATCAGTTTGCGAGGGCGGTGAGGACGTGTTGAATAGCCGAGGGGAAAACGGGAACGATCAGATAGCAGGGGATATGACAGGGAGACATGGACGAGGAAGGGTGCAAAATAAACACACAACAGCAAGGCACAAGGCAGAAGCGGGAGTCAGAGCAGCCCGCTGTCCTTCTCAAGAGCTCTTCAGTTGGTTCATGAAATCGCTGGGCTGCGTGCCCTCCAGTGTTGCTCCTGGCCAATCCCAGCGCCACAGGGCGTGGTTATTGCTTATCATATGTGGGGTTAGAAATCTAAAAGGGGGATCGTGTGTGTGTGTGTGTGTGTGTGTGTGTGTGTGTCTGTCTGTCTGTCTGTCTGTCTGTCTGTCTGTCTGTCTGTCGGTGTGTCTGTCTGTCTGTCTGTCTGTCTGTCTGTCTGTCTGTCTGTCTGCACACTCACTCACACCGAGTAAACTGTATTGTTGAATGTAAAAAAAAGCACTTCATGTGTATATATATATATATATATTTTTTTTTTTGTCATTTGTGTCCTAACAAATAATATTTACATGTCTGATGTCAATACAGTTCAAAATAAAAGAATTGAGAGCGAGTTCTGCATGAGATTGTGTGCATAAATACATAAATGCCATTTTCTGCAATTTCTTTTCTCAGAGAGACATTTTGGGGGAAAACAGCGTGTATATAAATGGCTATAAGTAGAGTACAGAACATGCTAAAAGCTCACTTTTTTTTCCCTGGTGAACCCAGAGACGTACATCTTCATTTTGAGGTATTGCAAATCACTCTGGTGCTAATAGATAATTTACTGTGGGTCTTGAAAGATGACCAACAATTATGAAAATCTTTGGCCTGTGCTAAATATTGGCAGTCCTAAACTGGCGGTGAATGAGTTAACAGTCAAATATCCAACAACTGTGAAATGTCAAAATATTATACCTGCATTTCAGAAAGTGCTTGACAGCCGTGTCTGGGTACTGTAGCGGTAGATTCCCTGCCTACCAACACGAGGGTCGCAGGTTCGCACCCCCGTGTTATCTCCGGCTTGTTCGGGCGTCCATACAGGCACGATAGGCTGTGTCTGCGGGTGGGAAGCCGTATGTGAGGGTATGTGCCCTGGTCGCTGCACTAGCGCCTCCTCTGGTCGGTCGGGGGGCCTGCTCGGGGCGGAAGGGAACTGGTGGGAATAGCGTGATCCTCCCATGTGCTACGTCCTGTCGGTGAAGCTCCCCGCTGTCAGGTGAAAAGAAGCGGCTGGCAACTGCACATGTGTCGGAGGAAGCATGGTGCTAGTCTACGGCTCTCCCCAGATCAGCAGAGGGTGGAGCAGCGACCGAGGCAGCAGGGGGAAATTGGCCAGGTACAAATAGGGGGGAAATCAGAAAAAAATAATGTGTGTACTTTTCCCATCTCTGGTGCACATCAGATAATACACAGAGAGCGTCTATCATCATCACTTCCTGGGCAAAAGTTTGCGTAGCGCACAATTGCCCAATTGTGATGTCACTCAGGCAGTTGTGATGTCATCAGTGATGTCACTCGAGCAACTGTGATGTAGTGTGAGCCGATGGCACACAGTTGCACGATGGCGCACAGTTGCACGGGGACACAGTTGCACAACTGTGAATTGCTCAACTGTGATGTCACTCGGCTAGTTGTGATGTCATGAGTGATGTCACTCGAGCAACCCTGAATACTATTGGAAAGCCGCTGGCACACAGTTGCACGATGGCGCACAGTTGCTTAACAGTGATGTCAATAGGAGAGCTCGCACAGTTGCTCATGGTGCACAGTTGCTCAACTGTTATGTCGCTCGAGCAGTTGTGATGTCATAAGTGATGTCACTCGAGCAACTGAAGGGCAGATGGCGCACAATTGCTCAACGCACAATTGCCCAACTGTGATGTCACTCGGGCAGTTGTGATGTCATCAGTGATGTCACTCGAGCAACTGTGATTGAAGGGCCTGGCGCACAATTGCACAACTGTGATGTCACGGGCACTCTCCAGAGACTCCACCCTAGAAAGCAAGCGCGCCTAATGTGCGAGATTTCCATTAATATACATTAAACAAATTAAAAACAACCTCATCATATACTGTAGATGATCTTCGCCTACCAATCACAGTGTAAGTATGACACTTACAGAAGTAGACTAGATTTCATATCAAGTTTAGGAGGCTTGATTTGAGTTGGAACGAATCACTTCCGGTAGGCATTCTTCATTCCTGCAGAGATTTCAGTTTGTGTGAGTTTTAACACTGATGTTTAAGAAGGCAAGTGACCGTGGCTTTCTGCTCCACTCTGCGTCTCTGTGGGGAAACTGGCCAATTTGAATCTGTAGATTGTAGTGCTGCTTAATATAATCCTGGACATATTCTTATCCGTATTTTGACGTGTGTGTGTGTGTGTGTGTGTGTGTGTGTGTGTGTGTGTGTCGCGTGTGTGTGTTGCCTTCCTCAGACCGCTCCCCAGACATGGATAACTATTCCGAGGAGGACGATGACAGCTACTCGTCCGAGCAGGAAGCGAGTGACGACGCGGTGCACGGCCAGGTCAGTGCCACCATACGCACAGGTGTCGACAGCACACGCATCTCAATGGGGAAACCCAGTTAAGTCAAATCACATGGCTCGCACACGTGTGTGCACACAGAACATGCACACGTGTGTGCACACAGAACATGCACACGTGTGTGCACACAGAACATGCACACATACCAGTGAAGCATAAACAAGACAGTCCACGTCCCCACATGCTCTGGTTGCAAGGTTCCACACATGATTTGTCAGAAATGGTTATCCTTTTTCAAATATTTTTATATTCAGCTTTTATAAGAATGTATATTCTGGGTGTCGTGGCGTAGTGCAGCGATCGATTCCCTGCCTACCAACATGAAGGGTCTCAGGTTCGAGCCCCTTGTTCCCTCCGGCTTGGTCGGGCGTCCATATAGGCACATTTGGCCGTGTCTGCGGGTGGGAAGCGGGATTAAGGATGGGTATGTGTCCTGGTTGCTGCGCCTGTGTCGGAGGAAGCATGTGCTAGTCTACAACTCTATCCAGATTGGCAGAGAGGGCGGAGCAACGACCGGGACAGCAGGGGAAATTGGCCAATCATGGGGGGGCGGGGTCAGAAAAAAAAGACTATATTCTATTCACCTTATTCTTTGCTCATACAAGGACGCTTCTGCATGACGTCATTTCGTAATCGTCTTTCCGGTTTTAAACACGGAAGTAGAGTACGCCTACCGCAGTCATTTAGACTTGCCAAAAAGCTGTTTTCAAGCTAAAAAAACCCCAAACTGTTTTAAAGTTTTAATATTTGTCGCGTGAGAACGTAACATATATGTGACCAGTTTATCAGAATAACGCCTATTGGAAATCTTTAACGAGCAGCGAGGACCGGGAGCGCTGACTGTGCCGACACCGGTCGGACTAGCTATCTGTCAAACCCTACTGTAGTTAGGCTACTGACAGTGAGAGAACACTCTCGACGTGCTTTTGTAACTTAACGTTAAATGCCGACCGGGTACAGCCATCGGCTCCTCGCAGCAGTAACGTTATGAACATGTATCTGAAGTTGGCCGCAGTATCGCTTAGTTCTGAATGTTGCCAAACTTCAAATTCATACTGACGTTTTATTTTGAAAATGGCCGCCAACTAGCGCTGAACCGGAAAGAACAAATACGTTGCGTCGAACGCGGAAGAGAGAAAAAGTGGGCGTGGTGAATAAGCTGAATATTCAGGCTTGAATGCATGACCGCCAACCTCTCTGCTTTTCAGGATCTCTACGATGAAGATGACGAGGTCAGGAAGCCGAAGAAAGCCCGGAGGAAAATGATCCGAACCACCTCCATGACCAGGGTGAGCTGCTCCCCTCGCCCTCCTCCGTTTAGACGTTTAGACCTGCCAATCATTGACTGTGGAAATAACCATGTTTGCCGTCATACAAGCTTTTAAGGGGGAAGGACGCTGTGTGCTCCCGTTTGTCCAGGCCATTAAGGGGATGTGGAGCAGCATGTCAATGAACGTAGCGTAGCGTGTTCACTGGACCCATTCTAACCCGTCTTTACATAGAGTGGCTGTGTGAATGAGTAATCCAGTGGACCGGTTACTGGGAGAACTGATAAGCCCCGAGCCCCAGCTGCCATGCTTGTTTAATCACGATCACTTCTCGCCCATTCTCAGGAGGTTCTCTTTCATCCAAATTGCATGTCTCTCTCTCTCCTCTGTCCCGTTTGTTTTCTGAACAGCAACCCAACTTCAAGCAGAAGTTTGTGGCCTTGCTCAAGAGGTTCAAGGTAACAGACGAGGTAAGTTGTGCAAAGAATAATTGCATTTTGTCAAAGCGAACGAGGTAGCGAAACGTCAACTCCTGCTCGTGACCCCCGCCCCCCCCCCCCTCCAATGAACGCACTCGGAACTCCGTCGCGAAGCTTTCAGTAAATCAGCTGCGAAATATATCCGTTGTTAAAATTGCCCCCGGGGGGCAGGCGAATAGATTTCCTCGGTATTGACTCTCTAAACGGCATATTGCCACATCACTGCTAATGTGCTCCTGACTGGAGGAGAAATGCCTGCAAACATTATCGTGGCCACTATAGAGGGTTCAAGCATCATTATGGCGCTAGGCTGCATTACCTCTGTGCTCACGGATATATGATTCATACGCTGCCATTAGCAGTCATCTGTATGGTGAATCCATTAACGACCGCCTTCTCTCTACCACGTAATCTAATGATATGCGCTTGTCCTATTTCAGGGTTGTGGTTTTTATTTTTCTCTTTCTGAAGTTCTTCCCGAATAAATGATCTCTGTGGGTTTTGACTACATAATGACTTGTAATCGGGCCATCGGCGGCAACGCATAAGCCATGTGTATGCAACTACCCTACATGTCTGTCCGTTAGTAGATGAGATGTGTGTTAGACTTATGCAATGACGGTAATTATTACCATACGAGCGCGTAATCTATGGGATTAATTGGGATGTCTAGAGCACTTGTCTATGGTATTGTTTATGACTACGAAAACAGTCCACTGGTGGCTCCAACAGATATGTTGGTCGTATAAGACGGAGGTTCTCAAATGTTTTTCAGCCAAGGACCCCTTACAAGATAGAAAATATACCGGGGACCCCCTCATTCTGATTTGTGATTTTGGGCTAAGCTTAATTGTTTCCACGGTAACGTGCTTGACTTTTAAATTGATAGGTGTGTTAGATTAGAATGTAATCCATGAACCATTTTAGATTTAAAGCATACAATATTTTCGTTGAACTATGAAGCTTTTGCAAAAAACAAAAACAAGTTTTTATTTTTATTTTCCTGAAAAGATTTCGCTGACCTCCTTGCAAAGTGCCCACGGACCCCTGGGGGTCCCCGTACCCCCATTTTAGAACCACTGAGGGGACTTGGATCATTATACAGCTCTTCAGACTGAACTGGGATTTGCAGTATCCTTTTTTTTAGTCATCTCTTTAGCTCTATTTAATTCAGTATGGACCCATCATGTACCCGTGTGAGAGGTTTAACCCAGTGTTTCCTACAAGAGCCTGTAGGCCATCTGAGCGCTGTTTGGCTAGATGTTTGTAGAAGCTTCCAGGTGGCCCCGGTGATCTTTCATCACATCCCCTGTCTGTCTCTAATCCCTTCCTTGTGTCTGGGCTAGTGTGCAGGGCTCCAGCTCTATAAATACACGGCCAGCAGGCGGAGGAGGAGAGAGGGGAGGGGCCAGGAGGCGGAGAGAGGGAGGGAGGGAGGGAGGGAGGGGCAGACTGGCTTTATCTGCTCCCTGCCAGCTCCTCCTCTTATGGAGTGGCATTAATGGCCTGATTAGTCTGTGTGCAATGCTGTGATATACAGCCGCTCGGTGCAGACGGGCCAATCGAGGCCCAGCACCTTGGCTCTCCTCTAGCTCTCACGTACCTTTTAATTGGCCCGCTCAGTCAGGACCCACGCTATGGATGCATTTATAGCATAGAGTCGCTCACTTCAGAGCCGTCAAAACGCATCTCGTTCATTCTTTAAAGCTCCATTAGCAACAGCTCTGTAAGTGATTAGCTAACGCACAGCAGCAGCAGCAGCCGCTCTCCGCTCTTGATTGAATCCATTGTCGCAATTACAAACACCTCGTTACAAGTGTGACACGATGTGTTGACGATGCGTTTGTCGTTCTTGCGCGCGCGCGCACGCGCGACAGGTCCTGGACTCGGACCCTGTGGACCAGACCCAGGAGGTGGAGGAGGATCTGGACCTGCTCTACGACAGCCTGGAGGTCTACAACCAGAGCGACAGCGGGCCAGAGATGGAAGACAACGAGAGCGTCCTCAGCACGCCCAAGCCCAAACTCAAGTATGGCCGTGATCGAGACGTCGACTTTGATCACGCGCGACTGACAATTAAGTCGCGCGTCCGTCCGGTCGTCCGTTCGTTCCCGCAAATTAAAATACTGCTTTCTGTTTTCAGGCCGTTCTTCGAGGGGATGTCTCACTCCAGCTCCCAGACGGAGATCGGAAGCCTACACAGTCAAAAGAGCCAGCAAAGAGAGCTGTCATGTCCCGTAGGTTGATGACCACAGTCTTTTTCTTATGTAAAAGGATGGCATGTGAATTGTCCCTTAGCACCTGTTTAAATGCCTGCCGATCCATTATCTTTATAGCAGTGTAGGGATTCCCAGAGGCATGCCGGGACCATCATACTACAGGCGAGACATTCTGAGCACAAGTGCCACATAGCCCTTACTGCACCCACCCCCACAGCCCTCCACTGTTTATTGGGAGGGGACACGAAATGACCCCTCCGTCCCCATCAACACACGCACACACACGCACGCACACACACACACCCCGTCCCCATCAACACACTCACACACACACACGCTCCGTCCCCATCAACACACACACACACACACACGCGCGCGCTCCGTCCCCATCAACACACACACTCACACACACGCACGCACACACACACACGCTCCGTCCCCATCAACACAAGCACACACGCACACACACACACACGCTCCGTCCCCATCAACACAAGCACACACACACACGCTCCGTCCCCATCAACACACGCACACATACACACACACACACACACACTCTCCGTCCCCATCAACACAAGCACACACGCACACGCTCCGTCCCCATCAACACATACACGCACACACACACATGGTCCGTCCCCATCAACACACTCACACACATGCACGCTCACGCACACGCTCCGTCCCCATCAACGCGCGCACACACACACACTCTGTCCCCATCAACACACTCACACACGCTCCGTCCCCATCAACACACGCACACTCACACACCCTCCGTCCCCATCAACACGCACACACACACACACACACACACACACACACACACACACACACACTCTGTCCCCATCAACACACACACACACACACACACACACTCTGTCCCCATCAACACACTCACACACGCTCCGTCCCCATCAACACACTCACACACGCTCCGTCCCCATCAACACACGCACACTCACACACGTTCCGTCCCCATCAACACGCACACACACACATGCTCTGTCCCCATCAACACACGCACACTCACACACGTTCCGTCCCCATCAACACGCACACACACACACGCTCCGTCCCCATCAACACACGCACACTCACACACGTTCCGTCCCCATCAACACACGCACACACACATGCTCTGTCCCCATCAACACACGCACACACGCATAAAAAAAACTCTAGGCCTGCAGAGAAGATTGGATGGACCGATCCCCGAATTCCTGGTCCGAGATTTATGGCCTATTGGAAAGAACAAGGGCCGACAGAGAGAGAGACATGTTGAGTCTGATGGGAGAGGGAGGGCTGTTTATAAATATCTGGAAATCCATTTGAGCCTGTAATAAAACAGCCTTCTGCCTGACACACGGCTATATAGCCCACTATTTTGCCCAGTAAAATGTCTCCAGTTCAACTTCATAAACATTTCAAGTAGGCAAAAATGGAAAGTGTTTGAACATTGAAGTAAATTCAACCAGAAGATACATGAAGCACTTAAAAGGTTGTGTTCAAATAAACGTCAGTCATTCTTTCTGTGTTTATACGCACTCGCAGGGCTTAAAGACCTCCGGCCAGATGGCAGATTTCCGGCATACGGACGTTTGAGATTCACAAACTACTGTATTTTCGACCAAAAAATAATAGCATTTTATACAGTCCTATTCAGCAAAGCCATATTAAATATATTTTTTATTACTAATGGAATGCGAGTATGTTAACCCCCCGCCCCCAAAACCTGAGTTTATTTTTATCCAATGAACAGCAACCTACTCTCTATCACAATGTAGCGATGATTCCGTAGTGTAGCACAGCTGAAATAATGGAAACAAAGCTTATGAAAGCTGGTGAAGATACGCGCGTCACTGAGGAGCACGGCGATAGGCATGGATTGAATGTATGGCAGACATTTTTAACATTTGGTGTAACAACTTGGGGGAACCGGGTGATTGTCCGGCGCTGTCTGCAGAAAGAAAGGGCTCTTTCCACATGGGCTCAATCCCAGACACAACACCGCTAACTAAGCCATGTGCACTCCCATATCCGACCACAAGGGGAGCCATAGTTCCAGCTGCCGCTCCAGCAGCAACGACAGACATGATGATGATCTGTCTGTCACGAATGTTACAGTCGTCATTCAGCATAAAACCGTGGCATTGCTTTGGCTGTTCTCTACAGGGGTCACCTGGTAAGAAGAAGGTAACCGACTGGTGAACTGCACACGGAATAGTAAACCGTGCCCTCGAATTTAGTAATCAGTGACAGTGTGCACAGAGTCCTAAACCATGCCCGCGGATTAGTGCACACGGATTTGTAATTATGCATATTGACAACGTCAAACGGGGACAAGACAGCGGCCGACAGAGTTGCATTATAAAATTTAATCGGCATGCTTTTTTTCTGCGAGCATGATTTATAGGGAGTAAATGGGCAAATTTCATATTGTCACCAAACACACATCGGATCATAAATTAGACCTACTGATTCGATTACACTGTAATATGGGAACCATAACCATAGATTACTGTAATAATTACACATATGCTCTAGGTGTCTAATGGCTGTTATAGCTCACTATGCCACGCTGTGTTTAATGGCTCTGGCTCACTGCATATATAAGGCCTACAATCTCCTCTATGATGTTATCAACATTAGATCATTACAAATCTCTATTCTGTGCAAATGGTTACGGATTAGAAGAAGTTTGCTATCCACCTTATTTTTGAATGCCCCACTGTAAAAAATAATTGTGCGCACAAGGTCCGGTTTAACGTGACTCATTGTTGCAGCTTGCCATTTCCTAATGTATTCTACTTGATTTGAAAAGATGGCCACCTACACTCAGTCTCTTGTACCCTGGCTGAATTGAACATAACTTGGTCAATAAGTATGTAACATACAAAATAAAACAACCCGTAATATCTTAATTTTATGTAGAATGCAGAGGACATGTAACTGTTTAGTTAAACTTGCATTCCAGGAATATTGTGCTCTTAAGATGACGTTAGTGGCTCGAGTCCGTTTCGTCCTGAAACCCACATAGGTTGCGCCAGGCGTAACCTATGTGCGATTCCAAATAACGCATCCGAGATAGAAAACGTTATGAATATAGCCACGTTATAAACAACAAACTAACGCTGGTGATCCGTATGGAAACAGTGTTATTCGAAATGGTTAATATTAGCCACAGCAGGCGATTACCCATGAATGCACTGCGCTCTTAAAGGGATATTTATCGACGAGATTTCTGCCAAGCTGGACCTGATTAGTGATTTGCTCCGTTCGCCCAGACGGGTGTCAAGCTGTCAGCAACAAGGCTGGGAGGATCACACCGGAAGAAGCACCCATCGTGCAGATCAGGCAAAAATGGCCGCCAAAAATAAGGTGGATAGAGAATAAATATAACCATCACCCCCCACCCCATCTCAGGCTCAGATGTTTGTTTTTGAAGCTCTGTGACTTGTCAGTAAGTTGCTGGAGTGAAATGAGAGTTGCCAGAGGAGGGAGCAGGCTTCAAAGCCCTCGCAGGCTGTCAGCCTCCGTACTTGGGAGATATTTATACTTGCCAGCTCTGCCATTGTCACAAAGCTTTGACTGTGTGTGGTGGAGACACTTGTGTGAGAAATCGCTCTGTTACACATCTCACCATTTTGTCATTCTGGACCTGAACAGATGGAGCATAGCACTCCTGTTTGGAGCCATCCAAAGCCATGCACACCCCCCCCCCCCCTCCCCTTTCCCCCCCATGGTTAAAATATTCTAAGGGGACATTCACACCAAAAGCGCTTTTTTTCTCAGTCGGAACGCTATGAAAATCATGTTGAGAGCGCTTCCATTGTGCACAAAACACAGCGCACGTAGCGTTTTTTTTGTGCTCCGTTTGTTTCCCCCCTGTAGTCGTGTTGCAGTACGGATCAGAACACGACGACCACAAGGACGGTAGCCAGCTGGTTTTGTCTGTTTGATGTTGTTCACTGTCAACACGAAAGCCAGATTATTGCCAATTCTGGCAGCAGCCGAGGTTGAAAATCCCTCGGGGAGGAGAAGAGGTAGGTGGAGTGAAAAAGACGAGCAGGGCGCTTTTCCTCTAATGTTCAACTTTTCTCAGCTTTAAAACGCCCCCACAGCGCTCCTCCAAAAACAACAGACGCCACCAGCGCTGAAACGCCAGGTGCGTTCATTAAAAGAGGAACACGTCTAGCGCGTCCTTACATAGAGAATGAATTGCAGAAAGACGCTGGCAGCTCCAAAAACGCTTTTGGTCTGAATGTCCCCTAAAGTGTTGTGTGTTTTTTCTCTCCCTGCAGAGTGGAGACTTCCTGTCTGTGGACAGATGTAAAGTGCAAGGGGCCAGGTACCAGGATGACAGCATCACCGACACAACCGTTGGGGTATGTTTTTAGAACAGTCCTCTCTCTCCCCCTCTGTGCATTCTGCCTCTCCTCCTTTCTTTGCATCCTTTCCATTCCAACACTCCGCTCTCTCCCGTGTCCTTTGCTCCCGTGGGACCCGGTTGTTTTCCAAGAAAGGCGAGGGCAGGCAAAGCAAACGGCACAGTCATCCATTATGGATGACTGTGCCACAGAAGGCAGCCCCACGCCGGCCAAATCTCCGCCGACGACTTTGTCGTTGCCTTTGTGCTGTTGAGGGGGCCTGTCTAGCCCCGCCTCCCCCTCGGACCAGCATGCACGGCGGCTCCGGTAGCCCGGTTCAGACTGAATCTCTTGAGCTGCAGGAAGAGCCTTTCCCCCCGAGCCGCCCAGCTGAGACCATGACTTTTCTAACTCCTCTGTCACAGCCGGCTCATCGTTATCCAACCAGCCAGCCTCAACGTCTCAGCTCAATCATCCGCTAAAGCCAGCACCTCTCTGCCTCACCTCTCACTAAAGCCAGCACCTCTCTGCCTCACCTCTCACTAAAGCCAGCACCTCTCTGCCTCCCCTCCTGCCTCACCTCTCACTAAAGCCAGCACCTCTCTGCCTCCCTCTCTGCCTCACCTCTCACTAAAGCCAGCACCTCTCTGCCTCCCCTCCTGCCTCACCTCTCACTAAAGCCAGCACCTCTCTGCCTCCCTCCCTGCCTCACCTCTCACTAAAGCCAGCACCTCTCTGCCTCCCTCCCTGCCTCACCTCTCACTAAAGCCACCACCTCTCTGCCTCCCTGCCTCCCTCACCTCTCACTAAAACCAGCACCTCTCTGCCTCCCTCACCTCTCACTAAAACCAGCACCTCTCTGCCTCCCTTCCTGCCTCACCTCTTTCGACTCTCGCCCTCGATACGCCGGCTGCAATACAAAATACCGAAAGAATACACAATAGCAAAACCCCCAGAAAGAATGTGTTGAAGATGAATGAGACATGATGTATGATTAAGCATCAACATCATCCTCTGCGTCCCTCTTAGCTTGTCTCTGCTCGCCCCTTGTGCTTTAGGAGACAGAGACTGAAGAGGTTGGGCCGGTCGACGTGAGCAGCACCACTGAGCGTGCGGCCGGCACTGTCGGCAAGCTCTGCAAGACAGAGTCCCAGAACCACATGTCTCCCAGGTACACTGCTCACCACTACACCTGGAAACATACTCATAATAGCTCTCAATATGCTAGCATCTGTATTGTACAGACTTTACAATGGATTTTGATTTTTTTTTTTTTTTTTTATCATTTTGCTCAGATCTCATGTTAATGTTTCCTGTTGAAGTTGTGAGTTTTGGTTGAATGCTTCTGAGTGCAGTTCTTTCACTTCCCCTCAGTAAAATGGAGAACAGGCTTCAGCGGCGTCCCCGCAGCACCTCCATGAAGGACCGGCAGAACTCCAAGGCCCAGAGTGACAGAACCAGCAGCATGGAGAGCGAGTGCTCCCCCGACTCGCGGCTCATAGCACAGGTGCAGGCCGAGCCGCTCCTCTCTCCTAGTGATCTGTGTGCTTTCTCCCAAGGAAATGCACTAGCACTGTGTCACCGTCTCACTCAACTGCTTCTGATCGCTCCCAAAGGTTCCAAGAAAATCTGTGTATGACCAGTTGAACCAGATCCTCATCTCTGACGAACGCCTACCGGAGAGCATCATCCTGATCAACACCACGGAGTGGCAAGGACAGGTGCGTGCGTGTTTTCCGATGCCTAACTCCTCCATCATAAAACCCCTCTCACAGGTTCCCCACAGGTCCTCGAAAGTTTCTGAATTTGAGAGAGAGAGAGAGAGAGAGAGAGAGAGAGAAATCAAGGCCTTGAAAGTTTTTGAAAATAGACATGGGTTATTGAAATTGGTTGAATTTATGTAAGAATAATAATGTTTTTTTTTTTGCATTACTTAACCTTAACACAGCACACTTAAGAAGTGTTCACACATTCAAGCCTCTGTCTTTTTCATTCCGTGAGCGTCTGTAAAGCCTGCGAGTTTTAATTATAAAAGTTCTCAGTGTTGATGTTTAATTTTGAATTGGATGTTTAACACATTCAGTGCCAAGGACGTCTGTGCACGTCCTAAAAAAAAGTAACGTTCAGTGCCAAGGACGTCTGTGGACGTCCTAAAATCATAATTCATATTATTCCATAATTCTGCTGTTTAAGGTCGTACCCAGCCAGTGAGCATGAATCCCTTCAAGGGATCACACGGCGCCACCTTAAACATCGTCACAGGAGCTGCTCCACCCACCTCAGATCCTTTACTTTGTACAGGAGACAGCGGAGAAAGCCGTGGAAACCGATGCATGCTTTCTGCCAGAGCCCGAGAGCCGTATATATTGCTCCGTCTACAGCGAGAGTGGGCTCGGCTGCATCCGCGCTCACAACTGAGCTCTTATGCTTCTATCTATCTCCACACGATTTCCTAGAAAGCCAGCATCTGAAGCCGAACGGGCCAAGCCTTTTCGTTCAGTCGCGTTTGCCAGCGCATCATTTCCTTGATGCCCATCAAGGAAATGATGCGCGCAGCAAAGCTGGGATCTGTCCGGGGCAAAAACGGGGTCGAGAAAGCAAACTCTGTGCGTGTGGGAGGAGCCCGCAGCTCAGAGGTGGAGAGGGGGGGGGGGGGGGGGGGGGGGGGAGAGGGGTGTGTGGCTGCACAGAAACCACACCACACGCCACCACATCAGAAAACACCAGCCAGAGTCAGTGAATGTGCTCGAAATTAGAGTGCAAAAGGTATTCATAAAAGGGGCTATATCTTGGAAAGAAAAAAAAAACGACAGAAAACCCTTGAAAGTGCACTTTTTTGAGAGGCTGTAATTTCATAATGGAACTGTCTAGAAACAAAATTTCTTCTTTGGAAGAAGCAGGAGTGTTCAATCTTTCATTAAAGTCCAGCCCCGTTAATATAGCCATAATAGAAAAAATTCTATAGCTGTTTTCAACTGAATGGAAGTGAATCTGGCACAGGCTCCAGACAATTTTACTGAAGCGCTGTGGCACTGAATGTGTTAAGAAGGTTGTGGGAACTTTGCAGTCTCACTCAGCTCCTAAGATACACACGAGACATGCAGGTGGTTTCTGGGCAGAGCTAACTTGCTAGCGATGCTCCCAGTCTGTCTTCACGCCTGTTAACCTGCAAAGTTAGCGACTCCTACAGTTGACAGTGGAGTCGGCCAAATACGTCAAAGTCAGCTTGGTTGGCATCATTACAAAAAGAACTACATTTGGAAGATATCCAGCAGTGTGTTTCTCCTGCTTGTTCTCCAGCTGCTCAGCCCTCAACTGTATGTCTCTAAACTCAGCCTGTCCCTCTGCTGTCTGTCTCTGTGCAGTACATAAACTCAGCCTGTCCCTCTCCTGTCTGTCTCTGTGCAGTACATAAACTCAGCCTGTCCCCCTCCTGTCTGTCTCTGTGCAGTACATAAACTCAGCCTGTCCCTCTCCTGTCTGTCTCTGTGCAGTACATAAACTCAGCCTGTCCCTCTGCTGTCTGTCTCTGTGCAGTACATAAACTCAACCTGTCCCTTTCCTGTCTGTCTCTGTGCAGTACATAAACTTAGCCTGTCCCTCTGCTGTCTGTCTCTGTGCAGTACATAAACTCAGCCTGTCCCTCTGCTGTCTGTCTCTGTGCAGTACATAAACTCAGCCTGTCCCCCTCCTGTCTGTCTCTGTGCAGTACATAAACTCAGCCTGTCCCTCTCCTGTCTGTCTCTGTGCAGTACATAAACTCAGCCTGTCCCTCTCCTGTCTGTCTCTGTGCAGTACATAAACTCAGCCTGTCCCTCTCCTGTCTGTCTCTGTGCAGTACATAAACTCAACCTGTCCCTCTGCTGTCTGTCCCTGTGCAGTACATAAACTCAGCCTGTCCCCCTCCTGTCTGTCTCTGTGCAGTACATAAACTCAGCCTGTCCCTCTGCTGTCTGTCTCTGTACAGTACATAAACTCAGCCTGTCCCTCTGCTGTCTGTCTCTGTGCAGTACATAAACTCAGCCTGTCCCTCTCCTGTCTGTCTCTGTGCAGTACATAAACTCAGCCTGTCCCTCTGCTGTCTGTCTCTGTGCAGTACATAAACTCAGCCTGTCCCTCTGCTGTCTGTCTCTGTGCAGTACATAAACTCAGCCTGTCCCTCTCCTGTCTGTCTCTGTGCAGTACATAAACTCAGCCTGTCCCTCTGCTGTCTGTCTCTGTGCAGTACATAAACTCAGCCTGTCCCTCTGCTGTCTGTCTCTGTGCAGTACATAAACTCAGCCTGTCCCTCTCCTGTCTGTCTCTGTGCAGTACATAAACTCAGCCTGTCCCTCTCCTGTCTGTCTCTGTGCAGTACATAAACTCAGCCTGTCCCTCTGCTGTCTGTCTCTGTGCAGTACATAAACTCAGTCTGTCCCTCTGCTGTCTGTCCCTGTGCAGTACATAAACTCAGCCTGTCCCCCTCCTGTCTGTCTCTGTGCAGTACATAAACTCAGCCTGTCCCTCTGCTGTCTGTCTCTGTGCAGTACATAAACTCAGCCTGTCCCTCTGCTGTCTGTCTCTGTGCAGTACATAAACTCAGCCTGTCCCTCTGCTGTCTGTCTCTGTGCAGTACATAAACTCAGCCTGTCCCTCTGCTGTCTGTCTCTGTGCAGTACATAAACTCAGCCTGTCCCTCTGCTGTCTGTCTCTGTGCAGTACATAAACTCAGCCTGTCCCTCTGCTGTCTGTCTCTGTGCAGTACATAAACTCAGCCTGTCCCTCTGCTGTCTGTCTCTGTGCAGTACATAAACTCAGCCTGTCCCTCTGCTGTCTGTCTCTGTGCAGTACATAAACTCAGCCTGTCCCTCTGCTGTCTGTCTCTGTGCAGTACATAAACTCAGCCTGTCCCTCTGCTGTCTGTCTCTGTGCAGTACATAAACTTAGCCTGTCCCTCTGCTGTCTGTCTCTGTGCAGTACATAAACTCAGCCTGTCCCTCTGCTGTCTGTCTCTGTGCAGTACATAAACTCAGCCTGTCCCTCTGCTGTCTGTCTCTGTGCAGTACATAAACTCAGCCTGTCACTCTGCTGTCTGTCTCTGTGCAGTACATAAACTCAGCCTGTCCCTCTGCTGTCTGTCTCTGTGCAGTACGTAGCTGAGTTGCTCCATGATCAGAGCCAGCCCATTGTGTCCACCTGCTCTGCTGCGGACGTTCAGGCCGCCTTCAACACTATCGTTACCCGCATCCAGAGATTGTGAGTTACACACACACACACACGCAGGTTGTTCAAAAGGAGTATCGGAAAGTTTTCGTCGTCCTGCTCGTCATCTCAAAAGTGGCCTCGACATGTATATTTATCACGGCCCGCTGCCAGAGAATTCCAGGGTGATCACATCTGCTCAGGTGGTGAACTCTTCTCTCAGAAGGTTTCCCTGTTCGAGATGGATCATATATCCATCCATCCATCTCTGCAGAAAGACATGTCAGTGGGAGAGGAGGTTGCCTCAGTCTTCCGTCAAGCCTGTCTCTCTTTAATCCAGCCCAACATTGAGTTTTCCACTCTGTTCCACACTCGCTCCTCATCCAACCTGTTTTCCTGCAGCCGGAGCCATGTCGTGTAGAGCCGAGCACTCCTCTGGTGTGAAGGTGCTGTCAGGGTTTTTCCTGCATAGGGGACGGAACGGCATAGGGGGGAGCTGTTGAAAGCCATGAATCTCATTGCAGCACCTCGCAAAAGAAAACATTGAGTCGTTGGTTTTGAACAAACCTATCAAACCCCACAGATATATTATGGTCATTTTGTGCTATGGCACAGGTACAACCTTACTTAATGCACATTTCATGTGTGTTTAGTCCCATAGCATTTAGCGACAAATTCAGGCTGTCTGCAGGTCCTGAAAGTTTTCAAATGTCTCGAGTTTGATTGCTTAAATTGAACGTCTCAAAAGTCGTTAAAAGTTGTTAAATACAACCTTCAAGTCTTTAATTCCGTTTTAGATGGGGGCACGGTGGCTCAGTGGTAGAGCTGTCGCCTCGCAGTCAGAAGGTCCTGAGTTCGATTCTCGCCTGGGACACTATGAGCGCTGTGGTTGTGTTCCCCCCCATATCTTCAGTGCCCACTGCCCAGGTGGGGTATCTCGTCGTAAGGGCCTTTCTGTCTGTGTGGAGTTTGCATGTTCTCCCCGTGCTCCCCCAGGGGGGTTCCTCCGTATATAACCCCCCCCCCACTAAAAACATACAGAAGATCAGATCGTCATCGTCATCCGACCAGTGACGACAACATCCGAAGTTGGTCCTCGGGCGCTGTACGAGAAAAGCGACCACTGCTCCTGGCCTGCCCCCCGGAGGAAAAGGACAACCCAGGATGGGTTAAATGCAGAGGACAAATTTCACCGGCCACCGTCAGCATGTGTGTGTTTGTGGCCGTCCGTGCATGTGTTGATGTGTAATCGTGTGACAATAAAGACGGGCTTGTCCGTCTGAAATCGTGTTTAATCGTGTTTAAAGATGTCTTCATGGTGGGCTTTTTTCTTGTCCATCTATTGTTGCTTTCCCCCCTATCTTCTATCTTCGTTCATTTCAGTGACAAAAACAGTGTCTGACTCCCCGCATATATTACAACCTGGAAGTAACAAATGAGGGGAGTCCTATCAAAGTAAAAGTTATAATAATAATTTATGAACTAAAAGGAAGGGAAAATAAATAAACAACACAAACTACATTAAACGAAAGACCTGAACAAAATGTTGCCTCGGTGAGGAGGGAGAGCGACTGCTAAATGTCTAAGCCCGGGTCCAGGTGCATTCAATCAGCCTCACAACCCCAACACCAGGCTCCTCCTGCAGGACAGGTCCAGGTGCATTCAATCAGCCTCACAACCCCAACACCAGGCTCCTCCTGCAGGACAGGGCCAGCCAGGAGAGTGGGAGGGTCGTCACCAATAGGGGTGGGAATCGCTGAGTAGCTCACGATACGATATCGTCACGATACTTGGCCCTCGATAACGATATTATCACGATACAGCGATACTGCGATAATCGATATATTGGAAGACGATACATCACGATACCTGTGTAACTGAAGAGAAAAAAATACCCCTAAAAGGCAAGAAGCAGGTATTATGTATTTATTAGCAGAATTGACATGAACTCTCTCAGAGTTCACTCACTCACTCATACCATTTTCGATACCACGGAGGAAAAGTTACACATTAAGTCTTTTTATTATTATTATTAAAACAAGAAAACCTATATAACCTACCTACCTATATAATTTCTAAAAGTAGATATTAATGATCAAACATTTCCATTCATGTAGCCTACAGTATTTATGTTTTTGTTTCAACTACAAACATAAATAAACGTCAACTTGAAACTATGTTTGAACTACCACACACAGCATAATATTTTAGCCTGTTCATTAAAAAAAAAAAAAAAAAAATTAAATTTTTTTTTTTTTTTTTTTTTTTTTTAATAAACATATCGATACTTGGTGCCAGTGTATCGATAACGTATCGCAAGTGGAAATATCGCGATACCGTGAGTATCGATATTTTGTCCCACCCCTAGTCACCAAATCCAAAGTCTTATCAGATGGGGGACCCTGGGACAAAGTCTGATCAATGGGGGTCCGTGGTGTAATTTGTCAGTTTAAGGGTCCTTGATGTGAAAAAGGTTTGAGAACCACTGCTCTAAAGCAATGTCCCTTATGGAGTAACAAAGTTCAGTTCTTTGGTACGACAGCCAGCTGGGAGCCGCATTTCTGAGTGGCTGCCACAGAATATTAAATTTGAACAGGCATTTTACAAGCTTGTAAAAAGTATTCGCTTTAACTTGCTGGAACTTGCAGATACTTCCAAATTCTGTGTGCCACTAATATGGAAATGAATATAGGACATCATCTGGCCCTCACAACAGGGGGACTGGCAGAGACATTTTAAGCCAGGAAGAGCCCCGCTGTGGCGGAAAACCTTTGTCACAGTCACACGTTCTCTTTCCTCTCTCACACTCTCTCTCTTCCTGTCACTTCTCTCTCATTGTCACTCGCTCATTCCCTCTCTCCTCCTTCCCACCTCCCCGCAGCTGTAACTGCAATGCACAGACACCGCCCACGATCAAGGTGGCGGTGGCAGGCGACCAGAGCTACCTGAGCACCATCCTGAGGTTCTTTGTGGAGCAGCTGGCCAACAAGACACCCGACTGGCTCAGTTACATACGCTTCCTGGTCATCCCCATAGGTAAGGCATCTGGCCTCAGCACTAGGGTTTGCACGATATGCAATTTCTTTTCAAGAAAATCATAGTGTTGTTATGCTGTGAGATATTGCAATATGCGATATGATTTTAGTGGGAATGGTCATTTTTGTATTTCATTTAATAAAAATAAATGATTTTTAGGCTGAGGCATCTCTGTAGCACCGCAATGCTTCATTTAATGCCAGGGTTCCCACATTCATGGCAAACCTGGAAAAGTAATGGAATTTCAAACAAGTTAAAACAATACATAAAAATTTCAATTTTTTGAAACAAATACAAAATCAATAACAGCCCAATAGACTTCAGAAAAAAAAAGTAAACTCCAACAGAATAAAGAATAAAAATGTTGTTTATAAGGCCTGGAAAAGTCATGTAATTGGTGAAATCCTTGAAAGTTTTGGAAAAATGATGGAATTTTGTTGTGTGTTATAATAATCTTCCGTAGATAGCCTTCCAACGGCACATTTATTCTCTGTAGCTTTTGATGTAAAAACTGACATAGAAATGATGACTATACAGGCCACATCTGACACACCTCTTCATATTGGATATTGGCTTCTTCTATTTATTAAAAAAAAAAATCCTATTCCTATATTGTGTCCTATTTGCAATCATTTGGTATTGATTCAGAGTCACCGCCTCACTTTACATGGAAATTATATTATGGCTCATTGAAAAGCCATGGGAAGGTTTTGAAATGTTATCCATGCAAATGTGCCATTTGGATCTTGCACTTGGCCATATTGTGATTTTGATTGTGATTTGATTAATTATGCAGCCCTACTCGGCACAAAGCCTCGTTTTATACCTAAGCTTAGTGGAAATCTCTTGTTCTGCCTTCTTCACGCACAGGTTCTCACCCCCTGGCCAAGTACGTGGCCTCCTTTGACAGCAGGTTCAACAGTATCTTTATGGACACGGCGTGGAGGGAGCTGTTCTGCAGGACGGAGCGGCCCGCCTCAGGTAGGGACGGAGCTCCTGCTCTTCGGTGACGCACAGCTCTGCCGTCCGGCTATAAAGCAAACTAGTCTGCGCCTCTCGATGTTCACCCACCATGAAAGAGAAAGAGATGGGGGTCAGAGCACGGGTCAGTGGGTGAGGAGCGGGGGGGAGATGAGAGACGGCCACCGCCTTGCTTCGCCCTTGCGAATGGGTCTGCGTCGTCCCACCGCTCTTGTGACGCGTCCGGAGCCGCTTGTCGAAGGAAGCGCTCGTCCAAACTACCAGAACTCCGCGCCGTCACAGCTCCCGTTCAAACGAACTCCGTCACAAATGCGTCAGTCACACTGAAAACGTGACGACATTTTTGCAGGGCGGTGGATACCTCACTGTGGAAACCAAACCTCACGCCGAGGTCCCACACCTTGTTTTGGTTTTCACTTAATTAGTATGAATTTGTGGTTTCAGCTTTGAAACGTCGGGTCGTTGCTCTTCGCCGTCTGGCAGCCAGTGAATGAATGAGTAAAATGTAGGTTTAATCAACATGGGAGAAAATGAGACATCCACTTTTGTAATGGCGTTATTATAGGACACTTTTTTTTTTAATAGAATTGAAGCATTATTTTAATTAGGTTTCAATTAACTTGATACCCACTTGCAGTTTGCATGCCCACGTGCAGGGTAATTGTTGGCTCTCATGCGTGCACACAAACGTCTATGCTCAAGCCTCTCTCTCTCTCTCTCCCTCTCTTTCTCTCTCGCTGTCTCTCTCGCCCTCTCTCTCCACACCTCCTCGGTTCTCACTTGTTGTGCCAAAACGAGCCCAGCAATCTTCACTCAATCTTACTTTCTAATTCACTTGGGGAAATATTACTCACCATATTAGACACAGTCCCACATACCGTATGGAATCCTGTCAAAAGCAAGTCCCAGGGAAAAGTGAAAGATGGCTTGATTAAAAACCTCCCGGTTCTCTCTTCAATGGCCCTCTTCACCTTCTCTTCTTCTTTGGTGTGTTACCTGTCAGCACATTGCAGTTGCAGAGAAGAAGAAGAAGCAGTGGGGCCAAAATGAATTGACAACCAAAAGCAGTCTGTCGCCACCCTCTTAAAATGTCAACACATCTGGAGATGTACGCCAGGCTGAATGTGGCCCACAGGGCCTTGTGTTGAACACACAGTCTTGTGTTACTATGGCTGACATCACCCATCTCTGAATGACATTTTGCACTCGACACGCAGACATCCCCCGCCCGCACGAAGACGCCGTGGAATGTGAATGATTCGCGCGCACGGTCCTCCAGTGCTCCAATTAGTATGTTCCAATTAGCGTTTTGCATTGTTTGCATGGTGTCAGTGGCACAGTCGATGCCCACCAGTGCAGAGGAGAAGCAGGTTGTTTAGCGTTGTTTCTCTCTCTCTCTCTCTTCCTGGCAGATAACATCGACGTCGCAGGACGGGTTGTTCAGTATCTGGCGGGTGCCAACGTATCCCACCAGTTCCCCATCTCAGAAGCGATGCTCACCTACAAGCAGAAGAGGTAACGCAACTCTGACGACGTGACCTCATCATGCCTTCTCACGTGTCTGTGCCTGTGCACGTATGGGTTCTCTAACTCTTGAAGCATGTCTGTGTCGGAATGTTCGCAAAGCTCGTGGCACCGACGTTAATGTTCCTCTCTGTTCTCGAGTTAAAATAGTGTCTTTGACGAGGTCTGACGAGGAACCCCGCCAACTGACACATGCACAAACACAGACGGACTCCTGTTGGTTTGGCAGCGTTCAAACCAAACAGCCCCGTTGCGTTGCCTCTGTGTTGTTGGTTTGCTTGTTTTCTCTGAGGGTTGACCGAACTCTTCCCCTCGCTATCTGTCAGAGTGGCCCCCTAGTGGTCAGAAGGTACTTAAATACGACACACAATTTAACACTGTTTAACACATTCCTTCTCCCCCCTTTTCCCTTTGGTTTGCATTCAAGGAAGAGAAGTTTGTATTTTGATTTTTACATCAGGTATCGACTCCAACTCTTGTTTTCTCTCCTCCATTTTGGCTTGAGCTTCTTGCTGTGTCTAACATTTCCCTTTTCACACTCGACAACACTCACTGTGACCTCACTTTTGCACTCTGTCCCAACCCGTGTCCTTGATTTGGTGTGACTTTGATTCTTACTCTGTCCTCTGTGTTGTTGCTGTGTGGAGATATGCCTAACAACCTTAAACACAACCCCAGCTATTCGTGGTATTGACGGCTGTTTTGAGAGTAACTGGAATGTATGTTTTTGATTTTCTGGCAGCGCAAATCTCCTGCAATATTCATATCATCACCAATAATAAATGAATGGAAGGCCTTGGTGCAACTGCGAGGTGTCTCAAAATTTTGGGCAAAATAATCTGCATCCAGATTAACGTACCAGCAAACCAGTAAAAGTGTCATTACTGATTTAAGTTGATTTTAAAGGTGAGCTGACCAAGAAAAAATGGCGTGGTTGCCCCATGACTCCCATTCTTTTAGCATTAGTGGTGGCTACATTTTGCTGCTAACTACCAGAAAACAAAACCATGTACCCAATGTTATGTCTGGGACTACTACTGACTATTCAATTATGAGTCAAAGGAATTATAATAATTATAATATTATTATGCTAATATAGAATTAGAATTAGAATTATACTTATAATTATAAGTAGCTTTCATTATGCTCTTATCATACTAATTATGCTGTGTTTCAATGGTAATGCAGAGTCATTATTACAGTACAGTACATTTGTTCACCTATAATTTCAGTATGCAAACTGTTTATTAGATTATTAGATTAACTTGATTCATTCCCAAAGGGGAAATTGGGGTGGTCACATCAGCGCAGAGGGAAAACCGATCCCACACATTTTAGATCAAGCTTGGCTGCAGCAGTGATCTTCCTGGAGTGTGTTTCTTCTCCTTCTTTCTGCCCGGTATAAATGTGAATCCCTTCAGGAACAAAAAGCACCGAGCTCAGTCGAGTCCTAGTAGGTCTGAAAAGGTCACGGCTCTTCAGTCCTTCAGTGCTCCACACTTATAGCAACAGCCACCGTTTGCTTCCTGAACTAGCTAACAGCCACACGGTTACAACCATCTGAGCCGATTACTGTTATTCCCATTTCAAAAATAAACATAATAATCCCAACCGTGTCCTTGTTAAAGAGGGGGGGGCAGTGTCTTATTTTGGTTGTAAGGAGCGGTCCTTTCATTCATCTCATTGTAGCGTGACCCCCAGAATAACGCCATTTCCAGTCATGTGCCATCTCCACTGCAATGGGACATGGTGTTGTAGGACATGCAACGGCCATCATCCTCCCCGGGCCATTGAGTGTTCATGTGCACCTCTGGAGTGTTGCAGTGTGAAGACCCTTCCCCCCCCCCGGCCGGACTCACAACCCTTCCTCTCTCTCTCTCTATTCTCTCTCTCTCTCTCTCCCTCTCCACAGCCCCGACGAGGACTCCTGTCAAAAATTTGTGCCATTTATTGGGGTAAGAATTTTTTTTTATTCTTTTTTTTTTTTTTTTTGGTATGCGTATTTTATTTTTTCTCAGTTTTGTCATCTTACCTCTGACACCTTTTCTTCTCGCAGGTGGTGAAGGTTGGGATCGTGGAGCACAGCCTCTCAACTTCAGGTAAGGCTCTTGTTGTCTGTGTTATATGCATGCTAACTTTGCCAGCAGGTTACAAAACACACAGATAGTAGCGTTATTCTGCCGGATTACTGTAGTCAAGAGTCTCCATTTTCTCAAAGTGTGTGATGTGTTATCCACTAATGTGAGCCCTTCTCCACTTACTGTACACGTGTGAGCGCTACAAACAAGTGGATCAGGGACAGGGAGTGTCTGTGTGAACACTTAACCCAGCTCTGATGTCAGTTCATAGTGAGGATGGTAACATTATCACTGTTCGCTACATGCTTTGAGACAGAAGGGTGAGAAATGACCCTGACTTGCTCTCTGAAATGCTATGAAATTTGCTAAAAAAAAAATGTTGCGATTATCGCTAGGATAGTAGGATCGATGTGTTTTCAATAGGGGTGTCACGATACACTCTGTTCACGATACGATACACGATATTGGGTTCATGATAACGATACGATACGATATTTTAACAATCTCTTTTTGCAATCGATTTGTAAGTTGAGGGGGCACCCTTGACGCTAATTTGAGTAATTTCACCATTTTCATCCTCCGTGTCTGTGACGTCCCTCGTCTGTTCAAACAAAGCAATGAAAAGGAGAGCGAGCATGCAATCAGTGCCACCATGTTCAGCTTCTTTTTCTCACAAGATTTCATCTCAACGATACATATTGTCACGTTTTGATATCGTGATATATTGTGGGACGATATATTGTGACATCCCTAGTTTTCAACACAGCCAAGTGATATGCATATAGCTTCTTGTTATGTATTTATTCACTTTAAAGCCTTGTTGTGAATGACATGTCTCATCCCCTTCCCCCCTGCTATGCAGTGGACTCAGATGATGCCATGGGGGCCAATACGAGCATCCTGTCCTCCCCAACGCCCCCGTCGGCCGGTCCGTACGGGAAGGAGATCGGGGGAACGCCCCCTCAGTCTCCCTCGGTCTCCACCGCCCTCTCTCCCGTCTCCAGCTCTCCGTGTTCCGGCGGCGAGGTGATGGGCCTCCAGGTGGACTACTGGACGTGGCAAGGCCCGGAGAAGAAGAGGGAGGGAGAGAAGAGAGACGTGGGCCTGAAGAACACGCTGAAGAGTAACTTCCGCTCGCTGCAAGTCAGCCGCCTGCCCTGTGGGGGAGAACTCACCCCTCCACCCAGCATGGCCATGACTGTGGTCACCAAGGAGAAGAACAAGAAAGGTACACAAGGGAATATTATGGCTCTCTCTCTCACACACACACACACACACACACACACACACACACACACACACACACACACACACACACACACACACACACAGAGTATGAAGGTATCTAGTAATCATACAATTCAAAATGGAGGTAAATGTTTTAAATTTAACGCAACAGTAGAATACACTTTGATTCCTAGATTGATTATCAACATTATTAATAAACAGTCTCAAAGCTGCAATGTAACTGAGGGAGAATCCTCACACTGAAAGCTGCTCCCAGGAATATGGTCAATATAAATTGATTAACACCTGCACAGGTGACATTTCAAGCACAGCATCAGACAACAGGCAGTTGAAAACCACCAACTAAAACACAAGGGCATTTAACAAGCCACCAAACACACTTCACACATAGTGCAGGCACCACAAAATAGACATGACTGTGTCAGTAACATGGTGTGGTATGGTGTTTATTCTTAATCCCCGAGGGGAAACATGGTTTGCCACCAGAGCGAGTACAGATACAAACAAGAAACAGTAACATACAGCACAATAACAATAACACAGTAGAAAGAGAGAGAGAGAGCCTCACAATGCAGAGCTAGCAGTGTTCATTAAAGAATTTTACAGAAGCAGGAACAAAAGACCTTCTAAATCGCTCAGTAGAGCACCGAGGCATCAGAAGCCTATTACTAAACGAACTGCGCAGGGCATTAAATACATTAAACAAAGGATGGCATATATGGCAACATATAGCCATAATGTCCAAGTATTATATACATACCTGGCTTATATACACCTTTCAGCATGCAGATTCTGTTTTGTGCAATGTTTTCTAGTCTATAACAAAATATTATATTATATACAGCATGTCTAAGAATGTGCATGCATAATAGAGACATGCTAAGGAAGGTTTGTTTACTGGGAAAGAGCCAGGTACAGAAATACTTATCCCCCCCCTCTACCACCCCCATGACTCACTCTGTGCCTCCCTCCCCCACCCCCATGACTCACTCTGTGCCTCCCTCTACAGTGATTTTCCTCAGCAAGAAGCCCAAGGAGAAAGAGCTGGACTCTAAGAGCCAAGTGATTGACGGTATCAGCAGGTTGATCTGTACAGCCAAGCATCAGCACACGATGCTGAGAGGTGAGCCCAGTCATGGCTACACTCACTCACACACTGCAGCACAGTTAAGGTGTTCTACTGCCATCTAGTGGACATGGCAAGTACAACAAGTCTCGCGTACATTAGCCTTTTTTTCACAGCAGCTATTTTGTGTCTCAAAGACGGGAAGTAACACAGGTGCAACCAAAACATTAACGAGGGCCCCCGGCACTGGAACACCTAAATGGATTGGAAGTTTGGAAACCCTCATTAATGTTTTGCTTGCACCTGTGTTACATGCTGCCTTTTGGACACAAAATGGTTGCAGTGAAAAAGATCAATGGTGCCTGGGCAGGCGGTGTCTTGCATCATGATTTGGGTTTTTCATTTCAAAATGAGGCAGAGTTGGTACTAGGGCCAGACCGATATGGAATTTTTGAGACTCACTGATAAAAATATATATACCGTATATATATTTATTTATTTGTTTATTTATTTATTTATTTGGGGGGGGGGGGGGGGGGGGGTGTCTATCTGGATTGTGCACATATATAACCGAAGCTACTCAGAATCCAAGGGCGGATCCGTGTGCTCCAGTGTCATACTTTGGAAGCTATCTGAAGTATCTCCTTAAGAAACATGAGGTTTGATGTTCTCTTTGAGTGGTTTTAGAGTAAATCCACATCCTTTTTACTTTCAGTTTCTATCGACGGAGTGGAGTGGAATGACGTCAAGTTTTTCCAGCTGGCCGCCCAGTGGCCGACTCACGTCAAGCACTTCCCGGTGGGAATCTTCGGCTACACTAAGCCCATGTGACCCCGGCCACCACCACCCACTCACCGCCACACTCTCCCCTGCACTTGTTTCACCGAGAGGAGAGGCCGCAGAGACGTCGAGGAAACGCCAACTGGCCCCCGGCAGTAAAAGTTTTCCTGTGGAAACCTTACTGACTCGTAAACCCACGTGTTCAACACACAATCCAAGTTTCATGTTGTCGATGTGATGTTTTCGATGTTGATGTCGTTGGTTGTTGTCGTTGTTTTTTTACACACTACAAAAAGAACAAGTACTATTTTGTAAAGATTTGTGCTGCCGCCTTGGAAGTATTTTGAGGTTTTTGACAATTTGCCACATTTCGATAATGGCAGCTGTGTTTGCACTTTGTTTTTGTTAACATTTTATTATTTCTGTGAAATCCTACATTTATTGTTACTCTATAGACAATGGAGGAGTGTGCTGGTGATGTGCAGTGGTGTGTGTGTGTGTGTGTGTGGGTGAGATCGTTTGAGACGGTGTTCGTGTTTGTTGTTGAAAGTTGGAATATTGCTGTGAATCTAGATGGAATCCTTCCCTTCTAACTCAGTGCTCTGTTTTCTTACTTCTCCCTTACTTTATTTTTCTCAAAAGCGTAACATTTTTTATAGCGATGAAACCATAACATTGTTCTTTCTGCCTTGTTGCTTCCTAGCACACTGTGTAACCTAAAGCAAATCGAAAACAATTCAAGCAAGGTATTTTTGAAGGTAGCTATTATGAATGTAGCTAACACATTTGTAAAACACATGTAAAACAGTTCATCAACTGAATCCGTTGTTCATCAGTGTACGGAAGTTCTTTGTATAGGTGTCAGTAATAGATTAATTACCTAAGGCTGGAGGCCTGTAAAAGTTATAACCACTTTGAAGCAGGGTAACCTGATACTCAATGTAATGTATTTCAACTCCAACAGCTGAATGCCAAATGTATGAAACCCTTTAGTTGTGACTGCATTCTGTCTATCGTTTCAAGTTTCAAGGTTGTTTTTTTTGTTGTTTTTTTACAGTTCATTGCCAGTTGCTGTGTAATTTGGCCTTTTACTCTTGACTAGAATAATTAGAGCTTTTATACCACTTATTTATGAAAAGTGGTCTTGTGTTCGGCTAGGTCACAAAGCAAAGATGTATTGGCTTACTAGCGTGTCCGTGTCACAGGCCTGCAGTAACTTTATTACAGGATTATTAGACCACGTGTAGTGATGTGCCAAAGTCGAGTTTGTATTAACAGTCTAACCGCCAGAGCTTGCAGCTAGACGTCTCTTGGCTCAACTCCACACTACGCTGAAAATATACAGAAAATGTATTTGTCGTCAGATCAGTACTAAGTGTACTGAGAAGGGGGGGGGGGTGGATCTGATCAACTTAAGTTCTCCACATTTTGGTCAGATTAGAACATTTTGCATGCAAGTATGCACAGCCTAAACAAGCAATTCCCATTGTGTCCCTTAACACCGCCTCCGGAACCGATGCGGTACGGCTGCGAACAGACCCGCACTCACGTAATCTGTCAAGACGTATGCGGGATCCGACAAAAATAGAACCGGTGCGTAATTCTTCCGTACCGCACGTATCGCCCATCAATTAACATGGGCGAGAGTCGATCCGGCAGTTTTACCGGATCCGCAACGCAACTGGTGTACATTGCCTGTTTACTGTGGCTGTACGTGCAAATAGTACAAACATAACCTAAAGCGTACTGTCATCAGATACAGTAGCTAATCCATTCAGTATTGTGTAGGCCTATTTCGGGACATTTCGTAATGATGCGTTGGTCTGACTTGAAAGGTGCTTTGACATTACTGTCAAGCGCAGTGCAAGTATGAACTTGTTTTCAAAATGATATCATGGTGAGGAAAAAAAGCGTATGGTTGGAGTGTTGCCAGATGTCCCAAGTCACTGCCTATGTGTGTCTGTGTAGGTGTGATAAATGTTTGATGGTACTCCCTGAATAGTGTTACTTATGTGAACTTTTTGCAATAGGAAACCTTTGGACAAAGGGCCTTCTGTATGAGTTTCTTTGTTGTTGCTTTTTTATAAAGTGAAGACTTACAAGCTTTGATAGGCTGGCTTTTTTAGTATTGTATATAAATATACAAGATATACTATTGTGAATCGCAAACCCCCCCCCCCCTCCTCTCATCAACTAAATTGAAAGCACAATTTAGCTTTTTCTCACCTTAAATGCCAAATATATTTCCATAATTCATGATCATGAAGTTGGATTTCCACAATGCAAACGCTATTAGATGTGTAATTTCTCATACATTTCTCCCACTGTGTAATGCACTTTCTTATGGTTTTGTACACCTGTCAGCTCTAATTGGGAGACCCTTTTGGTTTTGAGGAAGTGTTAGAATCCATGTTTGAAATATAAACCACTACCTAGAAATAGTCGTCAGAAGGCTGTGCTTGTTTTCAGTAGGTCAAAAAGGACTACGTCGATTAAGCGCCTTCTGATGTCGGAAACCATCAAGGCTCTGTTCCTTTTTATGTTTTGCCGCTTGATGTGGAAAAGCTTCAACGGCCGCCACCACGTGTCCGCCTGTGACTGTACAGTCGACTTGTCTCCTGTGGTTTCCTGGTTTTTGAAGTGTTCGCTCGCTCGCTCCTCTCAGTTGGGAGATGACCCTGGCCCTCGTGGATTTGTCAAAACCTGGGCTGTGAAGTGCTAGCCGGGCCGGAGTCGTGCACGCGGTGAACTTGTCATGCGAGTTGGCCCTTTAAATATGAAAAGGGCATGATGATGACAAAAAAAAAGTGTATTTCAATGTATTTGACCTCCCTAAATCTAGAGGTAGCATGGGGGTGTTTTACACGACCAGGTCAATGAGCTGGCACGCTTCACACCAATGTTCTCTCGAATCCAACACGGAGCACTACAGTTAACTTTAACATTCATGAATGGTCTGACTACAAGTGTTGCAAAATGCCGTCTCATTGATCCAGTTACTGGAAACGCCACCCGGTGTCTTTGCACAAACCCTATTTTAAATGACATGACAGTATTTTTAAATTTACCACTAAAAATATGGGTTACTCTGCATGTTTTACTATAGATGTAAATATGTTTTGGATTTTTATATTGTTTTGTTTCTTTCCATGCTCTCACAAGCAGTTGTGTTTAATAAAATTTTTAATCTTCTGTACAAACAGGATTTGTCTTCATTCATACTTCTTTCTTATTCAGTCATTTTATTTGAATGGCGACAATTGTAACAAACCAAAACCAACATCACAACGCATTGTACAGCGATCAAACGATAATCTTCGGTCCCAAACGTTCCCAGAGTCAAGTTGTCAAGTGTCTGTTATTTAGCCGCGATGGAGGGGAGGTTGACGTAACTCTTCATCGGAGGCAGGGGTTTGATCTTGCGTCCGGCCCAGCCGCCCTTCCTCTGCCACAAGCCGCTCGAAGGGCGAATGCCGAGCCAGCGGTTGCGTCCGGCTTTGCCGATGATCCTTTTATTGTGGTCGATGTTGGACACGCGGCCAACCGTCACCATGCAGGTCTCCAATACCTGTGTGTCGTCACGACAAAATGTGAGTAAAGATACAGTGTAGCGGTTTGGTCTTACATGACATCACTTTCTAATCCATAGAGTCTCACCTGAACCTGCTGCTTTGAAGGAAGCTGGACAATTGCAGTTCCGTTGACTTTACGGAGCAATACGCCACTTGTGCCTGGGGGGGGGGGGGGACAATACAATATTTAATTGAGTAATAACCACATTATAAATATTGCATATCACAGCAGCTATTACACTATTCCAAATGTAATTCAATGAGAATGTGTTGTTACAGCAGAGAACGGGACATAGCCAAGACATTAGACTAGTAGCCAGCTGTGGCTCAGGCGGTAGAGCGGGTCGTCCACTAATCAGAAGGTCGGTGGTTCGATCCCCGGCTCCCGATGGCTGTGCCGGCACCCTGTGTGGCAGCTTGCCGCCTTCGGTGCGTGAATGGGTGAATGTAGGCACATTGTAAAGTGCTTTGGATAAAAGCGCTATATAAATGCAGTCCATTTACCATTAGTCCATTTACTAGTGAAGATGAGAGTAATCACATGAAGCAAACATACTGATGAGAGATGTTTCTTCACTGACAGTAAATAACACGGCAGGTTACCTGCAGCGCGGATGTACTCGGCTCCCTTCCCTGGAAGTATTTCCAGGTTGTTCACCAAGGTGCCTATAGGGAGAGCTCCTAGTCGGTAGGCATCGCCCTCATTTGCTGAGACTGGAAAGTGAAAAACACAAAAGTTACAAAGGCCAAAGTTGCCCGGCATCAACCAAAGCTTGAACAAAGCACACACCACTGATCTCAAGTGAAGGAGTTTAACCAGACAAAGCTAAAAAAAAAAATATATACACAGTTGAACTCTCATACCTGCCATGCGTCCAATAAGTCCAGACGTTTTGATGATGTCTCCGACCTGCATGCTCTCTGTAGCGATGATCCATCGCTTTCTTTCGCCTCCAGCTACCAGCGCAATATCTGCTGATCTATTGAGAGGAGCAAAAAAGATTGTGAGGACAGTGACCAATATTCATGGAATTTTTGGAGATGTTTTTTGTGTGTGTGTATCGTCATCACGTACGTGTGGTGCAAGCGAAGTTTAAGAGGCCTCCAGCTCACCTGCATGGATCGTATCGGACTTGAACAACCTTCTCTTCGAAGACCTGGTCCTCTTTGCCAGGTTCAGCGTGAAGCCGCTGGAAGTCGATCCAGCGGTATCTCTGTTTGTGGCCGCCGCCGATGCCGTGCGTCCGTATCCTTCCTGTATGGCAAAGAAAGATCAGCAACCACCTGGAAACTCACTGTACAGACAGTAATGCAAATACAAAGTATTATTATCAATGAACCTATTCTATCTATTTCCGAAAACAAGCTTTCTTTTGAGATCATCCTTTTCTCACCTGAGTGATCTCTGCCTCCTGTCTTTTTCATCCCGATGGGCCTGATAGTGTACTTCTCCCTCTGCTTCCACAGTGTGCGGTTCTGCTCCAAAGACGCTGTTGTGAGGAAGCCTCTGCTGGACACAGTCACAGTGGGCAGAGACAGCTGAGCCATGGACATGGCCTGAGCCACTGCCTGCAAACACAGTGAGGAGGACAGCTAGTTTGGTACTTGTGATGGAGTGAGCTATTAACGTTACACGATAGCGTCTGTGTCCATGAGAGCACCATCTACCTGTGAGGACACCAGAGTCGACTGGGACAGAGACAGGCAGCGCAGAGCCCGAGTCAGACACGACACCGCCATGACAGTTCTCTTGACAAGGCTGGAGGACAGAAAGATATCAGTTGTTAGTTTAATGGCAACATAATTTAGCCTGGCTGGCCAGTGGCTGCGTGCAGTGACGTTAGCTGCCAGCCTCTCTTCCTTTGACAACTCTGTGGACAGGACAGTCCCTCATCTACTCAACCAAAACTTTAACGTCCCAATCAAATAGTTAAACTGACCTACAAACAAATATCACTAGCCACCAAGTTTGGAGTAACGTTAAATCCACTGTTGTCTTGTCGTGACCCGCCTGTCATACTAGCTAACGCTGTAGCTTAGCCAGTAGCTAACTAAGGTTAACTGCGGCAGAATGATTGAATCTGCCATTTGTTTTCTTTCGCGAGAAATTCAGCTATGTTGGTTATTAATCTGGTAAACTATTTCAACTGTCGTCCAGTGTAAATATGACATTAAACCACCCAACCTGAAGTTATTTCTCTTCTGCATGCGTCCTTCATCGCCGTGCGCGATATTTTTCCCAGGATGGCGAAGGCATGACCTGCCCTTCTCTGCCTCTGATTTGCCTAGAAAGAGGCAGGATAGCCATCGAATGTGATTGGATCATTGTATGAACAACGTTTGGCGCTAGACCAATCAGAGGCAGAGAAGGGCGGGTAAGCGATATTTTTCCCAGGATGGCGAAGGCATGACCCGCCCTTCTCTGGGTGGGGGGGGGGGGGGGGGTCTGAAAACTTTAATAGTAAAAAAACAAAGATAAGAGCTCTTCCGTTATGTTTTTTTATTTATTTATTTCAGACAGTTTATGCTTTATTGACAGACGTATCGTGAGAGAAAGACAGATGTGTGGAGAGAGAGAGAGAGAGAGAGAGAGAGAGAGAGAGAGAGAGAGAGAGAGAGAGAGAGAGAGAGAGAGAGAGAGAGAGAGAGAGAGAGAGAGAGAGAGAGAGAGAGAGAGAGAGAGAGGGAGAGAGAACATACAACAAAAGCCCACAGGCTGGATTTGAACCCCGGTCACTGTGACTGGGGCTACACTACATGATCCCCTTTCAAACATGCCACTCTGCAGTTACCCTGAGGGACCCGGGTGTGGCGCTGTAGCTATATGTATGAACGGGTGTTATGCCGAGAAATGCCTCCCCACCTCACGGGAGCGCGCACGTGTCTCCTCCTGTCACAGCACGCCCCTGTACAGAGCACGCCCACCTGCGAGAAACGATTGAGAACGGAAGAATTAAAATACTAAACATAACCGTTGTGTCAGTCGTCATGTTCAAAGTTTTTAAACTTAATCTAACGTTACTTCTCGCTCTACGCGCGACGGAGGTATATTATATAGCTATATATAAATAAAAAAAAAGGGAAAAAAAACTTCAGCGTCGTCTTCCGGCTTCAGCACTGAGGTCTGGGGTGCGTTCGTTATTGCTTTAGTGGTTGTTGCTGCACCCAGCCGGTCAGGGGCGAAAATATGGGCAAAATGTACCGATCAACTAAACGAGCGCCCCCACACATTCTAACAGGAAGCCGGTGGTGTGAGAGGATACACGATTGGTTCGTTTTCTTTAGCTGGCTAAAACGTCATCATTTACCCGCGAACACACATGTACTAGCGTTTGGCGCGATTCAACTGTGAAGAAGAAGCTTCATCACCTAATCGGTAATGTTATGATAAGTCACACCATTTCACCGTTATCACGATTAGCTAAATCACGCAGATTCTCATGGTCTTGTTCTTCGTGTAGGTTTCTCAAACGTTGGCTAACGACGTTAACGTTATTCTGTTGACCTAGCTAACCTAGTTAGTGACTGGCTGTATAACGTTATTGTTATTGTAGTCTCGCTGGTCAGCCTCCCCTTGTTATTGTAGCTAGATAGTGAGCTAAATCGGGGTTAGACTTACCAATCTGTAACCAAACTAAACGGTGTCTAAAGTCTCCTTGCGGTGTGCAGCTGGTCTGTTCTTTGTAGCTGTTACGTGACAAGGAAGATAGATAGCACTAGGCACTCGTCAAAGCTGGGGAGTGGGGACCAAAACACAACCTGCTAACATCAGCCATTATCAGCAGTGGCCTAGTGCCGACAGGAACCTTGTGAGTTTGAGTATTTCATGACATGTTTTGCTTCCCTGGTAAGTAAGTAGGTAGAAAACTTTAATGTCCTCCAAGGAGGCAATTTGTTGTACAACACACACATTACATGAGGACAGAGACACATTAAAATGACACAACAAAAACCATAAAAATAATCTATAGCAGTCGATAATACGACAATATAGGCCTACTGTGCATATCCATAACATATTGCATACTGCCCATTGCTGATGACCAGCTACATTCTCAATCTCATAATCATAATAAAAACAACAATAACCATACTAATAATAATAATAATAGAAAATAAAAACATCAGATTCCCTCTATCTTGGTTTCCACATCTTCCACATCACGTCTTATTTAGTTGACTGATTGACATGAGGGTAAATTAATGTTTTGATCTATTGTTTGTGATCTTGGGGTATGTTTACCTCCGACCACTAGAAGGGAGTAGCTGAAACTCTGCAGACAGTGGATGGGATGTGTCTGAGCAGACCATGTCTGCCTTCAGGTTCAGCCTAGTCCAGTACAGGTCGGCCTGCTGTTCTATTGCCCCATGATTTTCCCACAGATCTTAACAATCTTTCCCAATGGAATGTCTGTACCAACATACAATACAATAACAAAGAATACTCTCTGGGAAAGTGGGAAAACAAATATCCCTCCCCCAAAAACAACAACAACTACTACTGTATCTCTGAACTCTCTCTCTTTAAATCACACACATTTAGGCTATTCTATGGGACCTCCTTTTGATCACGTATGTAATAACTAATGTCATATCTTTTCACTGCCATTCACTGAGCCTCCCCTGAAACTGTTTGGAGCCTCCCCTGGGAAGGCCCGCCTCCCACTTTGAAAACCCCATGCTCTATTTGGAATGGTGGAGTTGATCTTCACATCCCAGCATGGTGACTAACTGCCCCATAACATGTTGCTTTTGTCTCACCTTCAGGCGCCATGCAGTTTTCCAGCAGGAGGAAGAAGATCATTCTCAACCCTCAGACAGAGCTCTATGGACACTGTCTGCAGTTCTATGGGCAGCCTCCCCTCGAGAACATATCGCTCACCGAATTCGAGACATTTGCTGTGGAAAGATTGAAATGTAAGCCCTAAGCTGTCATGTTAGTCTGATATTTAAATGTCTACTGGGCGAGGGTGTATGATGTTGAGAGACCCAAAACACCTTACGACCCCAGATAACATCACTGATGACGCGTCCTAGCGCATGCTGTAGTATGTATTTGAGAACATATATGCGATTATATACTCTCAAGCATACGTAGTAGATGGTAAACAGTGTGTCCTTTTTTCTACCATCATACAATGCAGTTTGTTCAACCTTTCTCATTACTGTTTACAATGCCATCTTTCAATGGTATTGCAGTGTTGAAGACGGTGGAGAACTTGGGAGTGAGCTTTGTGAAAACATCTGAGCAGTACTCAAAGAAACTGGATACTGAGTTTTCAAATCTGAACTTTCCTTACAGAACGGAGGCAGTAAGTATGTTTCGCTTTTAACACGGCATGCATTTACGATCTAGTGCTCGCTGATCTCAACTCCTACCCAGAAGCTACGTAGCGGTAGCACAGTGTTTCCTGTTATTTACCAGTGATTGGCCTTCAAAGCAAGCTAACCACCACTGCCTTGAGAAAATGTAAAATAATAATAAATAAATAAATAATAAAAAGCTGTATTATTACAATTGCGCTGTATTGGATCAGTGTTTAATATACTTCTATCATAATGAACCATCCATATTAAAACAGTTTTAACACAGTAACTTAAAACTGGAATCAAAATAATATGGAGATCAAAAGGGGGACCAAAACCAAAATTGCCCCCCAGCACCACAACAAAAAATGATGAAGAAGTAGTAAGAGATGAAAACTTCTCAGTTGTGTCGTGAAAAATCTCAGTATTGAAAATGTGCTCTTTAAACCCATGAAGGATGATAAAAAGCCTCAGAGCGGACCGAGTGAGTATGAGAAACGAAGAAAGGACCATATCTCCCACTTCATTCTCAGGCTGGCCTACTGCCAAACGTAAGTGATTAAGTCTTAGCATCTCTACTGAATGTGATCATGTTTGCTTCTATGTATTTCTGGCTGTCTGATCATTGAATTACGTTTGTTGCCTGGTTGGAGGACGAGCATATTGATGGATGTATGTATGACTGTCAGTGCGTGCCCTTCCCCCTTCCTGCTTGTGTGTGTGTGGATTATTTCCAGGGTGAGGAACAAACCCGTCTTTATTTGTCACACGACAACCCAACACACTCATGCAGCACCACACACACACACACTCACACTCATGCCGACGGTGGCCGGTGAAATCTAGTCTCTGCATTTACCCCATCCAGGCTTGACCTTCCTCTGGGGGGCAGGCCAGGAGCAGCAGTGGGCAGCTTTCTTAGTGTACAGTGCCCGGGGACCATCTTTGGTTGTAGTCTGTCGTCACTGGTCAGATGACGATCTTCTGCATGTTTTTAATGGGGGTCCATAGCCCATTAATGTTGAATGGAGGAACCTCAGGGGAGCATGGGGAGGAGAACATGCAAATTCCACACAGAAAGGCCCTTTTGGTGAGATAGCCCACTTGGGCAGTGGGCACTGGGGGGGGTGTGTGTGTGTGTGTGTGTGTGTGTGTGTGTGTGTGTGTGTGTGTGTGTGTGTGTGTGTGTGTGTGTGTGTGTGTGTGTGTGTGTGTGTGTGTGTGTGTGTGTGTGTGTGTGTGTGTGTGTGTGTGTGTGTGTGTGTGTGTGTGTGTGTGTGTGTGTGTGTGTGTGTGTGTGGGGCACACCCTCAGCATCCCAGGTGGGAATCGAACCCAGGACCTTCTAGCTGTGAGGCGACCGCTCTACCCCTGAGCCATACGTGTATATATACTGTGTGTGTGTGTGTGTATAATTCATAAAAACTGCAACCGAACAGAAGTTTTTATTTCCAATTTGATCTTAAAGGGAGGATCTGAGGCGGTGGTTTATACAACAGGAAGTTGACCTTTTCCGCTACCGCTTCAATGACCTGTCTGCAAGATACAAACTTGAATTTATGCATCTAAATAACCTGCAGTATGATACGGTGAGTCCCTTTTTGCGTGTGTCTATTTTAATACCATTTATTTAAATGTGGCCTTGACAAAGCGTTGATTGCCATTTCAGTTTTCCATCATGTTTTCTCTTCACCTCACAATTAGTCACTGAACACGGGCTTAATTTCCTAACGAGGTGAACGTATTAGAGAGCCTTTTAAATAACGAGGTGAACGTATTAGAAGGACTTAACGAACTCTCAAAACAATGCGTTCAGTCGATGAATGTTTCCCTTGGCCTCAACCTTCAAAGTTTGAACATCTCTGGCTTCCCTGAACTCCATCATCTTCATCAATGTCCTTCCAGATCGGTCTGGAGGAGAAGAAGACTATGTCGGATAAACTCGTCAACTCCAGTTACGCCGTGAGTGGAATCACCGTGGAGGACCAGGACTTCTACAAAGTGAGTAAATCGTCTCTCCATTGCGCCTGCTTAACAATGTTTGGTACTTTTAACTGAGAAAGTGTAGCATGAGGAACCTTATAAATGATTCGTGGTTGACAGTAATTTGTTGTTTGGGAAACATGGTCTTGAAGAGAAAATCCTCCCTAAAACATATTGCAGATATGAATTTCGCAATTTCCTATGATTTTTTACTTTATGCATGGGCTGTTTATCAAAATATGTATTTATGAACAACCTCCTAAGTTTTTTTTTTTTTTTTTTTTTTTTTTTTTTTTTTTTTTACAACCTCCTAAGTTAGAGAAGCAAACCTTGAATCTGTGATGTCATCAAGACAGTGAAAATGGTCCAACTTTGTATCTTTATGGAATGTTTGAAATGTTATATTGGTGTGTAACAGATGAGAGCAGAACACGTTCCCATGTCGTTACAGTCCATTCAGTATTGTTGGAGAAAAATATAAGTTCCATTGCCATTTCCTAATCAATAAGCTATAATTGCATACACATAATTAATGCTATAAACGATGACATGACATACACATTATGACATGACATCTGACATATAGATTCACCCATGACATCTCACAAATGCATATTTGCACTATGCAGAGACACATAACTAGCTTATCAAGCAGGAGATTTCTCCCCTTTGCTCTGGCCTTCAGAAACTCAGCATGACAATGGCCATGAGACAGGAACACTTGCTGATACAGACAGGAGCCTGCACGGCACACACCCCCCCCTCTCTGCCTTTTCCTCCTCTGCCTATAAATCTATGTTACACTGTCGGCCATATTGCTGAATATTTGACTCTGTATGACATATCAGAATTGTGTACATTGAGGTTCAGCCCTCTGTCAATATACATGTATTGCAGAGAATGTAAGCTATTAAATATACTTTTGTGTTAAACAGTCCTGGACTCAAGGCTCAATTCATTTGGTATTAGATAAGCTGTGATATACATTTACATATACATTTAAGCGGATGTATAGAATTCTATTCTCTATCAAGTATCAACAGTCTTTTGAGGGCAACTTGTTCAGGCTCATAAATTTAGAAAGAACTGTCAAACAACATAGGAATAACATGCATTCTGTTTTGGAGTGGGGGGTTATGACACATTTAATGTAGCGCAGCAGGTAAGCTGACTACTTGGCTGAACTTGAAGTGTACTCGGAAAGTGCAGACCTTTGGCGAGGCCAATACTCCAGTCTGCTGCTATGATGGGGCAAGTTTTGTGAGTTGGATCACAGCCTATATATAATACATAAACGTCCTAACTTGCGAATCCATAAAAGTGCGATGAGAACGCATTATTTGGCCGCTGTATTTTTTATGGGGTCGGAGGTGGGCCGCGAAAACGTTTGCGACTTTCAGGTGGGCATGAGTTGGAAAAGTCACCTCTGCTATCCCTCGAGGCACGGCAGCAAATGCTTTGCGGACCGGCCAGCGGTCCACGACCCGAGGGTTGGGAACCACCGATGTAAGGAATTTCCCCTCGGGGATCAATAAAAGTACCTACCTACCATGTTGAACATCAGTAGAATAAGTTTGAATCCTTAACTCACAGGCCATAGTGCCTTGATAATATTCCTCTGACCATAGAGACACTGCATGAAATAGGCCACGCCCATCACGGGGGAAAAGCTCCGTTCATTTCCACACACCAGCGTCATTTTCCTTGAATTAAACATAGCTAAAAACTGCTGTGTGGTGGGGCTGCGCAGACAACAAATTAAAAAAAAAAAGTTTTTTTGTACTCCTGAGCAAAACAAGGAAGCCATTGAGAATTGGCGAGAAGAAAAATGTGGATGTTGCTGTCAATGAAGTGAGTTGGAGTGTTCATCTTCCGTATATACGATCTTTTTGTGCAACACCCGACCATGCACGCGACATAGGAGAACGCCAGGATTGGACGGGAGTTTGTGTTTTCCCCCGTTTTGGGCGTGGTTTCTGAATGATGACGCGCTCCGCAGTGTCTCTATACAATGCATTCATGCACATATGTTGAATCATAAAGTGTCCATCTTTTTCAATGCCTCAACCCTTGAGTTTTTCCTCTTCTTGTTCTATTTTAAAGGTTCCATTTCAGGATGCACTGGATCTGGTGCGAACAAGGAAAGTGTACCTGAAAGCAGGCTATGTGTACATCCCCCACCAGGACATTGTCACCATTGTTCTCAATGATTTCCGCACAAGGCTGTCTAAAGCTCTGGCAGTAAGTGTCCACATCACCATACAGAAAGCTACAACAATAAGACCTATATCTACAGCTCATGACACACTTAAGTTACAACTAGAACACAAATGTAACTTTATGGTATCTATGTGTACATGTGGAGGCTGTTCTAGAAATAGATTACCGGTATAT
Organism: Poromitra crassiceps; assembly: GCF_964638095.1. Lineage (NCBI taxonomy): Eukaryota > Metazoa > Chordata > Actinopteri > Beryciformes > Melamphaidae > Poromitra > Poromitra crassiceps. The sequence goes on along the minus strand of NC_139647.1, from coordinate 7,659,690 downwards.
ACTGTAGAACACTGGCTCCATCAAGGAAACAATAGAAGTGCAACCGTGACTGTTCCCTTTAATGCCCTGGGAGAACTCTGAGAAGTGCGACGTAATGATTACCGGTACTACATTACAATTACATCAATACATTTGTATTTTTGTAACAAATTAAATTGTCAGGAATGTTTCAATTTCAGTCTTTCAACAGATGTGATTCAAACAATGTGACTCGAAATGTAGCAGCATTCATTTCCTCTTCAGTCCATGTGTTGGCATGACTAAAAACTAGGGGTGTCACGATACACTAATTTCACGATACGATACGATACACGATATTGGGTTCACGATAACGATACGATACGATATTTTAACAATATTCTTTTTAACAAAAGTAAATAATTTTTATGTATTTATTTATCATTTATTTAACCATGTGAGTCCCGTTGAAATCGAAACCTCTTTTCAAGGGAGCCCTGGGAAAATACTGGAAAAATAGTCTTTCATTTGAAATACACAAAATACAAAACAAATGCTGTTTTTGGAAGTTGTTATTATAATAACTATAAAACAACATGGAAGATAATGCTTCTCTTGCAATAGAATGTGTCACACTGTCACAACCTACCGGTAAATGTTTGTTGCATGGTGAAAGAAAAATAAAGTATACAATCTATTTGTTAAATAACTCATGCTCAATGGTCCCTAAACTTATGTAATCTTATGTACCCCTTGAGCTGTTTTGCCATGCCAGTAGTAGTAGTCTACCCCCTCACTCATGCGTGTTGATTCTGCTAAATTTGTTCTATTATTATTCAGGAGGAAAAAAAAAAAATGTTTTAACGATATCATTTTTTTCTGACGATACGCATATCGTGACGTTTCGATATCGCGATATATCGTGCGACGAAATATCGTGACACCCCTACTAAAAACACACTGTACTCTCCTGCATGCATGACGTGTGGAGCTGACTCTCGGCCCTTGACTGCCCCCTTGCTGCAACCCACTGAAGTCACTCAGACATGGCTTTGTTGTTGTGCTGTGATTATTGTCCCATTTTCTTAATTGCTGCAAATAACCTGAAATGTTGACTTGATTTGTTGTAACTATGTTTCATCCTGTGACCTGAGACTTGAGTCCCCGTGACTCATGTGGTGGCGGCCATGTTTGTTTTGTGTGCAGCTGACAGCTCGCTCTCTGCCAGCAGTGCACTCCGATGAACGACTCCAACCTCTGCTGAACCACCTCAGGTATTTGGCATGATTAGAAGCATTAGCTTGGCTTGCCTCTGCTGTATATCATGTATTTGGACTCACTCGACTCTGTATTGTAACACCCGCAGCAAAGCAGTCATAGCATGCGATGGCCCAAGCTATTGGCTGTGATGCAGCAGGGCTCAAGTTTCAGGTGCATCCAGGCCTTTAATCTGTAGGGGCAGTGCCTCAGAACATCCATCAAATGAGATGAAATACGATCAAGGAATCTCTCCAGCCCTCCCATGCATGCTGTTTTTTTTAAGTCATAATCATTCATGCTAGGTAGCCTGGCATTTCAACCTCAGTACTGCAGGTGTCTCTCAGTACTGCAGGTGTGTCTCAGTACTGCAGGTGTGTCTCGAGGGGGAAACTCCCACACCTGTCATGTTTGCTGTTTTGACTCTGATGACACATGCAACATGCACTCTTACCCTCCCCCCCTGCAGATTTAAGTGTTGTTTCACCAATATGTTTCAGCCATGGCTCTTTATTAGCCTGACCTACACAACACAATGAAGTTTGATTGTGAGAAACTGTTAACACATTCACTGCCAGCCATTTTTCAATACTGTAGCTTCTGCCAAGGTTTTTTTTTTAGGATTCTGGCTCATCTTTCAAGAGCCGAGGATTCGTTTCTGTTAGGATTTTGTGAACACACAATATCTCAAAAGAACTAATAGAATGTGTGCTTTCTCCGTCTAAAAGAGTTAGTTTGTAGAGTTAGTAGTTATGTAAGCATTAGCAGTTGAATACAGCATGGTTTCAGCGTCAGAAAATTTATTCTGAGATAAACGGCTTTTTGTGAAATTCGATAGAACAGTCACTTTAACCATTCATTTTTGGCATCAGTAAGATGTCAGACATCTAAACAATAGTTTTGAACAGTAATTTCCTCCATAACAGCAGGAAACCCCTCTCTGCTTCAAACTCCTCCCTCCGTGGGCGTTCTCCTCCGCCCTCCTTGGCTCTGCAGCGGGTCTGTCACAAACGAGTTGCTGCTGCCTGGCTGCTGCCTGGCAGTCTGGATGGGGCTCGCTGGATGGGGCTCGCTCGTTTCTTGGCATTTCGGTTGAGAGCTCTGATGAAGCTCTTGCGATTCTGCGCTTATTTATGCTGCGTGTTTCAAAGTGTGCACCCAGTCTATTCTTGGAACCCCCACCGTTGCCACCGCTGTGCGTCAGTGCGAAAGCGAAAGCGTTTTCGCCATCCATTTTACAGTATGAGAACGGCTTCCTCGCGCTTTTCCCTGCAGTTTTGGCTCGCCTCTTCCTACTCTGGAGAGACATGTCGCCACTCAGTGGGTCGGTAAAATAGATTATACACATTCAATACCTCCAATATTTGTATAAAAGACGTAAAAGGGTTGGATCCACGTCCCACCGTCAAAAAAAAAAAAAAAAAAAAATTAAGCCGAGATATCTCGTCTTTGGCAGTCAACCGTTGGATTCTGTAAGCCGAGATATCTCGTCAATGGCAGTCAACGTGTTAAGTTACCTCCATGATAAAAAAGAATGTGAGGTTTTACACAAATTTGGCTTTAGAGATACTGTGTTTAATAATATAGCAAACTCAGTCTTACTTTTTTTAACTCATATTTGAATCTCTTTCTTTTTTTAGTCATGCCTATGTGGGACAGGATTACAGCATCCAGAAGAACGTTGGGAAAATCTCTTTGGAGCAGATTGATCAGGTGAGCAGCTTGATCAGGTGAGCAGATTGATCAGGTGAGCAGATTGATCAGGTGAGCAGCTTGATCAGGTGAGCAGATTGATCAGGTGAGCAGATTGATCAGGTGAGCAGCTTGATCAGGTGAGCAGATTGATCAGGTGAGCAGCTTGATCAGGTGAGCAGATTGATCAGGTGAGCAGATTGATCAGGTGAGCAGATTGATCAGGTGAGCAGATTGATCAGGTGAGCTTGATCAGGTGAACAGATTGATCAGGTGAGCTGGCATCTTGGAATGTCACAAGTCTTCTTTTCATCGTCACCTTGCCATCGATGGAGAAGGCATATTTTAGAAGAGGGGAACTGAAGGCTGAAGAGTTCTCATGTTATCATGATGACACCGTCCCTACCTTTTTACTGCATCAAGAACTATGAGTCCTCTTTCAACAAAAAGTGTAGGCCAACTTCCTACCCATGAACTATTGTGCCATGTTATTTATCGATGTATGAATAGGCCTACATGAAAGAGCCAGAATGGCTCTTTCGATAGTAAAGGTTGCCCACCCCAGGTGTAGGGGGAATGTGGGGATGGGAAAAAAATGCTGGTGGTGGTGGTGGGCGTGGCATCACGGGCCTCCCAGCGGTCTCATGTTTTAACCATTTCCTGTTGTCTTCCTCTTCCTGTTGTCTTCCTCTAGCTTTCAGGAAAGTCCTTCCCACTATGTATGAGGCAGCTCCACCAGGCCTTGAGAGAGAACCACCATCTCCGCCATGGTGGCCGCTTGCAGTACGGCCTCTTCCTCAAAGGCGTCGGCCTCTCTCTGGAACAGGCCATTCAGTTCTGGAGATCAGAGTTCACTAAGGGCAAGGTGGATGGAGACAAGGTAATGTTGCTAGCGTAACAGTCCACTAAGGGCAATGGAGACAAGGTCCTGATATCGCCGTGTTGGCGTCGTTCCTGGACCAACGTTTTTTCCTAGTACGGGCCGGGAAAACCTGTTGTCACAGCTGACGTGATGTACGACATGTCTGTTGTCACCCCAACCTTGTCTCTCTTACGCTCTCATCCTCACTAATGCCTTCTCTCTCTCTCTCTCTCTCTCACACACACTCTCCCCCCCCCCCCACTCTCTCTCTCTCTCACACACACACACTCTCTCTCTCTCACACACACACACACACACACACACACACTCTCTCGCTCTCTCTAGTTTGACAAAGCCTATTCCTACAGCATCCGACACATGTACGGGAAGGAAGGCAGGCGGGCAGACTACACCCCCTACAGCTGCATGAAGGTGATTTTGTCAAACTCACCCAGCCAAGGCGACCATCATGGTGAGTGAAAGGCTGTGAAGTGGCTGTTACAGATGTGACAAGCTGCTCTGTTACAGAGGTGACAAGCTGCTCCGCTGTCATCATGAGCCTTCTTAGTTGATCAGTTGGCAGCTGTGACACAAGTGACTACACCTTGTCATCAGCATAATGTTGTATAGTTGAAACAAACAAAGCCCACATACTCAATTGTATATATATAGACATGTAGGGATGCACCGATACCACTTTTTTGCAGAACGAGTACTTACATGTGATACCGAGTACTGATACGAGTACTTAATTAGGGATCAGCAGATTTTCTGTATGCCTTTTAAGCATATGTTTAATTAAAAGAGAACTTGTCGACATTATGGTTTTTAGTCATTTTCATTTAGTTTATTTACGTTTTACAAGATTACATTTGATTGATTACATCTGGACCTTGAATTCACCATCAAAACAACACAACCTGATGGCCGGTGTAGAGGGGAAATCTATTTTTAGGCTGTGCTTTTAGGTTAACAACACGTTGCATGCCGTAAAAGTGGTATCTGGTGCGGTCGTGTCCGTATCGGACCCGTATCGGACCCATACCGTAAATTAGGCCAGTATCGGACCCGATACCGGTATGCATCCCTGATGATATGCATGTTTGGTGTCCTCCCATCAGTGCTACATGTATGACTAAACGTTGTTTTCTTTCCATCTGTTTTGCAGGATGTCCGTTCAGACACAACGACCCCGAGCTGCTGAAGCAGAAACTTCAGGTTTATAAGGTCTCTCCCAGTGGGATCAATCAGGTGTGTGATGCCTCCAGGCTCTGACTGGCACCGCTGCCCCCTGGGGGCTTTTTATAATCTTACACTTCTGCTCTCATTCTATTTTATTTCACCTTTATTTCACCAGGTTTTGTCCCATTGAGATTCAAATCTCTTTTACAGGAGAGATCTGGCCGAGGATGCCACCAGCACTTAGTTTCAGACACAAAATAAAAGCTCACAAAAGACAGTCAGAGTGCAATAGGCTACGACAAGGGTGCGGGGGAAAATACAATCAAATGATCAATTAAAACATTAAAACAAGAGTCAGATTCCTTGGACTTTACAATGCCTTTAAATTCAGTGAGACTAACTAGCTCCTGGATTTTAATCCCATTCTACAGGCTGTTTGTTGCAAGCAGAACACATAAAGACCTTGTTGCCCAAATCAATCTCAATCCTGAGACCGTAACCCAGACGTGATGAGAGTCGGTGCAGCGCTTCACAAACCGGGGCTGTTTGACAGAAAGACGTGCAAAATTCTGTGCTCAGATCAAATAAGAACGACACTTTTCAGTTATATAGTGCGAGGGCAAATCTTTGCTAGTTTCTAGCACTCACAATCTCCCCCTTTTTCTTTGAATGGCCACTGGGTCAGTACACCAAAGGACGTGTTTCAGTCGTGGGCCAGTGGTCATTACAAGAAAAGGGAGATTTTGAGTTCTAGAAACTAGCAAAGATTTGCCCTTGCAATATGACTTGGTCGTAAGATATGGCCCCTAGGACTCTTGTAGGAGTAGAGGGAACTATGAAGGAGCAAATACAGGGAGAACATCATCTCCCCTAAACCCGCCTCCTTTCCTGACCACACCCCCACCCAGCACCCACATCCCCCTAGCCACTCCCCCTAGCCACCCCTTGCATCCTGACTCTCCACGACCTACAGTACCTATCCATAGCTACTGCCCCTTTTCCCTAGCCACGCCCAGCCAGCCAGTGTTAGTCACCGTAACGTCATTTCTGTCCAAGTCACATTTAAATTGTATTACCACCAAGTTGCTAACCCTGATCTTTGGTCTTTCTCCATTTCTATCCTGCTGGTGACGTTTCCTCACAGATCCTGGAGTTGGTCAAAGGAATGCACTATCAGCTGGCGTGCCAGAAGTACTTTGAGTTGACGCACAATGTAAGGACACGCTCTCATTTGAGGCTGGGGATTATTGGGGTTACCTGTGTCAGGCAACTCGTGCGTGACGGCTCTGGAGAGATCCACAACTGTCATCCTCACATTACCGTCATCAGCTGGCTGTTATAGCCGCTTAATCTTTATAGGTTTATTATAGCGTTTACATCTCCTTTGTCCCCCTGTGGGTGCCCCCATCCCCTCCCCCCGGTCCGTTTCTTGATTCTTGACTAGATGTTTTTATCTCCGCCTATGTGATGACGTAACCATCTAGGAAGACACCAGTGCTGATGAGCAGTTCTAAAACATCTAGAAAGACACCAGATGAGCAGTTCTAAAGCATCTAGAAAGACACCAGATGAGCGGTTCTAAAGCATGTCCTAGTCTTCCCCTTCACGTGGATAGCACTGGGAGGATGAGAATGTGCAGTTTAAGCACTCAGTGAAGTGAAGGTTTATCTTCAGTCTGCTGGAAACATTGCTATAGTAGCGATGGAGTTAACATCCTTGACATTTCAATCTGATCACAAATGCTGTGGTGTCCATAAACAAGACTTTCAGTCGCTGTAATTATTGAGTGGGGATACAATATGTTTCACGTGGTGAGTTTAGATGTCAGATTTCACAACACTCTGAGTTCATTCTACCTTGCTCTAACAACCGTGACTTTTCTAAATACAGAAGAATCAAGAATTTCTCCCGTCATATGTCCAATGAATTTGCATATATGTCCAATTAATTAATTTTGCATATGTCCAATGAATTAATTTTGCATATGTCCAATGAATTAATTTGCATATGAGAAGAGTATTAGAATCTTTAGACTCACATTTCCACAATACATATTGTGCACGGCACACGCTCGATTCCTAGGGTGGAGACTCTGTATGTGTAAGAAGTCTCATCGGTCTGGCGTTAACATGAGACTACATCTCCAGCAATTGAAAGTGCGCTTCCCATTTCCTCATGACCTTCCTCACCCCCGTGCTTTTGGTTGTGTGTGTCTAAGCAGGTCGAGGACTGTGGATTCTCTCTCAATCACCCAAACCAGTACTTCATCGAGAGCCAGAAGCTTCTGGGTGGAGGCAGGGAGACCAAGCGTGAGCCGGAGACTCCACAGAGGGCACAGGGGAGTTCGGCCAGCCGAGGAGCCGGCGCGCCCCGCGAGGCGTCGGCAAACCCTGCCCAGGATCTGCCAGAGATGACGGAGGAACTGGACTCTTTCTTCCAAGATGCCTGAGGAAGTTCTGCTTTTGTAACATGAAAAATCATCAGGCATCGCCCATAAAGTCGTACAGTTTTAGGGGTTAATTGGTCAGGGTTTTTCTATATCCTGAGTTGAATCTTTAATATGTGAAATGTTTTCACCTTTTCAGTGGGAAAAAATGTCTTATAACCAACATGTTAAGTATTAAAATTTCATATCAATAATGTCTAAAGTGATTTGTTCAATTCTATTCTAGCAGACCTAGAGTTAAGTTTCATAGGATATTATTCTAACCTCAACATAAGAGCAATGTGCTCTCTTTTTTCTTTCTTTTCTATTCTACTAAGGCTCCTTGTTAAAACCAGCTGACACATTTGTATTCATTAGTGGCCGGGCCCGCCACTACTTGTATTTGCCAATATTATTCTTCTTCCAACTTCTCATGCATAAAAATATAACAAACTTTCCACAAATAGTCCTGATGGTGGCGCTACAACAACTGTCTAAAGTGTCAAACTTTGAATATTCATAACAAATCAGGCCAGTGGTAGTAAATCATAACTTAGATTGTTTCAAGAAAGCATTATTGATACTTAAAGTTTGAAGTGCTTAATTAACAATGAACTAATACATAGCTTTTCAGCTATAAACTCCTCAGTAAATGGATATATTTGAGAAAAATATATTGGGTCAAAAATATTTACTTTCTCTTAAGTAACTTAACTTTGGTGGAGGTGGTTGCTTAAACCTGCGTTAAAACTCTGGTGTCACTCCACATTTACTCTTCACGCTTTAGGGCAAGGTGTCACAATAGTCTACTGGAACCCCCCCCCCCCCCCCCCCCCCCCCCCCCCCCCCCCCCCCCCACACACACACACGCACCAGCTGTGTCTCACTGTCTATCACATGAAAGTGAGGCTTCCTTCAGGTACAATCAGGACGGTCTCAGCTTGGGTGGTGGTGGTGGTGGTTGCTTAAACCTGTGCTAAAACTCTGGTGTCATATCACTCCACATTTACTCTTTAGGCAATCCAACTCATTGAGCTAGTGGGTCATAATGCCTAAGAAGGGTTTTTCTCAGAGATGACCAGTTTTTCCTCTGGCTGTCAACTTTCAAGATGTACTGACTGTGGTGGTGGTGGAGCGGGAATCAAACCTGCCACGTGTATGTTCCCGCGTCTCTGTGGTCAAAAGTCATAAGGGCCTTTCTCTCTGTGTGGAGTTTGCATGTTCTCCCCGTGCTCCCCCAGGGGGTTCCTCCGTATATAACCCCCCCACTAAAAACATGCAGAAGATCAGATCGTCATCGTCATCCGACCAGTGACGACAACATCCGAAGTTGGTCCCCGGGCGCTGTACGAGAAAGCGACCACTGCTCTTGGCCTGCCCCCTGGAGGAAAGGACATGCCTGGATGGGTTAAATGCAGAGGACACTTTTCACCGGCCACCGTCAGCATGAGTGTGTTGTGGCCGCATGCATGTATTGTGGTGTTCGTGTGACAATAAAAGACGGGCTTGTCCCGTTACGAGAGAGTACGAGAGAGTTTTTTTTTTTTAAGTCCATCGCACCAGCAGCTCCCTTTTCTCTCTTTCATTTGGAAATTTCACCACTCAAGACTGACTGAGGCTCGAACCCACGACCTCAAAAGCATTTGCGACCTCAATAATGCTTAGCAGCATGCCAACTCAGTGCACCACCAGGTCAGACCTCTTAAGAGAGGTTTTCTCAGGACTTTAAATCACTCTTTCTCCTGGCTGTCAACATTGAATACTGACTGAGGATCGAACCCATGGCCTCAAAAGACACTGAGGATCGAACCCACAAGCGCCAAAGTGCTAAACAGCAATCCAACTCACTGAGCTACTGGGCCACAATGCCTAATGCAGGTTTTTCTCAGAGCGTATCACTTTTTCCCTCTGGCTGTTGACTTTCAAAATGTACTGACTGTGGTGGTGGAGCGGGAATCAAACCTGCCACAGACATGTCCCCCGTCTCTATGTGGTCAAAGGGTCCATCGCACCACCAAAAGTTCAGTCTTTGCACATCCTAGATTAGAACTCACAATCTCACAATCTGATGGCAGCTGACATACACAGTGAACCACAAAGGCACTGCCACTGATGCTGTATTTCTCTCTGTATGACTTTTGAAGTGTCTGGCTATAGGTCAAAATCTGGAAAAGGCTACTGTATATTTTAGCTTTTAGTCAATTTAGAAATAGTTAATTAGACTCGGTTATGGCAAGAGATTAATTTCTGGACTTCCAAACATCAATTTAGACTCTAGATCACCGTTCTAAATGGATTCAAAGCAACAATACAGTATAACAATTTCCTGGTTTCAGCCTAACTATTTATATAATTCATGCTCATTTCCAGTTTTGGCGATTAATTATCTCATTATGGTAATTACTCAAATTGCCCAACATGCAACTCTTACCAACTAAGTTGAATTTCATCCACTAGGCATAAATATGACATTTCAATCATAAAAGTTGATAAGAAACCACATTACTGGGTCCAAGAAATTTCCAGTAGACTATTGTGACACCTTGCCCTAAAGCCTAAAGAGTAAATGTGGAGTGACACCAGCGCAGGTGTAAGCAACCACCACCACCAAGCTGAATGTACCGATGTACCTGAAGGAAGCCTCACTTTCATGTGAGCGAGAGACCTTAAGAGAGAGTGAGAGAGAGAGAGAGAACAGAGGTCAGCCAAAATCCCACTGTAAAAAGTTTGACCTGTCTGGTTTAAAAAAAATTACATTTCAGCTGTCAATCAACATGCAACAAAATCCCGCACGCTGGATTTGTAGCAGGGTTACTGTGGAGGACTGAAGCTTCCATGGTAGACTACACACCACAAGCTGAATTTAACTGAATGTACTGTATGTAGGTTTAAGCAACCACCACCACCACCCCAAGCTGAATATCCTGACGGTACCTGAAGGAAGCCTGGCTTTTGTTTGAGTGAGTGACAGTGACAGGGAATGAGAGAGAGAGAGAGAACCAGAGTCAGGCCAAAGTCCCGCTGTAAAAAGTTTGACCTGTCTGGTTTTTAAAATGTTACATTTCAGCTGTCAATCAACATAAAGCTGGTGTGTGTGTGGGGGGGGGGGGGGAGGGGGGTTCATAAAGTCTCAGAGAAATTGAATGGTCAAAAAAAACTAAGATATGAGCTCTTCCTTTATGTTTTTTTAATTTCATGCTAATTTTATGCTTTATTGACAGACGTATCGTAAGAGGACACAGAAATGTGGGAGAGAGAGACAGAGAGAGAGAGAGGGGAAGGGGGGGGGGCGGTGACCACAGTGACCTGAACTGTGGGAGGACTGAGGCATACATGGTCAACTCAGTGTGCCACCAGGGGACACCTTCTGGTCTTAATTAATAATTACTTTATTGAATAGCCAATCAGTATCCAACAACCTGCTAGAGGTTTGAACTGGGTAAACTCGGTTTTCGGAAAAGCACAAATATGTGGGTTTTTACCATTGACAGTAAATAATGTATTTCATACAAATATTTATAAATTATAACACATCCCAGGTTAGAACCCACAACCTCTCCCTCTGATGGCAGCTGACATACACAGTGAACCACAAAGGCACTGCCACTGATGCTGTATTTCTCTCTGTATGACTTTTGAAGAGCCTGGCTATAGGTCAAAATCTGGAAAAGGCTACTGTATATTTGAGCTTTTAGTCAATTTAGAAATAGTTAAGTAGACTCGATGGAGGAGACATTGCAGCACTGCCCCGTCTTTAACATCACCAGCTGTTTACGCCGGGGATCACTGCACAAATCCGATTGTTGGGTACAAGTTGGGTAGCAGCATAATTACTAAAATAAATAAAACTAATAATATTGGTTGCATGGTCGAGGGTGAGGCCACATTAGCGTTCATACTGTATATAGCCTATTAAACTAAGGAACGTATGTGATTTATTTCATTGTCCGCTATCAAGAAGAGTAATTCAGTTGGTTAATGAAATCGCTGGGCTGGGCGCAGAGTGTTTGGTTTGGTGTGGGAGAAGGCAAGAGCTGTCAAAACGGAAGCCTCGCTCCTGGCCAATCACCGAGAGGCTGCCTGCTCCAGGCGCTTCGAGCACACTGGTCTTAAACACTACAGATCACTGGTAAACATGAGACTGGTATTTGTGAATATTGCAATATGTAGGAAAGTAGAACATGTAATGATTGATGGTCCTCACCAGTGTTGGGCAAATTATTTTCAAAAAGATACATATTTATTACAGTTAACAGTTCAAATATACAAGTTATAAAACAGTTATAATATTATTTTTCAAATATAAAGATAGTAAAAAAGACAAAATATTTTTTCAGAAAACAAGCTAATATTACTAAATACTTTCAACTTTCAAAAACACATATTTATTATACAGTTAACAGGTTCAAATATAGTTATAAAACAGTTTTTAAAGATAGTAAAAAAAAAACACCAGACAAAATAATTTTTCAAAAACAAGCTAATATTAGTTATAATGAGAACATAGGTAGGAAGAACACAAGGAACATAAGAACATAGGAACATAAGGTTTTCAGATAAGCATTAATTTATGCTGCTTTAACTTAAACAAAAAAAGGATAAAGACATTCGAAATCCAGGAATACGGTATTTACAAAACTTTTTTTTTTTTTACTTTTATAATGGGTACCAAAACAGGGAGGTCATGTGCAACTACAGTTAGCACTGCCCAACTCATTTTCTCTGGCTGGGGGGCTGTAGCATCTCCTGGAAGCTGACGGGAAACACGGGACGTCCTGTGGGAGCAAAGACACATTAAAGCACGCTAACATGAAGGCCAGGCTAGCACTTACAGCTGTTTCCTATCTTTGGTCTCAGACGTCTGTTCATTTTGGCAAAAAGATATGAATGGAAATGTCCAAGCTTTCACACTGCCTGCAGAAGCATGCCTCTGACATCTTGCTCAGAAAAGCTGCCTCGGCTCAGTTAAGTAGGGATGGCATCATAAATGCACAGATTTAACCAGTCACTCGCACACAATATGACAATATATCTCCTCATGATAAGATGTCTTGGTATCTGCTTCATGCAACAAACGAGACTAAATCCACAGCCCCTCATGAACGATCGCCTGCATCAGATCATTCTCAAACCCTGCGCCTCAACCATCACTGACCTTCGTCTGGTCCTCCGGCATGGCCCTTGAGACCAAAGAGTCTGGTGCGATTATGTGTGCCAAGGCGGCTGCCTCACTCAGCATCCTCTGCTTCTGGGACATCAGGTTGTTCAGCCTGGCTATCTCGTCCTTCAACAGCTCAACCTGATACGGAGGATAAGAGAGGAGTAAGTGTGGTCCATATAGATGCTTGAATGGATACTGTGTAGGGATGGGCATTTCTAGCAAAAACACTATTCGAAATTCGCTGGCCAAATTCGAATTTAATTCGAATTTCGAAAAAAAAAAAAAAAATGTAAAAAAAAAAAAAAAAAAAAATTTTTTTTTTTTTTTTACATTTTTTTTTTTTTTTACATTGACATTTTCGAAAATAAAAAACAGTTTTGACAATCATGAGTGGTTGTGGTTCATTAAATATTTAGTAGGCTCAGGTCTGAGTGCCAAAGGGGTGCCAAAGTCACCCCCTCTCCCTCTTCATGGGATTTCATCCGCCATTCATTTTTCCATAAACCTTGCTTAAAATGCTTATAGCGATTTGACTATACTTAGAATCAGGGGAGACAATGCAACATTTCACTCAAAAAAAAAAAAAAAAAAAAAAAAAAAAGATTTTTTTTTTTCGAATTTCGAATTTCAATAATAAAAGTCGACCTTGATAATAACAACGATTATTCGAAAATTCGAAATTCGATGCCCATCCCTAATACTGTGTGCATGTGTGTGTGTGTGTGTGTGTGTGTGTGTGTGTGCGTGCGCAGGTGTGTGTGTGTGTGTGCAGGTGTGTGTATGTCTACCTGCTGGTTCTTGCTGCCGTCCCCTGGCGTGTTGCCAGCTGGCAGAGAGACTCTCCACAGCAGTTTGAGCAGTCGGTGGGCCTCCTCCAGGACCTGCTTCATGCTCTTCACACCGCTGGTCAAACTCTTCAGATGCTGCGGTTCCTTCGCCTGATTAGACATGCACACAATAGATCCACTTCAATAGGCTGTTTGTTGTCTAGAATGTTGCTGAACTGCTGTATGCCGGTATGTCGACTTTGTCTAAAAAAATAGTGTCAATGAAAAGCGGCAATACAACTCAACTAAAAGCTCATCTATCCCCATCCAGTTTTCCCAATGGGGGTGGGGTGGGGGTGGGGGGGGATACACAGCTTGGAGACTATTCACACAGGGACTGTGAACTTAGTCGAAAATTCAAAATGGTCAACTATGAACGACGTGAACTAGTTAATTTTAATCAGTGTGAAATGAACTTTGAGCGAGCTCTTGTGAAGTGTGAACTCGCACAACACTGGATAGTCAGGATGCTACAAAACAGAGGAAACTGAGAAAAAGTGGGAAATTGGAATTGCTACAAATAAATGAGTTGTCTTTCACATTTGTGTGTGTGTGTGTGTGTGTGTGTGTGTTTGTGTGTGTGTGTGTGTGTGTGTGTGTGTGTGTGTGTGTGTGTGTGTGTGTGTGTGTGTGTGTGTGTGTGTGTGTGAGTGAAATCAAACCCTGAAAGAAGATCTAATCTAAAAACAACACCACCACCACACATTTACAACTGGGAGAAATAGATGTTTGACATAGCGTGTCATTACCTTGTTGTCCTGCAGGTGTTTGTCCATCTTGCGTGTGAGCCTGTGGCCCTCTGAGATTTGTTTGTACAGGGCTTTGAAGTCCTCAATCTGGCCCAAAACATGGCGGCCGTTGCGATCGGCCCAGAGCCGGTGGCCTGGCACCGGGAGGGAGGGAGCGCCGGAGACGCCTTCACCAGAGCTGCTGCTGTGCTGGTAGCCTTCGTCCACCTGCTTCTCAGCACGACGTGTCATTTCTGGACAGAGTTATGAATGGCAGGACAAGAGACAAAAGAAAAAGCAACACTGTCACTGACACAACTGGGCAGAGTAATAGAGAGCGGCAGGAATGAATGCTTCTGGCTCAAATAACCAAGATGGCGACGGTCAAAATGTCAAACTCGAGGCTTCAAATCAGGAGTTCACAAACCAATGAGTGACATCACGGTAGCTACGTCCATATTTCTATACAGTCTATGGTCACAGACGGGCAGTACTGCTCCTCTGGGTCTGTGTTGTTGTTTACCTGAGGCGGAGAGAGGGTAGTTGTTGATGTTGATGGTGTACGGGCAGTTGGCCCCTTTGAGCAGCAGCTCCTCCTGCGTCTGTTGGAGTGCCGTGTTGCTCTGGATGCTCCTCTCCAGCGCCAGCCTCAGGTTTCTGATCTCCAGAAGAAGCTCCCCTATGTCCACCGAGCCCGAGCCAGGGACAGGGACACACTCCTTGGACGCCTCGCTGGATTCTGCTCAGAAGTACAAGCAAGGAGAGGGAAATTTAGCTCACGATTGCACAGCATTAACCAGAATTTCTCTCGGATTTTAAGCCCTGGTTCAGATCAGAGGTGTTGCTGGATTCTCGTGTAACTTGGCTCACCAAAGTGTCCCTTTTAAATTATTTTTCGCTAGTGCGCTAGTGCACGGACGAGGACACATACGCCCAAACCGGCTTCCCACCCTCAGGCACAGCCAATCGTGCCTGTATGGACGCCCGAGCAAGCCGGAGGTAACATGTGGATACGAACCTGCGACCCTCATATTGGTAGGCAGGGAATCTACCTACACTACCCGAACGCCACCAAAGTGTCTCTTTTGAAAAGTAAAGTGGGCATTTTGAAAGTTGGCTTGTCATGCAAAAACATGTGCATCTTTTGTTAGTATGTGGCCTTTAAAGCCTCTTCAAGCTCTATTAAGCAATACCTTAATTAATAGTACATTTCAAGTTTAGTTTACTCTCACTTTACCATACATCTCTATGCAAGGCAGAATGAGAAAATGTTTCTCTAAAGGATCAAGGTGCAAAAAAAAAGAAAAGAAATAACAATATATAAGAAACACAAATATGTATGCAACACAGAAAAAAAGTGAAAACAATTAAGTTTGTAAGATTGTAAAACCAGTATAAGTGTCCAGTGTAAATGTGAAAAATTAAGAGTCTTATCAGGGTGAGATGGATTGGCTATTTAGCAGCCTGGTAGCTTGTGTGAGGAAACTGTTTAACAGTCTTGTGGTTCTGGCTCTGATTCTCCAGCACCTCCTGCCAGATGACAGAGGTTCAAAGAGTTTGTGAAGAGGGTGTGAGGGGTCCCTGACCATGTTCAGTGCTTATGAAGGGATTGGCTCTGGTAGAGGTCCTCAATAGAGGGTAGAGAGACTCCAAAAACAACAACAACAACAATGGCTGTAAATCAGCACAAGACTCTTTTCAGAGACAACATGCATTGGCGTACCTGTGTGTTTGTGAGTGTGTTTGATCTTTTGCAGCTCCGCACGCAGCGACTGGAGCAAGCATTGGGAGTCAGCCACCTGCTGCCTCTGGAGTGTCACCTGACACTTAACCTCACCCTGCAACCTGCAAACGCACACACAGGGATCAGAAGTTTCACAACAAAACATACTACTCTATCAAAGAAAGGTTTCATAGATAACGGTCTAGCCCTTAAAGACAATATGCACGTACAGTACACGTGTGTGCACACACAGCAACAACTGTAGGAAAGTGATATGTCAGTGAACTGTCCTCTGGGGCCTGGGCTCATCTGTAAAGGATTCAGTATGGCGCGTGCATGCGTGTGCTCTGGGGCGAGGACTCAAATGCTATATTCTCATGTTCTAAGTTCTAGTAATAGTATAGAATTATGGTTAATTGTAATGAGTGTTTTGTATGCTAATTGGTTGCCTTGTATACTGTCATTATGGGCAGTAATGATAGTATGTGTGTGCGAGTGTGTGGTGCAAAATAGCTTGTCCTGTTAATGATCTGGCCTGTGTGTGTGTGTGTGTGTGTGTGTGTGTACTAGGGGGTGGAAGGGTCGATACAGCATAATATTTTGTGTGGCACGAATACCAAATATCACAATATTTGATCATATGAAGTGCACGCAACATTTATGACAGGGTTTTTTTATCACAGTGTTGGTCAGTCTGTCTGCTTGACAATCCAATTTTGCTGCAATAAAAATGATTGAAGTGAAATGAACAGATTGGAAACTTGATGTCATTAGATAGAAGCTTTTTCCTTCGGGGAGATCATTTGCAGTTGAAAAAAGGTAATCAATCAATATTTTTAAAATTGCAATAATATCGTATCCTGATGTAAGTATTGTGATAAAGTAGCTGTGTGTGTGTGTGTGTGTGTGTGTGTGTGTGTGTGTGTGTGTGTGTGTGCGCGCGCATGTACCTGTGCAGCTCCTCCTTGCTGGAGTGCAGCGCCTCCTCCAGGCGGAGCTTGTCCTTCCTCAGAGCCTCGCCTTCCTTCCTGCTCTGATCCAAGTTGGTCGTGCGCCGGGCCAGCCTCTCCCGCAGCTCCTCCACCACTTTCTCCACCTCAGGCAATCTCCTCTCCAGTCGCTCCCTGTCCCCAATCTGCCGGCTCAGCTTCTTCAGCTGATCTTGCAGATCCTGGAGGGGGGTGAGAATGGCAATACTGTTACACAGAAGTTCATATTTTAATTTGAGTATATTTCAGAGAGTGTGGTGCTCCTCTGCCCGCTGAGGGAGATGTCAAGCTACAGAGTATATAGATGTCAATATACTGTAATGCATGAAGTGACTTTTTTCTTCAATGACTGTTCGAAGGGATTCTGACTTTCTGCAAGCAGAATAATGGTGTGGGCAGATTGAGCACACTCAAAGAGTGAGGATTAGCATCTAGCATAGCGTTACACTGGCATAGTGAATGTGCAGGTGACTTGCCTGCTCGTATTTCTGCAGTTGGGCTTTGTGCGCGGCCTCTCTAGCCTTGGCCACAGCGTCATTGCTGTGAATCTGACGACACAGCTCTGAAATCTGCACAACAGAAGAAGGACAGACGGCTTCGTGTGAGACACGCCTAACACAGAATCATAGTGACGGCACAGTAGGGTCACAGCAAACAATATTTGCTGCCGTGATAAATCAAACCACAGGATAGGTTATTATCTCAATTGCTCTAAAGTCAACAATGAGTGAAACGAGTTGTGTTGTTTTAAGCTCACCTCTTTGTCCTTTTCCTGGACGAGTTGACCGAGCTCCTGGATGGATCTGCCGCATTTCAGAGCGTTTTCCTTCTGCGTGCTGATCACCTTCTTGTTCTCCTCCAACTTCCCAGTCAGGGTCTGTTTTTTAATGAGTTCATAATTAGCAACTCTTCAATCAAACAAAACTTCAATACTGTGCAATTAAAAAAAATAAAGTTGTCTCTATGTACCGTACCTTGTTCTGGTTCTGGGCTCCCTCCAGTGCTTTCGTCACATTTTCATTGGTGCTTTTTGCCTGGGTGAGCTCATCCTTCAGCTGCTTATTGTCAGACTCCAAACGGCTAAGGTCACTCTGCTTCTTAGCACAAGCACAGAATACATGACAAACAAAAGAAGAAAAAAACATGAGCAAATATCAGCAAGTATGTTTAGTGACACAGGGCGGGAGTGCTATAGTGATCTGTTGTGATTTAATTAAATATTAATTTTTTTATTAATTAAATTAAATATCTGTGTTATGGTCCATTTCACTCCTTTCACTCTTAAACATATGGCATACACACACTCATACTTCTGTACTTCTCTACTACTTAGCTGAGAGACACCGACAAGTTAAAAACACCCCCCCCCCCCCAATAATGAAGGACAACCATGAATAACCATCAAATTCACCTGGCAGAATATTTGAACAGCTGCAGTGACAACATTCTGGTTAGCCTTATATGCATTCCCAGTTAAAGTCACATGTTAGCGAGCGTCAGTCATCTTATGAAACATACGCAGAGATTAAAGAAGGAAACATGCAGATAAGACCAACCTGAGCATCCCTTTGTGCCTTGTTGTCCTTCTCTCTGTCCAGCGCATCCCTCAGTGCCTACAGGGAAGACAGACAGTATCAAAGGTCACTTACTACATAACTATATCAAATCAAGAGTTGATCACTCCTCGTTCTGGGCTCTGGAGTGATGTGTTTTTATGATGCTACTGTATTGATTCAAAGACGGACTCTACAACAAGCAACTATGAACGAGCTAAGAAAAGGAAAGATGTTTAAAAAAGACTGAAGTCCATGTGGTGGCCCTTACTCTCTGGCACCAACATGGCTGATTCTGATTTGTTTTTTTTTCTGGAGCTACTAGCACACTACTAGCTTCCAGCTGCCTTACATTCAGGGCGTTGTCTCCTTTCCTCTTCCTATCCTCCAGTTCACACTCCACTTGGTCCTTTGCCTGCTGCATGTCATCAAGGTCCATCCCCTTCATCTCCAGGAGATGCTTCAGCTTCTGGGCTTCCAGCCTTTTCTTATGGTGTTCAACCTGGAGTTGGGCCAGCACTGCTTGCTTTTCCATCAAAAGAGTGTGGTGCTCCTCCGCTTTCTAAGGGAGATGTCAAGATACAGAGTATATAGATGTCAATATACTGTAATGCATGAAGTGACTTTTTTCTTCAATGACTGTTCGAAGGGATTCCGACTTTCTGCAAGCAGAATAATGGTGTGGGCAGATTGAGCACACTCAAAGAGTGAGGATTAGCATCTAGCATAGCGTTACACTGGCATAGTGAATGTGCAGGTGACTTGCCTGCTGGTATTTCTGCAGTTTGGCTTTGTGCGCGGCCTCTCTAGCCTTGGCCACAGCCTCATGACGACACAGCTCTGAAATCTGCACAACAGAAGAAGGACAGACGGCTTCGTGTGAGACACGCCTAACACAGAATCATAGTGACGGCACAGTAGGGTCACAGCAAACAATATTTGCTGCCGTGATAAATCAAACCACAGGATAGGTTATTATCTCAATTGCTCTAAAGTCAACAATGAGTGAAACAAGTTGTGTTGTTTTAAGCTCACCTCTTTGTCCTTTTCCTGGACGAGTTGACCGAGCTCCTGGATGGATCTGCCGCATTTGAGAGCGTTTTCCTCCTGCGTGCTGATCTCCTTCTTGTTCTCCTCCAACTTCCCAGTCAGGGTCTGTTTTTTAATGAGTTCATAATTAGCAACTCTTCAATCAAACATACTTTCTATACTGTGCAATAAAAATAAAAATAAAGTTGTCTCTATGTACCGTACCTTGTTCTGGTTCTGGGCTCCCTCCAGTGCTTTCGTCACATTTTCATTGGTGCTTTTTGCCTGGGTGAGCTCATCCTTCAGCTGCTTATTGTCAGACTCCAAACGGCTAAGGTCACTCTGCTTCTTAGCACAAGCACAGAATACATGACAAACAAAAGAAGAAAAAAACATGAGCAAATATCAGCAAGTATGTTTAGTGACACAGGCGGGGAGTGCTATAGTGATCTGTTGTGATTTAATTAAAAACATTTTTTTTAATTAATTATGGTCCATTTCACTCCTTTCACTCTTAAACATATGGCATACACACACTCATACTTCTGTACTTCTCTACTACTTAGCTGAGAGACACCGACAAGTTAAAAACACCCCTCCCCTCCCCCAATAGAGGACAACCATGAATAACCATACAATTCACCTGGCCGAATATTTGAACAGCTGCAGTGACAACATTCTGGTTAGCCTTATATGCATTCCCAGTTAAAGTCACATGTTAGCGAGCGTCAGTCATCTTATGAAACATACGCAGAGATTAAAGAAGGAAACATGCAGATAAGACCAACCTGAGCATCCCTTTGTGCCTTGTTGTCCTTCTCTCTGTCCAGCGCATCCCTCAGTGTCTACAGGGAAGACAGACAGTATCAAAGGTCACTTACTACATAACTATATCAAATCAAGAGTTGATCACTCCTCATAAGGTTTGGTGACCACCTACTATTATGCAGTTATTCCTGCAAAACACATATATTTTCAAGTGTATTGAAAATCAATGGTAATGATTAGCTTCACTGAGTCTTGAATATTCACCTGTTCTAAATCGGCGACCTTCTTGGATGTGTCTTGAAGTGCAGCGTCCGCTCTCTGAGCTTGCTCTCTCAGACGCCGGGTTTCTCCCACCTCTCCAGTAAGACTGTCCAATGCTTTCCTGACAACATACACAGACGAAATGAGGTGAGCGTCCAGACACATTTTCACCAGTGTGGTTCCATGACATCTTCCTGCCTTCTGAGACTGTTTGCCTGAATACTACGCAAAGTTCTGTAGTCAAAGCTTTAGAGACTAATGTAACGTTGACATAATTTCTGGGATTTTGGTACCTACCGGGGTATCCTAAGCTTCTATTAAAGGGCTTTGAACAATTATGTTCCCTTCAAAATTCCTTTCTAACAAAAACAAAACCAGGTCCCAATCAATGATACCTCTTGTGTTGAGAGTGGACACATAGTAAGGCAAATACAGGAAGTTGTTACTGTTTTGCTAGACTTAGCAATCACAATTTTCCACTTCTATAACTTTTCCAGGATGTTCATAATCCTATGAACCTTGGTTAGCGGCCTCTGGGTACAAAGTTGCTGCCTACATTCAGGTAGTAAACTAATCATGTTGGTTGCAGGATAACAATAAGATAGTTGATACCGGTCAAATAATACCAAACAAACATGACTATTCATCGCTGTGATGCTAACACTGTTAGTTTCTTGAATATGGTGGGGTTGTATACGATGTATACGACTTACGATGCAGACACCAGTAGTTCATGTTTCCCTGACAGCTCTCTCTTCATGGACTCCACCTCTACCTTCAGCTCAATGTTCTGGGGAGAGACAACAATTCCATTATAGGACAAATACAGGTGTATAGCAAAAACACTGGCACTAGGAATGAAACAAGTTGGACTAGGCACACCTAGTGGTGAACGCAGCTATTTGATTCGCTGACTTTCTCACTTGTTATCTGGTTAAAAATCAGTGAGACACAGGGCAACATTTCAGGCTCTGGCAGCCATGTCAGATAATGTACAGTAGAATGGAAGTGCTCTGGGGCGATAGATTCCCTGCCTATCAACACGAGGGCCGCAGGTTCGCGCCCCCGTGTTACCTCCGGCTTGGTCAGCCGTCCATACAGGCACGATTGGCTGTCTCTCCGGGTGGGAAGCCGGATTAAGGTTATGTGTCCTGGTCGCTGCACTAGTGCCTCCTTTAGTCGGTCGGGGTGCATGTTCAGGGCAGAAGGGAACTGGTGGGAATAGCGCGATCCTCGCACATGTTACATCCTGCCGGTGAAGAAACGGCTGGCAACTGCACATGTCTCGGAGGAAGCATGGTGCTAGTCTACAGCTCTCCCGAGATCGGCAGAGGGTGGAGCAGTGACCAGGGCAGCGGGGGGGGGGGGGGGATTGGCCAAGTACAATAGGGGAGAAAAATCAGGGGGGGATGGGGTTCGGGGGAATGGAAGTGCTCTGAATATACACATATAGACTCAGTGCAAATAGGTGTATTGGCCAGCACGCAAAAAAATATGTGTGTACTACAAAAAGATACAAGTCTTACAATACATTTCACTTCTTTTATCTAAATGGAAAAAAGAGTAGATGAACTTTCCAGGTGAGACAATGAGATTCTCATAAATACTTCTCACCCAAAAAGACAACAATACAATCACAACAATGAAACTGGTTACTGCGGCAACGTACACAAATAAAGGAGAAAAATCAACTGTTCTGAGATCAGCTCTGCAGGCTATGGGTTGAATAACGCCCAGCTGTAGTAACAGCTGGAGTTGTGATGTAATTTATTCCCATTAGGAAACAGTCACATACACATTATATGGCACTGTGAGGCCACATGAATGCATAACAAATCCATAAATAGGAACTAATATACATTTTTGCATACTTAAGTAGTATATACACACCGTTTTGAATATGTCCTCGGTGGAGTCATCACATTCCTGCCCCTTGCGCTCCTCCAAATGGTAGATCCGCAGCTTCAGGTTAAAGTTCTCCTTCTTCAGATCCGTCAATTGCTGTGTGGATAAATGTAACAAAAATATTAAATGTCTTGATTCATTCATAATTAATAACAGGCAACACAAGTTTGTTGAGCTTTGCAATGGACTCATGGCTGTTTCACTCACATCCCAAAATTCCGTCATGGTGAGATGACTGATGGCAGCTTTGATGGGCCACATGTCATCTGGCGGTGGAAAGCGGCCTCTCAGGCGCTTTTCCTTGCTGACTACGGCAGGTATGATGGTTTTATGCAGGATGGGAAGTCGCTGGCTGCCTTTCTGCAAGGCCGCAGGCTTCAACTTGCTGCGGGTCATGACGGGCGCACTAGAGAGAAAAAAATAGGGATGGGAGAAACCACATGGTCATAAGGACTGACAGGGACATTGTTTTCCATCTCCTCCGGTCCCATACTACACAAGTTTAGATGTTGAATAACTCACTCAATATAACAAACAGTTTTAGTATCACTAATGGTTATATTTTGAGAGCAAAATAGACTTGTTTGTGTCTGTTTTCGAATGTGTGTTGTTGTTTTTTTGTTTGGGGGGTGGGGGTTCATTGGCTACAGAGACCCTTTTCACGGGGTCGATTTGATAAACACAGGTGGTGGAAGCTGCACCAAACACAGTACAGTATAGTGTGCACATATGGTAATAGGCTACTAACGTTACGTCATGACAGGCACTGAGATGTCATTTTGGTAGCCTTGACGCGAGACTCAGCCTTGAAGAATGAAGATCGAGTCTTGCATCGAGGCTACCAGTCCCCGGGACCAGCTCCCACACCGTGTGTGTGAGCTGGCTGGGACTCGGGGACTTGTGTGCCTGTGCTCGATCCTTTTCCGCCCCTGGTAGTCCCCGTGACTACCAGGGGCAGGGGGGTTGCGGTGTGCACTCTGGACCGCGCCAAGTGCACACCGGCCCGGCCCACACAAGGCCGGTGGTGGGACTGCCTACACCCACCAAGTTCCCAGTCCCCGGGACCAGCTCCCACACCGGAGTGAACCGGCAGCGGTTCGTCGTCGTGTGACTACTGAAATTAGGCACATATGGTAATAGGCTACTAACGCGTACTAACATGGACGGAAAGAAAACAAGTCCGTTTCAGTGCAACGTTATTTTACATACTAACCGTCGATGTCATTTTGATAGCCTCGATGCGAGACTCAGCCTTGAAGAATGAAGGTCAAGTCTTGCATCGAAGCTAGCATGTTGGCTTGCTGGTTTTTTATCGTTATTTCCATGCTAACATTAGTTAGCATGGAAATAACGATAAAAAACATTAGTTAGCTAGCAACTGGTGATTTTACCTTCTGCTATGTGACCCGGCAGCGGCTGGTCGTCGTGTGACTACTGAAATTACGCACATACGGTAATAGGCTACTAACGTAACATTAGTTAGCTAGCAACTGTTGATTTTACCTTTTGCTGTGTGACTCGTATCTCACGAGGGAATCCATGATACACCGACAACAATTTGTAGCAATGTTTGTAGTTTTTCTCTCTCTGTCTTCTGTCTCTGCGATGCTTCTGTTCTCTCTCCGTCTCTTCTCTCTCTGCGATGCGTCTCTCTTCTATCTCTCCTCTCTCTGCAATGCACACAGCGGGTTCACGCAACCTTTATCGGCTCTGATATGCAAATGTAGAGGCGGGTCATAGCTAACGGCGCTACATTTGAAAAGTCTGTCGACTCCGACCAATCAGCAACGCGTGATTTCTAACCCCACAAAGGATAAGCAATAACCACGCCCTGTGGCGCTGGGATTGGCCAGGAGCATTGAAGCTTGGGACTAAAGCACCTGGGGTTTTTCATCTTTTAAAATAAAGATGTTTAAAAAACTATTGCTTGTTACATTTTCAGTGCTGTACCTTTTCTCTGGGTAAGAATTGAGCTTGAAATTAACGATACATTATATTATATCATATGAGCTATGAACGTGAACACAACACCGTTTATATTATTGCATGTTTTTATTGCACCGGTGTCAGGTCGGAAACGGAAGGAGTGATGACGAGGTATCTTGTAAATTTCATCCATAACAATAACGTGTGTATCGTGTGTTTGTGGCATTGTTTTGTGTAGCTATATGAACAAATAGCAAACTTAGCTATTAGTTGGATGACTGGCACTAATTAGCTAGCGAGTTTAGCTGCTAATAGCACAATAGCATTCACGTTACAGTAGTACTAGACAATAATTAGCCTAACTACATGTCAAGGGAATACAATGCCTAAAATAGTCTGTCGAGTCACAAACAGCAAGCCAAGAGCTACATTTTGTTTATGTGCCAGGAGTCAGGAGAAAATAGTGGAGCCCCACCACGCTCCAGCTTCAGAGAGAAGAAAGCAGATTTGAGTTGAGGTGTCAACTATTACTTCAAGGCAAGGGGGGATTTTCATTCACAACTTTGTAGCCTACTGTTTTGTAACGTTGCTAACTTGCTAACTAGGCCATCTACTGCACAGTCAGTACCCTACCAAGTTAGCTAAGTCCACTCATAGTAGGTTAACTTACATAATATATGATAATGATATAAATACTGATGGTGGCAAGTTGCAACATGGACTCTCCCTACAAAACCACCTGTCCGGGGCCTCGTCCTTTAGCTGCTGCAGGAGGAGGTGTGTGTGTGTGTGTGTGTGTGTGTGTCTGTGTCTGTGGCCTGCACATATTGGTACATTGTAGTTGTTTTATAGGCTACCTACATGACGACACACAAGCAAAGGTACATTTTGAGCCAGTGCCTCTGCTACTATCAGAAAGCCAATTCATGTTTGTGTGTCTTTCCTGGAGACTCTGTATGTCACATGTCGTGTGCGTGCATGTCAAGGAGCCAGGCAGCCCACGTGACCCCCTGGCCTGGTGAGGAAGATGAGCTTGAGGAGGAGGAAGGACTCTGAGCAGGCAGAGCAGGTGCTGAAGGACATGAGTGACATCACACAGGGGGAAGAAGTACTTGGAGGTAAGCACAGCAGGAACCAGAATGCTGCTGGTTCCACTCTCAGACCAGCTAGGATCATTTAGATGGGGAAAGTAACTAGCAACGCAAGCGTAACTGCTGTCTGTCTGAAGCCCCTGGCATATCATATAACGCTAGCTGCTGACAGGTCTGGTAACGTTTCCTCTCATAGTCAAAGGCAGCACAGAGCGCCTGGGCTTTCAGCAGGAGCCTTCCTTGACGAGTCTGTTTGGCGAGTTGGCGTCCTCGTGTTCTTGGCGTGAACCTGCGGCCCGTGACAAGATGTAAGTAGTTTGAACTGTGTATGTGAGTGCTGTTTTTAGTTGCGTTGGGAGGTGCAATGTAAATGTGTCTTGTCCAGTGTTGGGCAAGTTACGTTATAGTGGGCGCATTGACTGCCAGTGGGAGGAGTAGGACAGCCAGCACTGTGTGTGTGTTATTATGTGCCTTAAATGTATCTTTATTGTTGGTCATGCTGGGGGCTGTTGCAATCATACAATGTATTTTAATATATTTCTCTGTGTTGCTGGTAGGGCATAACCTGACGTTGCCAGATGGATGTAAGTTCGTTCACATTTGTTTCACAACCAACAGTTCAGGTTATTCTTTTTTTTATTTTCTTAAGAGAGAAATAAGTTAGTTCAAGAAGGGCCCAGATGGAGCCTGAAAAGGTGTGTCTTTAGTCTTTTCCGAAAGATCAAGTTCTTGATCTAACTTCTTTCTCTTAAAAAAATAAAAAAATATCTAAACTAACCTTAACTTGTACCACTGTTCCTTCAGAAGTTGTAGTTGTCATATAGACTGTGTTACATAGTTGATTGCTCTATTGCTGACAAAATGTGTTATTGTAAGTCGCTTTGGATAAAAGCGTCTGCCAAATGACGTAATGTAATGTAATGTAATGTAATGTATGGAGATCTTGTAAAATTGTGATGGAGAATTTAAAAGCAGTCTCATCTGTGATTACAGCAGAATAAAATGAAGCTAATATCACAATTCATTTTGCCGGCCCATGATACGTTAACCTGGCGAGGCAGCTGGATTCACGCAAGATCATGAGATCATGTCCCTGTCCCATCCTACCATACAGTTCATGAGATCATGTCCCATCCTACCATACAGTCATGTGAAGCAGTTCACTATGTTGCTGTGACCACTCCTTCTTATTGTCCATTTCCATCTCCCCCCGGCCCCTCTTCTCTCAATAGGTTGTGCATCACTGCAGCTCTGTCCTTACTCCTTAAGACAAGTCTCGGTTCTTTCTGTCCCCTCCTGTCTGTCCATCTGTCTGCCATGTGTTGGTCCAGCTCAGAGGGCTCCCTCCTGGACTTGGACTTTGTCCCGTGGAGGCGGGTGGTACCAAAGGACCCGGGCTACGAGCGGGACAGGGAGTCAGGCACCTACACCCCTCACCCGGAGAAGGACGTGCGGTCGGTCACCCTCCTTGCGGTCTGAGTGACCAGTCCTCGCAAGGAGCTGGCCAAGGAGCACAGCGTGAGCGTGGACAACCTGAATGGAGCTGGGCAAGCTGGAGAAGCACCAGCTGAGAGTGGGGAGCATTGGCGAAAGCTACAGGTTAGCTTTTCTCTCTCTGCTCTCTTCTCCCTCTCCTCTCCTCTCCTCTCTTCTCTCTCCTCATCCCTCTCTTCTCTTGCAATGTTTTATTTTTTAATATACTCTTAAGATTGATTTAAGTTGGTTAATTCTGTTCATTGATTGTGGAGCTAGACACATTCTCTTCAAAGTCCTCTGAGACATGTGCTTGTGAATTAGAGCTATACAAATAAAACTGGACTTGACTGCAGGGCCGACAATGACGGCCAGCTGTCCCCGGCCGCCAAGGGCAGCGTGGAGAGCGTGGAGAGGGACGACCAGCCTCCTCTCTCCCCCTCGCCCCCTACAGGTGCCTTCTCCTTCAAGCCCCGCCCCCAACACCCCTCGCCCCCTACAGGTGCCTTCTCCTTCAAGCCCCGCCCCCAACGCCGACAACATCCCACGGCCAAGCTGGCAGCAGCCAAACTGCACCTCAGCAGTCTGTTTGGGCAGGTGAAATGTTTACTTCAGTGTTCAATATTCACCTTAGAGCAGCACTTCAAACCTTTTCACACCAAGGATCCCTAAACTGCCATAAATTAGACCATGGACCCAGTGGTGTAGTGGAGGGTAGACGCAGGTAGACCCACTTATTTTTCAGTCGGCGTTGAGTCTGCCCACTTCTAAATCCACTCTGACGCGTATCCATCCATTCAAGTAGTGTGCTGCAGGTTTTTTTCTCTTTTCTTCCTAAAGGCACGGCCCGCTCCTACTCTGCCTCGATTGGCTAGTAGTACTGGGTGCCTGCTTTGGTTTGTTGGGTGAGCCAATCAGAGGCAGAGTAGGGCGGGTCCTTTCCTTTGCCTTCCTACTAGGATAAAAATGTCGGCTCTCTCTCCTGCGACCTGCCTGCCCCACCTGAGATGAGAAGATGAAGCGAACGCGAGCTACTAACCCTACACTGCCCAAAAGAAAGACTGATGCACATGATGTACAGTAAGTAGAATGTGTGGAATCGTATTTTTATTTATATTTTTTATTTTGGGCTGGGCGATATGGACAAAATCAAATATCACAATATTTTTGACCAAATACATCAATATTGATATTGTGACAATATTGTAGGGATGACTAATTGCTGCTTTCACAAAATATTGACACAATGAGATTTTTGATAAATAATCATTAGTAATGTGGATATAATGACTAAGTGGGTAAAGGCAAATAATAGATACAAACCATGCTGTCGCTTTGTGAGATGGCCTCTAGTTGGTGGTGTTTGGACCTTCAAGCCAATCACGGTGCTTTAAACAAACATGTGACGGCAAACGCCAGTCAAACGGGACACCAAGTGACTTTAAACAAACACACATTCAAATGAGAAGTGTGCAGACAGTTTACTGAGCCGCAGAGCTGAGAGGTTATGTTGTGAAAACTTTGATCAAGAAGAAACTACATTTCCTATTTCCTATTTTCATCCCATTGTGAGTACAATGTGTGCAAGTGAATTCAACTTCTATGAAATAGCTCTGTTATGAGCGAAGCTAGTCCCCTGTTTTTCTGACGTCGACTTTTTCAGACCATGGGGAACCATGTTAAAGTGATGAACATCATAGCGCTTCCCATAGATACACAGTGCAGCCCCCTCCCTCCGCTGCGAGCGGAGACTGTAGGTATCGAAATGCAAATACACCCTTTTCACGGGGGCATTTTGTGTCGAAAAGGCAGGGTAAACAGAGGTGCAAGGAAAACACTAATGAGCGTTTCCAATGTCCATGATTGGAAGTTAAAACTGAATATTGACATCACAACAGTCTAATCCTAATGTTAATTTAAAATGTGATAGTCCTCTAAATCTGGCTTCAAACGGCCACAATTTTTAAAAAATGGGCCTGAGAATGTGGGCTTCTACAAAATATGTCCCCTCCAACTTTGAAATCAAAGCTATGTCCATGGATAATACGAGGGCATTTTGGTAAACAAACCGTGTCACTGGGTGGCAACGGCAATGGAACCCTATGGAGCCTGAGTTTGAGCGTCTGACTAGCCGGCTGACCGTGTTTACAATTTAAAAACTGCGACAGTTCACATCTACACAGTGTTTTACATCAGCCAACACCAGGGTACAGTATAGCATCTACACAGTGTTTTACATCAGCTCCACGGCCTGAGGATTTACGCCACGACAGTGTCCACTGAATGAGCTCAGGGGAGATTTTTCTCTGCTGCTAAAACAAATCAGCGTCTGACCAAATGACTTAATTAAGCTGTGGCCTGGGGAGATGTGGGTTTGGGGTTGACTCTGTTTGTGGGAATGGGCTCTGGTGCGGTTCTGCTGACGCCTGTAGCGGCATCTCACCAACGTAGACCCACCATCAGTTTGGGTCTACGTTTTGTGTGAAGTCAATCGTTTTTGAGAGTTTGGTGCACCTTGGCATTTTGCTGTTTAGAAGAAGTGTGCCACTTCAGATTGAGAGCCCCACCAGTAGTATATGAATCTGGTGCCAAATGCCAACTACAGTCATATTGTACATTTTTAGGTCTTCATACTCACAGAGCCATTGTGACATCGTCAGCATCCCTCCCATGCTTCCCACTGCTGATGTCACTGTTGATGTAATTGATGATGACTCAAGCGACATCACAATTGCTTGTGTGACATCACTGATGACATCACAATAGCTCGAGTGACATCAACCTATCAGCCTAATCTTACAGTATATGTTTTCTTATCTTTTTAAATCTTGCACTGGTGGGCAGGCCAGGAGCTGGCAGTGTTGAGGGAAGATTGATATTATCAGACTGGATAATATGACAGAGAAAGCAGAACCTGATGCCTCTGCCAGTTTGACAGAGACTCATCTCTTACAGTAATAACTAAATATTGTCCTGGACACCCCCCCCAGAGCATCAGATACTACCCACATTTCTATTAAGGTTTTGCATGTCTTGGGGAATGAAATGTCACACTGACCTCTTGTGTTGATATCATGGCATGGCAGTCTAAAAATCATTTTCTAAAGAAAAAGAAATAAACAAACAATTGAATTGCAAAGTTTTTCCACTGCCTCATTTGTACTTCAAGCTGATTCCATGATACAGTAACAGTGGCGGAAGATCATATTGGACATTAAGACCATCAAAACTAAATTTAATTCACTTGAAAGCCCATCACATTGTAAAGTCCTACTGTGAAAACAGCATCACTGCCACTCAGTAATATTGTGTATGTCAACTGTCTTCAGAGGAAATAGTCATGAGTTTAAACCCTGGGTGGTGCAGCTTACTTCCATTGTACCCTGAGGTGCTCAAATGACCAATAGTGTAATTTAGTGAATCTGTATGTCATTGTGATGCTAGAATGAGTATGAAAATGTGCCTATATTAAGATCAAATGAACGTCACAGTGTCCAAATTAGACTTACTGCCAAGTCTCAAGACACTTAGTCACATGATGGCACTATTCTCTGCAAGTGGTGTACGTAAGTTCTACTCCTCAGTGATATCCATTCCTTGCTGCATTCAGCTATATTTATACAGTATATTATTCCTGTGTACATTTTCAGAACTGTCTGGTCAAAGCGACACCGTGGGGCAGGCAGGTGGTGCTGGCAGACTTCGGCCTCTCTAAGGAGGTGGAGGTGGAGTGCTCGTGCAATAAGAGAAAGATGTCCATGGTGGGATCTGCCTACTGGATGGCTCCTGAGATGATGCGAGGAGAACCCTACAAGGTACAACCTCAGGTCACCCTCATCATGAGTGCCATTTTGCATCTCCTGTTGAATTTAAACATATCATTAAATGGTGCTTCCCATCACTCCATGGCATTATCAATATTCTGTTTTAGCAGTGGGGGTTATGTGACAGTAGTGAATTAGTAGTGGAAGTGAAAATGATAGAGTCGTGCTTTTCGAAGGATTTTGACTCTACTCCGACTTACTCCTACATTTACCTCTATTATTTTTAGACATGATAGCAGTGAGCACAATGCTAGTGAATGTGTCTAGCTTTTACTGTGAAACATTCATTCTAAACTTTGCATCTAATAACTTAAAGTCGAGCTGAACCCAAGAATGACTTTTCTTTTCTTTTAGTTCAAATACCTGGGTATGCAGTGCACCTATTTAATAATGTATGCAAAACAAATCACAACAATCTAATTTCTTTCGTTTTTCACACTTTTTCACATCAAAAGTTTGTTTTTCAAGATTTCATTGATAACAGTAATTTACAGTTTGCTGACGTCACCTAGTACTATCAAATTTCTACCCCATATCAACCAATCATTTCACGACATGCAGCTGTCAATCAAATCTTCATTTCAGGATAATTTTCTCTTCCAAATGAAGGGGAAAATGGCGCCTAGTGCCTGTCATCTGGCAGAGTTTCTAGCCCATAAACGAACTACTAACTTGAGCAATTATGCAAACTAAATCAAACGGTAATGTCTAAGAATGCAAAGAAATGTAACTGGCTCGTTAAAACACGCATTCCAGGAATATTATTTACATTTATAACGATAATGGCGTGCGCCTCCGAGCCTGACAGCTTCCCTGGCTGTCAGGGGTCGTCTCTCGGAGATTCCAGGCGGGCGGGCAGCACCTATGGATCGGATTGTCCGCTCGCTCCGCACAAAGCAGCTGGCTCCCTGGTACTCTGCGGATCCCACTCGCGTAGCATGACAACAGGCTGGATCCCACTCGATTTGGGGGTTGTTGTACTGATGAGGCACTCGAGATGCGAGGGAAGTTAATTGTGTATTAAAGTGAGAAATAAAAATCTCAAGATGATACATTTGTGCACAAGAATGTATTATTTAATATCATATGGAAAAAGGGTGACTGATGTACTGAGACTGAGAAATTGAAGTGAAAGCGATGTGACAAGATGCCCCGATCTCCCTTATACCAGATGTGACAGAGTAAGCTAACTCTTTGAAACAATTGGAACCAACTTCGAAATACATATAAACTTAACCCAAAATCTGTTGTTTAACAGTTACAAGATAAGGCACCTCTGCTGCCACTCCTGGAGAATTGTATAATAGCCCAGCTATACGTGTCACTGATCAGTGATGATAGTTTGCTTGTGCCTAATTTCAGATCCATTCATTCTGGAGACCTTCGTTTACTGATCTGCTGGATGAGTTGGAAAACATCGTCCAAATCCTACCTGACTCTGACCTGAGGGCTGAAAGATGAAAACTACGTTGGAAGGAACATTGTAAACTGAAATATAATAATACAAATGTGTCTTGTCTATATTTATAAAACAATGTAAAATAAAAACTATAATATTATGTTAAGTACTTTTTCAGTGTTTTTTGTGCATGGTTGGAAAAAAGGGCTAAATTCTGTGTGTAGAATTGTTGGTAAGCTTCAGCATGGGTTGAGCACCTGTTGTTCTCATAGGTGCCATAGCAGTTTGCACATATCCCCACATGGGATTATTTTGAGTTTATTGGTTTGAAATCAGTCGTCTGCCTCAGCAGCATGAAACCAAGTGGTCCCAAGATTACAATACAGTTCCACTAAGCAGGTTTAATTGAGCTAGATTACCGTGGAAAGTAATGCGTCCAGACTAGCCAGTCTCTAAACTTTGTCACAGCCTCAATGCGATGAGACAAAATATCTCAATGAAAAGTATCCCCACTGTGCCTTAAAGAGGTCTATTTATTTGTGCATTAAACTAAATGCCGTTTTCCTCCAGCAGTCCACTCTTGCTAGCAGCAAAACTGATACTTTGTTTTGTATTACTCATATTTTTTTATTATTATAAACATTTGTTCCTCCTTGAGAGAAGAACACTGAACACACAAATATTCATCCATTTCTTTCCCATGCCCACAATCTACTTGTCAAAATTGTGT
This sequence comes from Poromitra crassiceps, assembly GCF_964638095.1. Taxonomy (NCBI): domain Eukaryota; kingdom Metazoa; phylum Chordata; class Actinopteri; order Beryciformes; family Melamphaidae; genus Poromitra; species Poromitra crassiceps. Next base: position 7,626,927 of record NC_139647.1, on the reverse strand, counting down.
GCAGCATAATATTAAGGCCACTCCTATAATTATTTATAGTGCATGGCTTTTATTGTTTGATCAAGAAAAACAACTTGGTGAAGGTTAGGATTTCGTCACGGTAAAGAAAAAAGCTAAAAATTCAAATTTAAGTCATGGTAGAAATGTCCTTTGTAGACACTGGTAATTGAACTTGTGCTTGACATGTACATTTTGTTTCTGCTTGAACCTGCAACTTATTCCACATTTATCTGGCCTTTTGCATCTCACCAGGGAAGGTGTAATGTCCCACTTGCTCCAACACAATCTTACCTTCATCTTCTGTCAGGTGTCTCATCATGTCAATTGAATTGCCAGGTTGTCTCACACTAAGCTAGCCTAATTGCATCCAAATGTGTGGCAAAATGCTAGTCAAGGGTCACTCCACTTTAGTATTCTTGTGATGACTCCCTAGCCTGACTCCGCCAGATGGGGGCGGCATTGTTCCACAAATTCACAATCCCAAATGACTCCCTACTTCTCCCCACAAGGGTTGACACACCATTTGGGACATAGCCCCTTGAGCCCTTGCCAACTGCTTGCCTGCTTTTCTCATCAAGTGTGGGAGCCTGGAGGAAGAGGATTTACAGCTCTGTCAATGGCACACCAAAGACTGATATCAGTCAACAGTTGCTGTCACAGAATGGGGCCACCACAATCCACACATGTCCTCGGACTTTCTCTCCTTTTCTCCTCAGCCCTGCGACTGCAATCAAGCATCTACCTCCAGCTCTCCATATAGTCGTGTGATAGAGCCATTAGCCTACTTCTTGTTATATAAAGTTTTGTAAAGTAAAGTTGATCCTTAGCTTCTTCCCACTCCAGATGATTATCATTTGGTTGTATTGTTTGAAAAATTCTCCAGGTAGCACTATTGTTATCAGTAGCATATAGGACAATCCTGAAAACCCCTGATACCGGTATATACTGTAATGCAGGGGTGTTCCAAGTTTTTTTTAAATGGGGACCAGCTTAGATAATGTGAAAATACGATTATATGATATGATTGGTAGTCCCTGGAGTGCACATAGAAAACTTTGAGGGGATTTATGTGAAAATGATCAGATTAATGTTTTAGTTATGATTGATAATAGAAAATGTACCCAAAATAAATTGATTACATTATAAATACATCAATATAAAAATATATATATAAAAAATGATTAAAAAAAATCCAAACTGAGATACCGGTACCTGTTTTTGCAAATGAATATTTATGAATATTTATTATATATATATATATATATATAGTATAAAATACTGTTTTTAACTTTTTATTTATTCAGGGGAGTCTCACAGAGCAATGCTCTTTTTCAGGAGTGCCTTGTTCACATTCACACACACATTCATAACTGGATGCTGCCCAGTACAACCACAGTCTGATCTGCTGGCCACTGATCAGCTCCACTGGAGCAGTTGGGGTTAATGGCCTTGCCCAAGGGCACCTGAGTGGTGGTAATGAGGGAGGGGTAAGCGCTGCCTTTTCACTTTCCCCACCCAGATTTATCCTGCCGGACTCGGGGTTTGAACCGACGGCCTTCCCGTAACAAGCTTGCTTCTCTAACCTTTAGGCCACCACTGCCCACTACTGTATTGTGTAAGTTGAGAAATAGAGACAGACACTTCTTTACAAGTTGAAGAGCTAAGTAACTCGTTTATTTCAACAGCACCAGCAAAACATGTTGCAGAGCAAAACATATATATCCTTTTTCATGAACATGAACATGACCATATGAATAAATAAAAACATACCACAAATAAAATGTTTTGCAAAAATCAGGGATGCAAAGTAATTGAGTAAAAAAAGGTAAAACACGAAGACACAAAACAACTCAGATCTTAAGTGTCCTATTTTGCAAAACAAACAAGTTTGCATCCACGAACAATAAATGATTAACATGTCACAGTGCAAAACCATTACTTTTGTTTCATGAAGGTGACCAAAATGAACAAACAAAACACATGACCATGAATAAAATGTATTGCAACAATAAGATCAGATGAAAATGAACTTTGAGACATATACAGTACACACACACTCAAATTAAATACTGTAAGTACAGTCTGCAATCTAAAACTGTTTAAGCGTTGGAATGTGTGGCCTCCACAAAGGCTCAATGAAGGCATAAGTTAGGAGGGAAAAAGATAGAACAAGAGCTAATAAAATAGAACCTGGACATCTTGTTCTGTATACTGTGTATACTATACTACAGTATACTATACTATACTGTGTATACTATACAGAATACTAGCCTGTATGTAATGTAACAGTCATGTTGTACATTGTGACAGGAGCAGCATGACATAAGGACCTGTGACCATTTTGGTTTAAAACTGGACAATGAAATGAGGGAGACCAATTTGAGACAAGTCTGCAGGTCATCCAAGACCAAGGAGCAAAATAAAATAACTCATTTTTCCAGCCTCAGTCCACACAGGTGGCATTTTAAAATGTAACCAACTGTTGGGATCTGAGGTTGTACGAGTTATTAACGGATACAAACTTAAGAGCATAAATACAAAGGCAGCCTGCCCAAAATGGCCTTATACATTAAAATATAGCAATGCTGCATCCTGCACATAGCAAGGGAGGACCATCCGACCAGACTGTGATGTACAGTGTGCAATGATGAGTCCTGAAGCCTGAGTTAGACATACATCTCAAAGCTGCATGATAGAGTGGGTCAAGCTTGGCCAAGGAGGTGGGGACATGCAAATCTGTAAATAGTATTAAGATTTCTGTCCAGCCAGAAGCCTATGTATTTATACATATCAACAAACTCAATGGAGACACCTTCAAGTGTATTGATTAGAAGCGAGGGGGCCACAGTGTTACTTTGTGCAAACAACATACTGTAGCCTTAGTTTAGCTTTGAGCTAAAGAGAGCATGCTGCAAACTGGTCCAATCAGATTGGAGGTTGGTAACCGCAGCCTCAAAAGGAAGGAGCAGACGAATACAGGACCATGTCGTCCACGTACATATGATACACAGAATATGTCATAACATCACAAATTCCATTTATATATAACAAAAACAATAGATCTGAATCCAGAATGCATAAGATTGAGTATATTGTCTTTGTTTACGTTGGTCTGACATGCAGGACTCCAGAATCTTCACTACAGCAGATTAGAAATCTGCCTATTTAGTTCTGTAGAGTCGCCACACTTCAAAAGAGGCGTGACAAAGGTTTGTTGGACATGTCAGCTGTTGAAGTATTGACCTCGCCTGTGATTGGCCGACTTGTATAACGGCTTGTAATTTGATTGGCTCTGACAGAGGTGGCCCGGTGCCTCAAGACCGACACCGGCACAGCAGTGGCGGTTAAGGTCTTGAGGCAAGGCGCTGAAGCCATGGAGGACTACAACGCAGAGGTAGTAAAAAGATTTAAGTTAAGTTAAGTTAAAGTTAAGTTAAGGAGATATGGAGTTATGGAGAGCTGTACCACCTGGTCATGTGCCATGAGTGTTTCATTGACAGAGGGCACCCCTTGTCTCGTCAGCATGAGCCTGTATGACGTACTGGATGAGAGGGAAGAGACAAGAGTTGCAGCCCCTCACTCTCTCTCTTTCCAGATCAGGCCCATCGTGGTTCAGCTCCTCCAGGCTCTGGCAGGGCTAAAGTCAATTGGGCTGATCCACGGAGACCTGAAACCAGATACCCACTGCTGAGGCCTGGGTCTGACCTGGTAGCCGGCTGATGCTCAGTGCTGAGGTGTGGCAGATGGCTGGTGCTCAGTGCTGAGGCCTAGGAGCCTGGCCTGGTAGATGGGCTGGTCCTCAGTGCTGAGGCCTAGGAGCCTGGCCTGGTAGATGGGCTGGTGCCCAGTGCTGAGGCCTAGGAGCCTGGCCTGGTAGATGGGCTGGTCCTCAGTGCTGAGGCCTAGGAGATGGGCTGTTAGATGGGCTGGTCCTCAGTGCTGAGGCCTAGGAGCCTGGCCTGGTAGATGGGCTGGTCCTCAGTGCTGAGGCCTAGGAGCCTGACCTGGTAGATGTGCTGGTGCACACTGCTGAGGCCTGGCAGATGGTTGGTGCTCAGAGCTGAGGCCTGGACCTGGCCTGGTATATTGGCCTCAGCTGGGAAGAGGACTGCAGGTCTTCTCACTCATCCCTTGATTGTTGATGGTAGATTGGCACAGATGATTTTGCCTAAACACAAAGAAGGTATTATCAAAGGATTCAGCCAATGGCAAGAGAAACAACTTTCACTATCAAAGTAATGTAATCAAATAAATACTTGTGAAATACAAGGAAATAGCTATAACAAAACTGACACTTACTTCAAACAATGCACAAAAGCAGCCTCGTCCACTGCAGTCCAGGGTACATGAGCTTCACCTAATCACCGGTCCTTTATTGAGCCCAGGTTAGGCTGGCAGAGGCCCAATCAGAGCCCCAGGTGTTGCTGGTTAGGTGAGCTTCTCTGAGGAGGACTGAGCTGGTTAGGTGAGGTTGTCAGTCAAAGGAGGACTGAGCTGGTTAGGTGAGGTTGTCAGTCAGAGGAGGACTGAGCTGGTTAGGTGAGGTTGTCAGTCAAAGGAGGACTGAGCTGGTTAGGTGAGGTTGTCAGTCAGAGGAGGACTGAGCTGGTTAGGTGAGGTTGTCAGTCAGAGGAGGACTGAGCTGGTTAGGTGAGGTTGTCTGTCAGAGGAGGACTGAGCTGGTTAGGTGAGGTTGTCTGTCAGAGGAGGACTGAGCTGGTTAGGTGAGGTGGTCAGAGGAGGACTGAGCTGGTGGGGGGATTTTGTACAGCCGCCCCTCAAATATGGTATCATATTTGACAAAGAAACTAAAACCTAGGTCAGGGTTCGGGAAATCCAGAGTCACCTGTAGGGGGGAGGGGCCGAGGAATGGGCGCCATGGTAGGTAGATGGAGGTGCAGGGGGCACCGGGACTGGAGGTGCAGGTGCACCGGGACTGGAGCTGCGGGGGCCACCAGGACTGGCAGTGCGAGGGGCACCTGGGGTGGAGGAGGTGCAGGGTGCACCTGGAGCTGAGGAGGTGCGGGCGGCACCTACAGCGGAGGAGGCGGTGCAGGGAGCACCTGGGGTGGAGGAGGTGCAGGGTGCACCTGGAGCTGAGGAGGTGCGGGCGGCACCTACAGCGGAGGAGGCGGTGCAAGGAGCACCTGGGGTGGAGGAGGTGCGGGCAGCACCTGGGGCGGAGGAGGTGCACCTGGAGCTGAGGAGGTGTGGGCAGCACCTGGAGCTGAGGAGGTGCACCTGGAGCTGAGGAGGTGCGGGCAGCACCTGGAGCTGAGGAGGTGCACCTGGAGCTGAGGAGGTGCGGGCAGCACCTGGAGCTGAGGAGGTGCAGGGTGCACCTGGAGCTGAGGAGGTGCAGCCTCAGCTCAGTCATCATCCTGGGGAAGGATGCACAGCAGGGCCCTCACCCTGGAGACAACTCGCCTCCACTTCTTAAAAGGTCGGAACCCTGCAAGAAAAGCAATTTGAAGTTTAGTCAAACGAGCACCCTTCTCAACATTAGGACATATAATTTGAAGCAGAAACAACACATCTGAACAGATCACATTTGGCCTTGAATCTTACTTTTTTTCTTGACCTCAGTGATGGGGTCAGCGGTCAACGCCTCCTCAGCTGCCTCAGTGGGAGAGGAAGGCCCGTCAGCTGGGACAGTGCTGGTGTCAGCTGGGACAGTGCTGGTGTCAGCCAGGACAGTGACATCAGCGCTGTCATGTTCCCTGCAAGAAGTACGACAAGCAATCAAACAATCAATACATCAATCAATACATCAATTGATCATCCCTATCATCCTTCACTCCATCCCTCAAACACCTGTCTAACCACTGTCTGTTAACGGTGTTAACACAACACACACACACTGACACACACACACTTACCAAGAGCTGGTGGCGTCCTCCGGGTGCCTCATGGTGAGGAAGATGGACTGCAGAGCGTCGCTGGGCGTGGCTCTCAGCTTCGCGTCCACAGCCATCATGTGCTCCATTAAGGTGAGGAACGCCATGGCTTCCTCCTCCCCGGCTTCCGCTGCCTTTGGGTAGAGCTGCATTTACAAACACAGTCAATGACAGTTCAGTCACATTCACCTCACAGCTCATTTGAAAAGCAGCAAATGAACACTAGATATACAGTATTCATGTCTGTGTGTCTGTCTGTCTAACTGGTAGTCATAACAATTACAATACAAGACTTGTCAAGTGTCAAATGGATCGAAGGTTTAGTCTGTCAGTCTGTCTGTGAGTTTCTCAGTCTGTCTGTGAGTATGTCTGTCAGTCTGTCCTTCCTTCCATTTTGCACTTACAGATTAATTTAAACTATGAAAACCAAATCAATGCTGGTCTTGATATGCGGCTCACATAGCCTACAGAAATACTGGACGACTGGACACAGACACACACTTTTGTTAAGAAAATGGTGTAAGAGAACAGGGAGCACTTACATCACGCAGGCCATGGACGATGAGTGTACGCCTCTCTGTGGACTCGATGCCAGTCAGGGAGGTGTACTCTGCTGGTGTCTAAAGAAACACAGAAAACAGACCTGTGAGAGACTTCTTCACACACGTTTGAATAAAGAAACACAGAACATAAAGACCTATGAGAGACTTCTTCACACACGTTTGAATAAGAAACACAGAAAACATAGACCTGTGAGAGACTCTTCACACACGTTTGAATAAAGAAACACAGAACATAAAGACCTGTGAGAGACTCTTCACACACGTTTGAATAAGAAACACAGAAAACATAGACCTGTGAGAGACTTCTTCACACACGTTTGAATAAAGAAACACAGAACATAAAGACCTGTGAGAGACTCTTCACACACGTTTGAATAAGAAACACAGAAAACATAGACCTGTGAGAGACTTCTTCACACACGTTTGAATAAAGAAACACAGAAAACATAGACCTGTGAGAGACTTCTTCACACACGTTTGAATAAAGAAACACAGAAAACATAGACCTGTGAGAGACTTCTTCACACACGTTTGAATAAAGAAACACAGAAAACATAGACCTGTGAGAGACTTCGTCACACACGTTTGAATAAAGAAACACAGAAAACATAGACCTGTGAGAGACTTCTTCACACACGTTTGAATAAAGAAACACAGAAAACATAGACCTGTGAGAGACTTCGTCACACACGTTTGAATAAAGAAACACAGAAAACATAGACCTGTGAGAGACTTCTTCACACACGTTTGAACAATCTTCAAAGAATTCTGGAAGAAAGAGCCAAAGCAGAGGATGTTACAATACCTTGAGCCTCCACACATCTCCATCCTGTGTGAAGAAGTCCTCTGTGTAGACACCAGCGTCCAACAGGTGCTTCTCAGGAAGCCCCTGCGTCTCTACGATGCAGCGGATCTGGAAACGCAATACAGCATCACATTAGCATAGATGCTACATCACATCTCCATATATGGCTCTGTGGTGCACAATCCAATATAGGTATACAGTATGTTAGTTACTTACAGCATCGTACTCGTGGTCGGCGATGTAGAGGTGGTCGGCCAGGAACATGTAGGCCATGAGGCAGCCCACGCCCCACATGTCCATGGCCTCACTACCCTGTAAGCCCAGGAGAATCTCTGGTGCCCTGAAAGAGGAAGACAAGAGCCAAAGATAAGAAATGTTACAGAGAGACCAAGTAACATCTGACATGGTACTAATGCAGACACAACACCACACTATATCAGCACTAAACAATGACACCCAACTGTGAATTATAGTAAAATTCAAAATGTTTCTTATAAGCTAGAGGAATGATATACTATTCATTGACAGTAGTGCTATGAAACTCTCAATAGAACATTACCTGTAGAACAGAGAGGAGAAGATGTCTCCTGGGCTCACTGCAGAGACGGGGGTGGCCTGGCCAAAGTCAATGAGTTTAACTCTGGGCTGATCCACACCATTCACCAGCATGATGTTATCTGGTTTCAGGTCTCCGTGGATCAGCCCTATTGACTTCAGCCCTGCCAGAGCCTGGAGGAGCTGTACCACGATGGGCCTGACCTGGAAAAGAGTGAGGGGCTGCCACTCTCTCTCTTCCAGTACATCATACAGGCTCATGCTGAGCATTTCAAAGACGAGACAGGGGTGCCCTCTGTCGATGAAATACTCATGGCACATGACCAGGTGGTACAGCTCCCCATCCAAGCTGCCAATGGCCTGCAACATGGCCCGCTGGGGAGAGAAGATGAGAAGATAGCCAGGTTCATTGCAATGTTATTATAACATAATACAGTACGGTATATATAAAGTTAACTGAAATAAAAATGAAAACTAGACTTTAGAAGAAAAAAGCGAAAACTAACTGAAATTATTGTGTACTTACAAACCTATTAAAATATACAGAAAGTCTTTAGTTTTAGTCTTTGTCAAATTGGTCATCATAGTTTATTAGACTGCAATGTTGATACAGCACATACCAGTATGTAAGATGGCTCAGACTGTAACGTTACATAACACAAGATAAATAAGTGTAGCTCAGTTAGCTGTGTTTACATTAACGGCCGTTATGTATTTGGCGGAGTGGGAGACATTCCCCGATAGTGTTGATGACAGGACAGTTTAGACTTGATTCTTCACAGGATAACGCCATGTTTAAGATGTTAGCAGTGTCTGACGCCCGCATTCAAGACAACTCGGACCGCCGTATAATAATAATAAGTTTCAACACCTCCGGCCTGGACAGATTTGCGTTCACGCTGCACCTCCCGCTCGGGGGAAAACCCAAACTGTTGCTATAGCAACCCGCGTTAGCATGGTAGCTACCTACTAGTGAACAATGCTAACCAAACATGCTGAATGTTGAATTTCACACAGAGCGAAACACAGATGACAAACACATATGAAACGTTAACATTACATCATTAAGACCTCAAATTGTGTGTTAAAACGTCAACAAACGTCTTTATAATAATTTTGTGATTATGATTAACGATGCAAGTTGGCCTGAACGACCGTTCAATTCACTTTTTACAGGTCGGAACCCATTTTTTCCAGCGGTCCGAGTTGTCTTGAACAGCTAGCTAACCTAGCTAACCAGCTAGCTAGCTAACTTACATTGAGCTAACACGAACTGATGTAAAAACACACGCACACACACACGCACACCAGCTAATGTTAAACATTTTAACATTCATCATGAGAATTATCGTCGAAGATGATAAAATTATCTCTTAAAATTAACTAGCCTACCTCTGCGTTGTAGTCCTCCAGAGCCTCATCACCCTGCCTCAAGACCTTCACCGCCACTGCTGTGCCGGTGTCGGACTTGAGGCACCGGGCCACCTTGCCGAAGCAGCCCTCCCCCAGCAGGTCCTGAACCACGTAGTCGCATCCGGAGGAGCCTGTCAGCACCTCCGGAATGCTCCACGGACTGTCGGGGGTCCACTCAGCCACCTGCTGAGGGTCAGGTGGGCGTGGGGTGCTGCAGGAGCCCCAGGGACTTTCTGCCTGGATGATGGGCGGAAAGTCGCCTGGTGGCTGGAGACTCGAGTTGGAGGCGCTCGAAGCCTGGCTGCTCCATGACTCATGGCATGAGTCCTCCTCTGCTGGCCAGGCGGGGCCCCAAGGCTCGCCCTCAGGCTCGGCGCCCCAGGGACTTTCTGCCTGGATGATGGGCATAAAGTCTGGTGGCTGGAGGTGAGGTAGGCTCCAGTTGGAGGCGCTCGACCCCTGGCTCCATGAGTCCTCTGATGCGGGGGCCCAAGGCTCGGGGCTCCACGCGAACTGCATTTCCAATGCGCTACTAGTTGTCACATCCATGCTCAATGAAGAACTTGCGAGGAATGACGTCAAGCAGTGTTCAGTTTTTGTTTTGTACACCTGTCAGAGCCAATCAACTTACGAGCCGTAGACAATTCGGCCAATCACAGGCGAAGTCAATATTTCACCAGGACATGCCCTGACATGTTCTTCTTGACATTAATCTGTCTGAATTGAATTATTAACGTTAACACATTTAAATGAACCAAAGTTTTGGCTATCTGCATTTTGTGTGTGTGTGTGTCTTTGACGTACGATCAATAAACAAGCTCACTCAGAGAAAGTTGAACCCACCACAAAAGAAGAAAAGTTGAACGGATGAGTTTTAATTATTTCTTCCGTGTTGATAAATCTAGTGCTGGCTGTGCACGTTAGGCAGAGATTATCCAGCGATTTACCACCGGCGAGAGAAACGTCACAATGTTGGTTGTCAGGTGAGAAGAAGTTAGCATGCTAATGCTATGCTAGTTAGCTAACGATAGTAGCCGCTGGTCTCGGCTAGTGTTTGACGCAGATGAAAAGAACTGAGCTGTGGAAGACGACATTTTTGGGCCATCTTCGGCTGTAAGGTTTAAAATATGACATTTTAAATAAAGCAGCCGCCGGTAACAGATTCCACATCTGTCTATAAGTTAAGGCTGGCTTGACACGGTAAAACGTTCAGGCAACTATTTAGCTAACTTGTCTGTTTACATATATTTAAAGTGTGCCATAAAATTGAGTCGTGGGTGATATATCTCACTGTCGGATATGAGGAAAAACATTGTATATTCGTGTGTGTTTATAATTTATTTTGGCCATTGCTGTAGGCCCTATCTAACGTTAGCTAGCATATGCTAACGTTAACTAGCGTTAGCATATGCTAACGTTTTTTTTTTTTTTTTTTTAATATGCTAACGTTTTTTTTTTTTTATTCAAACAGACAAGTTAATTGAATATTGGAACAGACATGTGCTCATAACAGAAAATAAATTAAGATTGACAAGTATGATGGTACAAATTACAGTCGAGAATCAAGTAGCAATGACAAGAGTGAAAACAAAAACAAAACCTTATGAAATTGGGGGAAGATTTTAACACTCTGGCCTTATGTATATGAAATTTACCATATAAAATCCACAGGTTAACAATGTATTCAATTACACTATTCTCATGATCAAAGTAGGTAATGACATGTATACATTCAATCCTGATGTTATATATTTAGTTTTGCTTAGAATGTAATCCTGCATTTGAGTCCAGAACGCAAGTGAGTGCAAACAATGGTAAAATAAATGAACAAAAGTTTCAGGGTCAACACTGCAAAAATTACATTTGTTATCTACTTCAAAATTTTGATGTGTACTTCTTTAATCTTATTATTGATACAGAATCTATGTGGTGAAAGCCATGCTCTCTGCCAGTCAATGTCAGCAAAAATGCTGTTCCAGTAAGCCTTCCCTCTAGGAGTAATTTTATTTTTTTCATAGAAAATATGCTAACGTTATGCTACGCCAGCTCAGCTAAAGCATGACGTCATGTCAACCCGTGTTAATGGCTTTACAGTTCTAGCTAGCTCTGTCTGTTTAACGTTAGCTGTTATAATGCAGTCTGAACTAACAGTGTTAGCAATTAGCAGACTGTGCTGTTTGTAATGTCTCTGATATGTCTGTGCACATTTCTAGTAGTGTTGTGACGTTCTCGAATGACCCGAATCTATTGAACGGCTCTTTGCTATGAACGAAGGGAACCGAGTCCTACTTGAGAGCCGTTCGTTTTAATGTTGTGCCCAAATTTCACTGCCTGCCGCTCCCCAGCACACACACACACACAGGTTAGACTAAATTCACTGACTAAATAAGCAGATGATATGGTGTCACCTTGTGTAATGTTTACAATGCAGTTTATTGACATTAGGTCTGGAAATACTGTATGAGTAATTTAATGCTGCTGCAGTCCACATAATGCTAAATGAAATAGTGGTGGGTCTAATCAAATCTGATCCAAATCGTACCATATCATTATATTAGTGATTTCTCAGAGAAACAGTAGTGTGCGCCCCATTAAAAAAAAAGGATCTATTTTGAACCGCTCTCAGAAAGGAACGGAGCCATAAGATCCGGCTCCCTTCAAAGAGCCGTAATTCCCATCACTAATTTCTAGCTCTCTATAGCTGTTATTGTGGCCTGTGTACATTAATGCTGATGGATTGTAGCTTCTTATGCAAGCTAGCAAACTGTCACCTTAAATGTGGATTTAAAAAAAGCATATTTCTAGCTCTGTTGTGTCTGAATAGCTCAGTGTTGCGGGTAACGCATTACAAAAGTAACATATTACATGTAATATATTACTTTTAGCAGTAACTCAGTAATATAACTTATTACCAATGATTTCAGGAATATTATACCAGTTAATTTGTCAGTATAGGCTAACACAAGAAATTGGGTTTTTATTAACTATCAATGGTTTTTATGCAAATAACCACTACAGATGACAATAGGATAACATTTTGAATTTTGGGCGGTTTACACTGACTTCAAGACGGTTGAAATTATTTGTCGGGATGGTTCCGGGGGCGGCGATGCAATTCTGCTACTGCTGTTATTTTGGTGAAAGTGATACAAAAGTAGTGTAATAACTAATAAGCAACGAGTTACTCTACACACAGTAATATTATAAAGTAACTTATTACTTTCAAATTAAAGTAACTAGTAATATGTAGTATATTACATTTTGAAAGTAACTTGCCCAATGCAAGCTAGCAAAATTGTTATCATTTTAAGCTCAGAATTGAGTGAATATATTAATATTTCCTCCAATCTCTTGGTTATTCTAATATTATGATGCTTACAGATATGATACATTGCTGCTTTTCAGCTGCAGTCACTCGAGCCACTCCAGCCGAGACTGCTCTGAGCCCAGACGCTGCAGCAGCGCCCCTGCTGGCTGCCCGCAGCATCGCAGACTCAGCCCGTGGACCGGACACAGACTGACACCTAGCGGCAGGTTTGGGGAATTGCGTGAGACAAACCAGGAAGAGTTTTTCACTTCCTTTTGCCAAACCTCCAATATGCATATAAAAGAACAGTGTAGTTTAACCAAGTTCATCACAACACACCATTCAAAATGAAGGAAGGATCGAAGTGATTTCTCTCTCTGAAGCTTATGTTTCCACTCTGGTCTCCACACCGGCCGGCAGCCAATCGTTACCGCCATCACGTCACGGCTGACGGCTTTGCATAAAAGTCCCAGGGTTCCTTACGGCACATACCGGAGCACACGGAACCTAGACTACACGTAACCTGACCCAGGTCAGACCAGGTCAAACCGGGTCAGTCCTCTTCATCAGAGCCAGCCTCTGTGTGCTCCCTCCACTGCCTTCCACTGACCTCACACCATGAGTGTGGCATTATCAGTGTTGGTCAAGTTACTCGGGAAATGTAATTAGTTATTGATTACTCCTTAAAAAGTAGTAAAAGTGACTTTACTGATTACTTTTTTTAAAGTAATTACTGTAGTTACATGACTAGTTATGTTACTAGTAACCTTGTCTTTCTTTGTCCCCCCCCCCCCCCCCCCGCCCCCTTCCCGAAAAAGTGACATACAACCAAACCAGCTCCTTTTACAGCTGAATCCACTTTATTGGAATGAAATACAGGAGTCCACAATCTGCGTAACTGTAAACATAGCAGCCTCTCAAACCTGAAGTGATGGGATACAGTATATAAACAAAGCAAAGCGTTTAGATCTATGCACCTGTCTAGACTATAGACCAGGGATGGGCAACTTTAATGATAGAGAGGGCCACAAAAAAATGTCCTCGCTACCAGAGGGCCAGATTGTGACCATGCGCTTCCACCAGTAGTCTACTGTAACACCATCACTCCCAATTATAGCTACTAATTTGATGAAAAGGACTGGTAATCAAAGTTTATTATACCAACATTTATATTTTTCATATTCAAATTGAGTAATTCTTCCATTCAGATGACACCAGAAACTTTGCTCTAGCTTTAAAACAGCCCGCTACAGCAATTTGATGGGGGTACATCACCCAAATATGTGATATTAATCAGATTAGTAATGTTGCATGTGCAATGTGCATCCTGGATATAGTTTGTTACAACCGCGTTAGCTCAAATGCTAACATTAAACAGTATGTGGATGGACAATGCTAACACCATTAGTGCCATAAAAGTGCCATCATAAAAGCATGAAAACTTTTTTACGCTTATAGTTTCATACATTCAGTGCAAGTCATCATCAGAATAAGGTATGGAAAAACATACACAGTTGATTCCCATTTTAAAGACTGTTCGGTGTGAAATTGATTGTAAATTAAATATCAAATAGAAACAATTTGTAGGGCAGCCTGTGGAGGGCCTTGGTCTTGTTTAATTAGGTTTTTCACTTGTGTGGCAGAGATCATTCTCAAATTCCTGATGTGTAGGCAATGTTCTTTCTCTACAGAAGACGTCTTCTCCCTTCCTCGAGCTGGCAGTTAAGTGGATTCTGTCACACACATTAAAAACAAATCTGCAGCAGAGTGTGACACATCAAAGGGAAAATGGTAGCCAAAGCCCTTGTTAATGGAGGGGATCTGTGGAAGCAGGGAGTGTAGGATGTTAGTGGCACATATAATAATGGCACTGACAATCACCCAGCGGAGTGCCTGTCCTTTCTTCCTGCAGGGGGTGTGGTGAGACGGGCGCGGTGGAGCTTGTTGATGCCTGACACAGTTAGCGCTGCGTTGAACAGAGGGGAGATAGGAATCTGTGAAGAAGCAGTGGAGAGAAATACCTTGGAGTTCCCCTTTGACGTGACAGATTGATGAGCCGCACAGCTCAGAGCCATCCACCAGATTGCCCCGTTGACATTGATAGATAAAAAAGATTTTTTTCCATGCTGATGCTAACGGCTATAGGCTACTGCCCTACAAATCCTAACTGCAGTAACTACACTATGAAACTGAGAAAAATGGCTTTAAAGTTTTTTGACTGTCCAGCCAAATAAGTTATAGGTTGAAAAGTGATAATGCGCTTATTAAATATGTATACATACAGTATTTTTTATGGCTAAAAAACATGATCAATTATTTGACCTATGACCCCAAAAATGCAGATACTGCACTCTATCGGTGTATTCCTTAAACAGATAGCCTATATTTTATTTTTTATTTTATTTAACCTTTATTTAACCAGGTAAGTCATTAAGAACAAATTCTTATTTACAATGGCGACCTGGCAGAAGGCACAGCCTTTTGAGGGATAGGGGGTAGGAGATAAAATAAATACAAAGTTACTTTGAACAACTACGGTATATAGGTAGTACAAATTCAAAGCGCAGTAACTACAGTCTAGTGTCCTTTTCCTGTCTTGTTTTTCATGAGAAAATCATAATCTGTTTTGATTTCGAATTTTCGATACCACATTATATCTGTAATTGTTGTATTGTTTACATGTTTAAAACATTTAAATAGATGAGTAACAGAGAAATTCAGGGAATCCTGATTGGATTGTATAACTACAGAGGGATTCACAGTGAGAAGAACAAAGATTATGCCTTGGCGATTATTATGATGTGAGTAGGTGTACAAGCATTGAAGCCTTCAGGGAGCAGGTAGAAAAGTTACTAGGCTATACAATTACAACATGTCTCATTTTCTATATGAAGGAAACACCCAGGGGGCACAGGGAGAACATGCAGGCTCCACACAGAGGGGCCCTTTGGCGACCCCACCCGGGTGGTGGGCACTCGACATGCGGACGGGCACGCACTCCTTCAGCGCTCATGGCGTCCCAGGTGGGAATCGAACCCAGGACCTTCTAGCTGTGAGCTGACAGCGCTACCACTGCGCGACGGTTCCCCCCTTGGTGTCCTCTTGATGAACACTCCAATCATAGGTATGTTCTTGTCTAAAAAAAAATGCTACTGGTCATGGCTTGTCCTGCAGCTTTCATTTCAGTTGTCTTAACTCATGAGTATATGAGTAACTCTGGCACTTTATAGACATTTATGAGTTGCACCATCAAGGCAAAAATAATTGGGAGACATTTTAAATTGGGACCATAACAAATTAATGAAATCAACTTTTTTTGATGAGACTCGGTGCAGACACTGTGTTGCTGAAATGCATTGGTTTCCAAACCATTGTGTCTATGCATCAAAAAACCGTTTTTTTGGTCTTTTGAGTTCACATACAATATTTGCTATATTAAATCATATGTGTCAATGTGCATTTATTAATATGTCATTTTAGAAATGGAACGATCTGTTGGAGATGGAGAGGGGGAAACAGGGAGCGCACCTCTCACTCAGCTGCATTTAGTTAATCTCTTTCTTGTGGCTTCTCTGCAGCCCTGGGGGAATTGGGGTTTTTCACTACTGACATGCATTTTTCATCTTCACATGCTCTCTCCACTAGCACTCACTAGAGAGAATTGCAATGAGGAGCTTGAAAAACCTGCCCCATGCAGTTTTCCCAAACCCTATAATAGTCTTCCTACATACATAATAGCCATTGCATTTGTATCACAGTAAATATTATATTATATCAGGGGATTAATGGGAGAAATGATCAATCACAGAGTGAGAGGGTTAAAAAATAGGGAAACTCCTGCGAAAATTGTGTTGGCAGGCATGATGTCCAATGTGTGGTCCTTCGCTTACTTGATGTAAGTCAGTATGGCCCTCTGAAGAATTGCCCACCCCTGACCTAATAAAAAAATCTGGCTCCGTCAGATCACTCGCACAGCCCAGGGGCGGCAGACTGATGACATCATCACTGATGACATCACTAATGACATCATCACTGAACTATAGCCTCAGCCTAGGGCAATAAACTTTCAGCCCGATCGCACGTAAAACGGCATAAAAATTGAAACTGAACAAACGGAGAACAGAGTCCACATTGCCAAATTGATATATATAGATAGATAGATAGATGGATGCTTGAAATTAGTGTTAATTTTGGCGACGAAAACTATGACGAAAAATGTTCGTCGACTACCTTTTCCCCCAAGACTTTGCTGAACACAAAGTTAGCTGTTTCATAAACCTTTGTTAACCACAGACATAATTTCAAGCGAAAACCCCGATACAAAAATCCCACTGAATTTTACACATAGAAACCAGGAAGTGCAGGGACTTCTGGTTGAGCCTACAAAAATACATCATTCCTGCTGTACCATTCAAAAGAATGCAGGTTTAAAACACTTCTATATTGGCTTCAATTTTCACAAATGGACCTACCCCCTTTCTATGTAACACATTTATGTGTGATGACTGGTTTACACGTTAGGGCATGGGTGTCAAACATACAGCCCGGGGGCCAGAACCAGCCCCCCAAAGAGTCCAATCCGGCCCACAGGATGACTTTACAAAGTCATCACTAAATGATACACTATTTTCACTACCCTTGATTATAGAGAATTGCAGTTGGCTGAGATAACCATTATGAGAAAATGTGTTCTTAAAACGTACACCTGTCATCTTTTACACTAAAAGAAACTTGAGATGTTATTTATTTTCTTTTTTTAATATTTTCTTTTCAATTTCTCTGAACAATGCACAGACAAGACAAAATGCAGTTTTGTTTCCACAGAGGCAAAAAAGATGCAAACACGACCTTGACAATGAGATGCTGAATCAATAGCTGGCTGTTTTCACGCTGGCTAGACGGATCGGCCTGCCCTCATGAGCAATAGTTGCTGTAGGCAGTTTTGTCACTCAGATCGAATCCAACAATCACACACGTTTCCCTCGGCTGTGAAGGAAATACAATATATAGGTGAAACAAAACTTCCTCCGTGAGCACGTCCCTGACTCTGAATCTTCACAGCTACATTCTAGTAGTCTCTCCTGTCAAGAGGCATTTATCTGACATGACATCTTAACACTGCAAATCACATTGTAGCTACAAAGGCCTGGGCCGGGCTGGTACCTGCGATGCCTTCTTCGTCTTCTACAGCAACTGATGAGGTTCTTAAGCAGATTTGCGTTTGGCTTTTCACTGTGGAATAACCCAAAAGTAGTTTCTATTGTGGAGAGGGATGAAAGACATGAACGGGTTGTAGGTACTGAAGCTGTAATTGGCGGTATGAGATGTCAACAGCATACAGAATGTGAGGGGGGACACTGGAGTGGGTAGTGAAGCTCATTTTCCCCCTTGGCATGGTGCTTTGTTGGCTAGCATTTTATAGTCTGCCTACAGAGAGTTTACAACTTTTCAACAGCTTATTAGTTGACATTCGACAATTCCACTTTTTGGCTTTGTCTGTAGATTTTTATTTTTTTTAATTTTTTTAAGTATGTTTATTCATTTTTTAGCCATCAGAGGGGTAAACAGCCAGCAAAGAATGCAATAACAAATAACATGCCCTCCGTCCCCAGCCACCCACAACACAACACACACAATCTCCACAAAAACAACAGCAAAACACAAAACCAAACACACAAACAAAAACAAACGCACAGAGCACCCACAGCAGGCGTCTGTAGATATTTTAACAGCTTCACAGAGGTGGTCAGGGACACATGAACACCATTTACGCCTGCCATTAAAATGTGTTTTGGGTGATCAGATTGCATAGTGCTTGACCACATTAACCTGATTACATACACGTGGTATTAATAGCTTACCTGATCGGATCTCAATGTGGACACTGCACACATATTAATACCAGCCAGGTGTATGTAATCAGGTTGATGTGGTCAAGCACTATCCCATTGCAATCTGATCGCCCAAAACACTTTTAATGGGTAATGGGTTCTATAGGTAATCTGTTGAACAGTTGAATGTCAAGTAGAGTTCTCAGTTTCAGCCCGAGCCCGAGCGGACCCGACCCAGCCTGGACCCGACCCAGCCCGGCGCGGTCAGGCCCACAATTTTTGCTAATTGGTCGGGTCGGGTTTGAATTTTCAGGGCTGTTGAGAACTCTACTAATAAGCTGTTAAAATGTTATAAATACTCTCTAGACTCTGAGAGTCTGTAGGCAGACTATTCAAATCAATTGTTACCGTGCATGGTTGTGTCAGTCAAGTCAGATTTAGAAAAGGAATAAAGATAAAACAAGAGAGAATAAAAACACCTGAATTTTTTAAATATACATCACAGGTTCACAATCACATTTTGATGAAGCATGAGACTAGAGCTTATGGTTCTCTTGAGCTTGTACTTTGGAGATTCATAGGAAACTTTAAAAAAAGAAAAGAAAAAAGATTGTTGCAATTTCCTATATTAGAAGTAAAAGTGTAGCATTATTTTTTATTATAGATGGTGGTCACTCAGCACATATATGCTGCATCATTTTTCACAAACTGTAGGTACTGTTTTTTTTCTAGTATAAACCACTTCAACAGAGGACAGACAGTCTGCCTACATACAGTATGTGTTCAACCTTACAGCAAGGTAATGGACATCCCATTGTGTTCTGCCATAGACTGACTGTGATCGGCGAGATCGGCGAGTGTCAACAGAGTGAGTCATTCTATCTGAACTGGTTATTGAATGAAATATTAAACTGATGCTCTTGAATACTGTTCAAGTACCGGGGGCGGGTAATTTCATTTTCTTCATTTTAATGTGCTTTGGAGGCCTACTTGTAATTATATAAGCAACAGTCACAGGGAAGAAATGTAGAAACAGACGATGGCACGGCTATACTCGGATTCAAAACGCTTGTCAACAGGATACGTGCTTCATCTCACACATTTCCATGGAGCCGACAATTGACTGTATATTTTAGGACTCATTATATTCTGACCTGTGGCCAGCTGGTGTTATAGCGCCTGTTTGGAGCTGCTGTGCATGTTGAATCATGCAACACTGGTTCTGTTTTAGTCAGATGAAATCAAAGCCAGACAATAGACCCTTTTCACGGGGGCCATTTTGTTGCCGAAAAGGCAGGATAAACACAGGTGCAAGCAACACACTAATGAGGGTTTCCAACTTCCAATCATGGAAGTTGGAAACCCTCATTAGTGTTTTGTTTGCACCTGTGTTTACCCTGCCTTTTCGGCAACAAAATGGCCCTCCAGCTACATATTCAACCAGCCAGTCATTATACAGCCTGCGATTCAAGGTAATATCTTTGCATTTACATCCGGAGATGCTTCTTCTTCATTCACCTTAGGTGAATGGAGCCTTGGCCAGGAGAACTTGATGTCGTCAGACGGTGTCCAGCGGTCATTGGGTGTTTCAACCCTGAACCGCGACACCCTCTCGCTGGTGGGTCGGCAGTGGTGGCCAAATCACTGCCCATCTCCTCCTCATAAACAGACAGTTGTAGAGATAGCAAGTAAAGTGCTTCTGTCCATAAAAACACAATTCATAATCCAAAAGGAAACAAAACTTTAGCAACACCATGAACATTTAAAAAAGCGAATTGAATATATGTTGTTTTTCAAATTCTGATGAACAGAATGGTCATCAAAGACTGACATTGTGAGAAATAATCGTTGTTGCTTTTGGTATGTTTCTATTATTTGTAAGCGTATTTTTCATTTGCAAATAGTGATCTTAAAAATTCACGCAAGCCTACAATTAACACATTCACTGCCAGATGTTTTTTTTTTACTGTAGTTAGTTTCTGCCAGAGGGGTTTTTTGAGGATTCTGGCTCATCTTTCAAGACCCGAGGATTCTTTTCTGCTAAGATTTTGTGAACACACAATATCTCAAAAGAACTAATAGAATGTGTGCTTTCTCTGTCTAAAAGAGTTAGTTTGTAGAGTTAGTAGTTATGTAAGCATTAGCAGTTGAATACAGCATGGTTTTAGCGTCAGAAAAAATATTCAGAGATAAACGGCTTTTTGTGAAATTCGATAGAACAGTCACTTTAACCATTCATTTTTGGCTCTCTCTCTCTCTCTCTCCCTCCCCCTCTCGCTCTCTCTCTCTCTCTCTCTCTCCCTCCCTCTCTCTCTCCCTCCCTCTCTCTCTCTCTCTCTCTCTCTCTCTCCCTCCCTCTCGCTCTCCCTCCCTCTCTCTCTCTCTCCCTCCCTCTCGGGAGGGAGACGCACTAGGTTTAATCCTAGTGAGAGGGGGAGAGGGAGAGAGAGAGAGAGAGAGAGAGAGGGAGGGAGGGAGAGAGAGAGAGCGAGCGAGAGAGAGAGAGAGGGAGAGAGCGAGAGGGAGAGTTGCTTCAACTCCTCCCTCCGTGGGCGTTCTTCTTGGCTGCAGCGGCCGTCACAAGCTTGTCACCAGTCCCAGTGCTTTGCTGCTGTCCTGTGCCTGTCTGCACGGCCGCTGTTTGAGGAAGTCGGGATGGACTCGCTCGCTTCTTGGAGTTTTGGTTGAGAGAAGCTTTTGCGATTCTGGTCATATTTATGCTGCGTGTTTCAAAGTGTGTTCCACCTGTAATCTATTATGTAAATTTGCAATCCCGCATCGCCAGCAATCAGCGCGAAAACGAAAGCGTTTTCCCCCATCCATTTTCATGAGAATGGCTGGGGTGAGAATGGCGTGACAAGTTAAAAAAATGCTTGCCTTCCTCTAGTCAGGAGAGCACTGTTGCCACTTAGTGGGTCGGTGGAATGGGTTGTAAACGTTCGGTGGCTCCAATAATTATATAAGAGATGTAAAAGGGTTAGATGCACATCCCACGGTCAAAAAAAAAAAAATCATTTTTTTGACGACTCAACTCGTCGTTGGCAGTGAACAGCTGGATTGTGTTTGACGACTCAACTCGTTCTTGGCAATTAACGTGTTAATACGTAAAGAAAAATAATCTGGACTCGGTCTTCAAATGTGATCAAGTCAAATTCCTCCTTTTGTAATATGATTACCGTACTCACTATGGCTATTCAAATGAATCTTGAATCTCATGAATGTGCTTTGTCGTGGCACCTTCAAACTACACAAATGTCAAAGTGTCTGGAATGTGTGCTGTACCTTGTAGATTATGTTTGGATTGACAGATTGGGCAGAGTAGCCTACAAACAAAATCCAGGGGCAACTCTCTTTCACAGGACAGGAACCCATCTCTTTAATTGGTCATGTAAATAAACAAAACTGGAGCAGATCCAGGGAGTTCATTCACATTCACATGCGTGTTCCAATATTTTATCCTAAATGATCAAGATCAAGTAGCTAGGATACAACTCTTTTTATTGAAAAATAGGATACAGCTTTATTTATATGTCGATGGTTGTAGCCTGCACACCATATCCTATTCGCTGTTGGTTTGGTTTGGATTGCATTAGTTTAGTTGCCAATATTCTGTATTCATTATTTCTTGTCAATAGTTTTGAGAAAGACTTGTTCGAGTTCACATCTTTACCCAGAGATGTCAAACTTATAGCAATAGAGACAGTCGGCATGTGTCGGAACGCCCACAAAATGTTATACGGCTGGCGCGCGAGTGGGGTAAAACCGTCCATATATCTCAATGGGCTGACTCACCAAAGGAAGGTGCTGCGGCTCTAAACTACAGGTTTGGGGATTCTAGAGCAGAACACAAGGTGTCTATTCAGATGTGCCGTTTACTGTGGTGGTTAAATCCCTGATCGTGTCTGCCTGGGCTGGGCTAGCAGCTAAATTCTAACTTTGCTGAATGGATCGAACGGGGGATTTACCCCACCCTGACCACGCCCCCAGCCAGGCTGAGCCAGCTATCCCAGCGTCTATGACGAGACATCGCCTCAACCTATAGATGTGAATGATCTTTTAGGATAGAGTTTAACATTTTTTGGAGACATTACATTTTGAACTAGAAGAGCGCCGCAGACCTCCGCCAAGGCCAATAGTCCAGTCTGCTATGATATGCAAATTGTGTGAGTCAGATCAGAACCCTGACCCTGACCCGCCCACATCCACCCAGCCACTCCCCCTACCCACCTCTCAAACATCAACTCTCTACGACCTTCCTATCCTAGTCTGGCTTGCCAGGCTATCTCAACACCATCTACCAGCACAGGAGAGAGTCTGGCTCCACTTACCCTCACTCTTTGTTACCTTTACAACCTGCACAATATGTCATATGTGACATCACTGATGATGTCACTGATGATATTATCGGCGGTGTACCGGAATTCAAAAAAAGGTTGGGAACCCCTGCAATAGTGCCAACTGAGCAGATGTATTTGTTTCATGTACTTCATGATTTATTCTTACATTCTTTCATTTTCTCTCAAGTACCCCCCTGTATTACAGTCTACGTATCCTTAGCGATATGCATCGTACCCCAGTTTTGGAAGCACTGGTCTACAGTAAAGCACACAGCCTTCCTGAGTTCGCAGCTCAACCTGCAGCTCAAGGACGCTGACTCTGCACATCACGTCACTTCTTCTTGTTATATTGTATATATTGTAATGTGTTTTATTATCAGGCCTCATTTCCAGTGTGGCTCATCAAGCTGTCTAAACAGAGCTGAGTCTGCTCATGTCTGTGGCTGGGGGAACTGCTGCGTGGTGGAATTATCACCATGCATTGTTTTGCATCATTCAACATTTGTGGTTACACGCCTGTTTCCTGAGCCACTTTGTCTCCTTTGTATTCCCAATAGTTACATCAAATAGTGTCAAGGAAGATAAATGGTATGCTATCCAACCAACAGAGTTTCATTGAACAAACGAATTAAACAGATTTCTAAATCAGTGATTCTCAACCTCTTTAATATCAAGGACTGCTAATTTATTCCAGAGTAAACCCACAAACCCCCTTTTTTTTCCAAATATTTTATTTTGAAATTCAACATTACAACATGGTGCTACCAGGTGCTTGTTTTTGTAAAAGATATTGTGCATGGGATCCCACGCAAGGGGTCCAATGAGAGACCAGACGGGCGAGTCATCCGCTACCTCTAACCTCAGTCACTAGTCATTCTTAACCTCATCAAAGTAGGCCAAAAACGGGTCCCAGATAGTCACAAACCCACATTTGATTAGTCTCTCGGACGGACCCAAATCTGAGAATACGGGTAGATGTCATCGTCCCCCAGAATTCCATGACTGTCTGTATTGTAGGTAGAGCAATAACAGAGAAACTATGATTGTACAGAAAATAAAACACAATGCCTATGTACGTGTGTGTGTGTGTGTGTGTGTGTGTGTGTGTGTGTGTGTGTGTGTGTGTGTGTGTGTGTGTGTGTGTGTGTGTGTGTGTGTGTGTGTGTGTGTGTGTGTGTGTGTGTGTGTGTGTGTGTGTGTGTGAACGTGTGTGTGTGTGTGTGTGTGTGTGTGTGTGAACTATGTGGCTTTTTAATGACTATAAAGTTAAGCAAGTCTTTTTATGGGAGAGCTAATTTCTCCTGTTCTAGTTCTATGGACGGTGAAACACCAAAACAAAATGAACTGCAATGCTCAAATGATCAGGATTCAGAGAAAGAAACAAGCCTCCTTAAATATGCATCCAAAACTGGCTTTCAGTATTCAAATTGAGGGTTTAGAAAAGGGGCAATACGGAGCTATCATACAGTACCAACACATGTGGGAGGCGAGACGAGGTTTGGCAGCATTTGTTTTTCTACACACACCACTAAATTGAATTTGTGAATGCAGTGTTAGGTGAGGATATTTCCCTCTAAAACAATCTGTACCCATAAACAGATGCTGTCATTTCACATCACCGCTGAATTATGTTTTGATACTCAGTGTACATGTAGCTTACACAACCTCTACTTTCAATCATACAACATATTTCTCCAGAGAAAGCTACAACACTGGACAGAATCACATCTACTCCACTAGTGAGTTAAACACGTTGCCAGTTAAAATAACCTGCTGTGTGCACAGAAGATGATTATGGGCACATATTCTAATCGTGTAAAGTAACAGCTAATACATGTCAGCTTCTCCTTACCTCTGAGTAATGTGGCAGAGATCTGTGCCATCATACCTTCTTTTCCCTCCAAGTCCAATTTGAGCTGTGTGCAATGAATAGTACAAGTTCATTTCCATCACAAGACTTTAGGTACGTGGTTGCAAATGCATTCATATTTAATCTCATGATGATGAGTCATCATATTCGTTATCACGACGACGAGGAGTCTAGCTGCTGCAGAAATAAAGTTGCCAAAGATGATGAACTTGGCAAAGGTAGACAATTTGCTGCCCCAGATTTCTGTGTTGCCGCAGGCTGCCCAGAACTGCTTAACGAACGGTGGCTACTTGGTACATCGATATGGACTAATGGCACAGAGATGTCAAAAGACATCTACAAAGCGTTTCAGCACCGCTCGCTCTGACAAGTCCATTTATTGTAAAGGAAACGCAAGAACAACGAGTAATCAGAGATTTATTCTTATCCTTGTGGTAATCTGAATATGAGGGATTTTAGGAACTGGTGCATCCAGATAGCAGGTTCGAGACTTCGGCTGCTCTCCTCTCGGCGGCCGACTTGCTGTGAAAATGGAGGTTCGAGTGCTATTGGCAGCAACACTAATCAGCATCCATGGATTTGATTTGATTTGATTTGATTTTTATTTGTCTCGAACCAACAGATACAGATATCACAATAATTGGATAAAAAAGAATATATATATGTATAAAAAATAAAGAGAAATAACAATCAACAATATCATATAAAGTTTGGTCCCTTATCATATTTAAGGGATGATAATTAAGCCTTCGAATCAGCCATGTTTGGAATGGCTTCACTCAGCACGTTTCATTCAATAAATAGCACATTACTGTAGCTCGACGACATCTAGTCGAAAAGCGTGTTATTCTGAGACATGGCCCGTCTGAATAATGTATGAAAATACAACCTATTTATGGTATCGCTATACGATATATCTATAGCAACCGTCAACAAGCTGAAGGATAACCTGAGCATTTTGCTGTCAAGTTGGCACGGTGATTCTGCATGTGAATGTAAATCTAACCTCAACATTTTTTTTCCCAGACTGTTTGCCATTTCAGACGAAGACGTATCTGGTTTTTCCGGCAGATGTTCGGCGGAGCACAACCTGAGATACCTACCAGCTCATTTGCTCCACACATCCTGACTGATGAGGGACCTCCACACTTCTGATGGGTGAATACAATCCTCAGAGCGTCTCCTGGGAGCGTCTCGCTGTGCCGATGAGCAGCAGCTTTCACAGCTTTGAGAGAGGTTACAGAGTCAGTAGTACAATAATACACATACAGAATTACAACCTAAGAGCATCCATATACTATTGTATTGCACAGAGGGTGGAGAGTCAAAATTAATGAATGAATGAATTTATCTCGAACATAAAAAAACAAAAAAACAACAACAGATAAGTAAACAAACAAAACAAGGAAACATTGTCTGAAAAGGAGTACCGTAGGTAGAAATAAAACGTACATGTATATATTCCTACCCCTTTCTCACTTAACTATTAAATAACTTAAACAGCGTCATAAACCTATTTACAACCAAATATAAATATTGAGATCAGATCACACGACAAAACCATTTGGCAGCGTCAGGTTACAAAACATTAGCTTGTTGAGCATTTCGAGTCACGCTCTTCCTATTGGGGCATCAGCTTTAAAATCCGTTATTCGGTTGTTGATATCTTAGCAATAATGCGGCTAAAATGATCCTTGCAGCTAAGCTAGTACGGAGGGAATACTGTTTCCGGCTTAACTTGCACTCTTTTTCCGGGCGTCTCTCCTTGGTGTATAGCACAGAATCAGATGTGCGAACATCGAACTTACTCGAGGGAGCTTGGCGGAAGAACGATTATTTGTTATATCAATATTTCTTTTTTGTTGTTGCTCAAACCTTATCAGGTAGGCTATTCGTGCATTCCTTTATAACTGGGAACTGGTAATCTTACCGGTTCAAAGTTCATGAGCTGGGACGTGACGTCACTAGAGCTGGTATTTCCCATTCCAAACTCGTAGGAGCCTCAGCAGCCCCGACGTAAAAAATCCAAGATGGCTGATCCGCGCAACAACAGTAGTTATAATCGTATAAATGCTATTTAGCACTTCTGTCTTGTTTGTGTCTCATTAAATCAGCTGTACACACAGCACGGCCTACTTCTATCTGTGAGGACATGAGGCTGCAGTGTTTGTATGCGCAAAATGCCACGAAATGCCTTGTTATCAACTGTTATTGCTAACAATGGCTAGCCTGGCTAGCGAGTGGATCTGACCAGTGAACAGTGAACTTCCCAGCTCAACTTTTCTGCAAATGGAACGCTAACAAAACGGATGTGACGTCATTTAGCCTCCACATCCCAGTTCTTTTGCGATAAAGGAACGCACGATATATGTAGCAATAAGGCCTGTGAGACTGTGATTGGCTGGCTGTGAAGGGGTGTTAACTTCTCAACACCTCTTAGCTGTTGTCAAATCAGTGTGAACCACGGCCTCTTGGGGCTTATTGCTTAATTAACTAGCCAAATGTTCATTCAGTTTAAATATTCAGTTCCTGCAAGTGATAACTATTCCCAATACTATCCAAGTGTATAATTCATCTTTAAATACTAGCCAACAACATTGCACAAACAGACGTTATCTGCAACTAGCCAACTACTGTGCTGTGCTGTGATTCATTCTTTCTAATCTAATGAGCTTGCTGTTTTAGTAAGGCTTTGTGTCCATTGTGTCAACAGATGATTTTTTTTAGCATTAATCTAATTGCATGTTTATACTCCATTGTGTGGTTTCAGACATTTATTAATGTCGACGCTATAAAAACTGAGCACTGTAATACTTGTACTGTAGTTATTGTAAATTAGCTTTCTTGGTCATTTCAATGTGTAGGGCAATGAAAATTACATTTGAATCTCACAATGAGCTTCAACATAGACTGAGTGTTAAACAGAACAGACAGATGGACAAGTTCCTTTGTGAGCAGTAAGTTAGCGTTCAAACACTTAGGCCATGTTCAGACTAGGAGGCCAAATCTGATTGTGAACTTTAGTGACCTATTAATGACTTTATTCAGATTGGTTTTATGAGTCTGGACGCTCCAAGTCTGATTTGTGTCACTTGTCCCAAACCACATATGGAGGTAGTTTCCAATCTGCTTTCGACTGATGTGACTTGAGTGCGGACGTGCAGATCCACCAAATCTGATTTGACCGTCATGATCAAACTCATGATCAAATGCTTCTGCGCAGGAAAACCACGTCACCAAAGTACATATTTACTGATGCCCACGTCGTTACCATAGCAACCAATGCAGATAGGCTGTTTAGGTCTGGACACACAGATCCGACTTGAGAATCAGATTTGTGGCAGTGCGGACACACTCCCAAATCAGATTTGGGAAACCAATCAAGACAATGATGATTAATGACTTTAGCAGCAAATCGAATTTGCCTGTAATGTGAACATGGCCTTAGCTCCCTCTGGTGATTCACATATTATACGTCTAAATCTCTTTAACATGACAAGCAGCTGAAATGAGCATTTGAATTCACTGTTAATTGGTTGGAAACACCAGCCAGTCAGGCAGGCCAGTGTGTGTGTGTGTGTGTGTGTGTGTGTGTGTGTGTGTGTGTGTGTGTGTGTGTGTGTGTGTGTGTGTGTGTGTGTGTGTGTGTGTGTGTGTGTGTGTGTGTGTGTGTGTGTGTGCGTGCGTGCGTGTGCGTGCGTGCACTCACCTGTTGCACTTCTCTGTGAACTGACCACATCACACTACAGTATGCTACATCTGTAAGGAGAAACACAGTGGGGTTACCAACCGGCCAGTCTTGTGCACCATGAATTATAAATAAGTACAAATTGAATTCCAGACAGCATGCAGTGTGGCAGGGCATAGTCATTACATTTCATTACTGTGAAAAAAGTAAACCAATTCACGGTTTTCTAAATATCAGAGGATTTATTGAACAAATTTGGGGTTTCTATTTATATCACTGATGTGATGTTTAGTTTGCCGAACATGGTTTAAATGTGTTTTATTTAACTTTATTATGTCATTGATCACAATTTAGCAGATTTTTTTAGGATCTAGTTAGAAATGATTTTAAATCGACAGGATGGCATTTATTTGGGGTTAAAAAGGAGAGGTTTACTTTTTTAAATGGAAATTAGCATTTGTGATTGTCAAATCAGAATTATTATTAGGGTTACCTGCTTAGTGTTTAGTCTTCCTTTCAGTCCCGTGATCTACATTCTTAATGAGAGCCAGCCTTCAGGTGGACTAATCACAAAAGAGAATTCAAATGGCTAAATGGACTTCAGGCTTGCTATTTAAAGCACGGACAATTACAGAACATATACAGCTTTCTCAGGTTGAATCACAGACATGAACACAAGTGATGAGCAGAGACTGGTGAGCTGCAGATAAAAGAAACTGCAAACTAAGTATGTTGGTTCTCACTCAGTAGTAACATATGATCAGAGTGTGAATATCAGTATCCACATGCTGTCCATTATGATTCAAATATTGAACTATTTAAGGCATTATTATGATAGCATATGGGGACTTCTTACCTCTTTTAACTCCATATCATTCTCAGAGTCATGTTAGTACATCAAGTCAATCAGAATATCTGTTTAATGATGTAGAACTTAAGAGAATAGATTAAGAAAAGCAATTTATTAATCTCGAAACGTAGGTTACAGTATGTCATTATAACCAGAGTTACTTATATGACCACCATCGGAGCCCTCTGGAAGGCTCGCTTGCCTTTAACCAATCCACGTATGACACACTGAACATGTGCATGCACATCAGCCAATTAGCCAATAGGATGACATCAGGTGAAATCTCATACTGGTCAATTCAGCGACACGGTAGAGTGGCAGTGGGCTCTGATGTTTGTCATATAACTCTGGTTATAATGACATAACTTATGTTATATTTTCCAACCATCTTCTGAATCTGAGGAAAGCTGCCGCGATACCAGCATCCAACGACAGCCACCCAAGTGACTAGGACAGGGTCAAAGACTAGGACAGGGTCAAAGACTAGGACAGGGACAAACATTAGGACAGGGTCAAAGACTAGGACAGGGTCAAAGACTAGGACAGGGTCAAAGACTAGGACAGGGACAAAGACTAGGACAGGGACAAAGACTAGGACAGGGACAAAGACTAGGACAGGGACAAAGACTAGGACAGGGTCAAAGACTAGGACAGGGTCAAAGACTAGGACAGGGACAAAGACTAGGACAGGGACAAAGGGCCTCTTGAACATGAACAATGAACACAGAGCCATCTGACTAGGAGGTGGCCAGACAGGCAACACATTGACTGAATGGAACAGGATACCTTCACAGGTCCTGTATACCCGTCCGGAGCACAGAACCAGAGAAGGAACTTGATGTCCCTCAGAAAGAATCTGGCAAGTGTGTTGGGAGAGGACCCCGTATGCAGCTAGCTACCGCCGTAGATAGCTAGTTAGCAGCATCAACATTGGTAGCTTCCTCATTGATGCGACATCTGCACTGGACGGGGGGTAAGCTAGCAGCTAGCTACTGACCCCAGTAGCAAGCTAGCTAGCAGGGTCACCCCAGGCAGATAGCACACCGGCTTGGCTACTGCCGAGGCATCCATGATGGGCTAACCCGTTCCAACCTCAGCCCTCTGGTGCTGGAAGGAGCCCAGCACTCCAAGCAACGGGGAACATGGAGCACAGCGCAGCCTGTACAGATCAGGTCCTCCACAGCGCCAGGCGGCGTGCTGGAGCCCATACTGGAAGCAGGACTAGTGAAGATCCATGAAGTTCAGCAGGTGTTGTTCGACAAAGCCATTCCGGTGCCTGTGAGCAATCGTCAGTGGAGCTAAATTGGTATGAAATTTCAGAGCGCGACCCGCGTATTTATGCGGGTGATGTCATCATAGTGGCTAATCAGCTGTGGTGCATAAACCTATCAGCAGCTGAGGTGCATAAACCTATCAGCTGAGGTGCATAAACCTATCAGCAGCTGAGGTGCATAAACCTATCAGCTGAGGTGCATAAACCTACATGTATGTGGATTAGTTAAAGGCAAGAGAGCCTTCCAAAGGGTGAAGATGGTTGGGAGATATAAGTTTTCCATTATAGTTGAAAGTTATCCAAAAATCAAGCATGATTTAGCAGTAATATAAATGATCTAACATGTTCATTAATCATTTTTGATAGGTTGGTGGGTTTTCTTTATGAAACGATTTAACTGTCACCTGAAACCATGCAGGCAGGCAGGCGTTAAGTGCTGGAAACATGGACTGTAACTCAAAAGCCTTGGACTTTACCGAAATATGTCCGCTTTGTAACAAATTGCAGAAAAATAGCAGTTTATACCTCCATTTCCAGTTTATGACCACCTATTTAGAGTCTTACACATGGAGCTGTGCTGTATGTTGTTTTTATTAAATGCTTTATGTACAAGTACAGATTAAACACAGAACAAAGCACGCATTATAAATGACACACTGTACATTGCTGATTGCTTCCGACCCCAACATAAACCTTTGTTTTGCACGATCATGAGCTAACATCTTCGAATATTTATAATGACATTATAACCTTAGCAAACTTTAGTCTGTAGCATCAACCCAGTTTTTACCGTAATGTCATCAGAGTGTCAAATAGCAATCAAGTTGCTGGGGAGAGAGCGCACACATTTCCATTATGCGTTGGCCGATAAAGCTTGATGACCACTGCATTAAAGGCAATAAATGAAAAGAAATTGGAAATATTACTGCAAAATGGTCTGCATGAGTTTCTATCATCCAGGTTGCCACATTTGATGTGGAACATGTGTTCATTTTCTCTGTGTATTGTTGTAAAACTGAGTCAATCTTGTAATAATAAAAAAAAAAAAGATTAGAGCCCGACCGATATATCGGTCCACCGATATTGGCCGATAACCGATATATCGGTATCGGCCGATATGTCGGCCGATATGCCGATATTTTTTTATTTTGTATTTTTTAAGTTATAGACAGCATGTCGTGTATAGACGGTTTTCACGGAATTGGCTTGCTATGGGAACAGTTTGAACCCCATCTTATTTCCTGTCAGCTATTGCAAACATTGCAACAGGAAGTAAGCTAGGGGCAATTTTGAATGTTTATGTTGTCAAATTAAAAGCGTCTATACCGTATTTGATCTTTTTTCTTAACTCAGTTAAGTTGTTCTGTTTGTGTTTTTGTATTTCTAGTTATTTATCATTATTAAATTCCGAGTTCGGTTTACTGTTTCATTGCATTGATGTCATTTTGGACAATAAAGTTTATTGATAAGCTATAAAATATCCTCCCTATATTACATATCTCAAGTCATGTCAAGTCATATCTTTGTCAAGTGTTTGATATTTGAGGGATCATTGCAAAATAATTGTGTAATATAATGTGTATTATATAATATAAGAATATCGGCCGATATATCGATATCGGAATTTTTTTACTTCCTAATATCGGTATCGGCATCGGCCTCCAAAATCCAGTATCGGTTGGGCTCTAAAAAAGATTTATGTGCTTCATGGGGTTCTTGATCAAAAAAAAGTTCTGAGGGAGACGGATGAACAAATGAAAGGCTGTTACATTATTTTATGAGGAAATAAAAGGTCTTAATTGGTTTCAAGTCGGAGGTCAAAGATTGGGAGCACCTTCAATATCTACCATAGGGATGTTCTCTGTAGCCCCCTCTTGTCAGCCGCAGTGCTGGGGCTTTGAGACTTGGACGGCTAGCTGCCCACTCCTCTGCAAGAAGAGTTAAAAATACACTGGGAGTTGCATAAAGGAATAAGCAGCCTGTGCTTTGGGAAACAGACAGTTCCAGTCAAACCTGAGCACAGGTATATATTCCCCTCTTTTAGCCATATTCCATCTAACTAAGGACGGGCAAAATCAAGAGAGCTAATTCTATCGTAGGTACTACAGAGGCTTCTTGCTCTCTCCACAGAAAATGTATTCGATCTGTACATAAAAATACATAAAAATGGGTTGCTCTGCTGCATGGCACACAAATAAGAACGTGTTTATGGAGCAGAAATCAAATCACTGCCCCCTTGGTTTTGCTTTGGTCTGACCTCAACGCCTCGATGCACAATTCATTGTGCTGAAATTGAATGAGCCTGCAAACCCGCTGCGGCAACCAGCTTATTGCTCTTGTCACATGAAAATCTTGTAACTCCACTTTTGGTGATTTACATGTTTTTACTTGAATGAAAACATTACATATTCCTCTGTGGATTGAGAAAATTCTCAGAGTCCTTGACTTAACAAACCATTTCAAAGAAAGATCACAAATGCATAGTCGTTGATTTAGGAGCAAGGCCGTTTTTCAGTTCCTGGAAAGCTGGCATTTTGGAGATTTTTCAACTGAGAGCAGCATTACTGTATGTGCACAGCAGAGGCAACTCAATTAACCGTAACAGCTTTTCTGGAATACGATCTAAGCCTATGAGGGCATATATCCAAACGACAAAACAAAAGGTAGGATGAGTTGAGTTGTCGATACCCAGAAAGGTAGGAGGAGTTGAGTTGTAGATACCCAGAAAGGTAGGAGGAGTTGAGTTGTAGATACCCAGAAAGGTAGGAGGAGTTGTAGATACCCAGAAAGGTAGGAGGAGTTGTAGATACCCAGAAAGGTAGGGGGAGTTGTAGATACCCAGAAAGGTAGGGGGGGTTGTAGATACCCAGAAAGGTAGGAGGAGTTGTAGATACCCAGAAAGGTAGGAGGAGTTGTAGATACCCAGAAAGGTAGGAGGAGTTGTAGATACCCAGAAAGGTAGGAGGAGTTGTAGATACCCAGAAAGGTAGGGGGAGTTGTAGATACCCAGAAAGGTAGGGGGAGTTGTAGATACCCAGAAAGGTAGGGGGAGTTGTAGATACACAGAAAGGTAGGAGGAGTTAGATACCCAGAAAGGTAGGAGGAGTTAGATACCCAGAAAGGTAGGGGGAGTTGTAGATACCCAGAAAGGTAGGGGGAGTTGTAGATACCCAGAAAGGTAGGGGGAGTTGTAGATACCCAGAAAGGTAGGAGGAGTTAGATACTCAGAAAGGTAGGGGGAGTTGTAGATACCCAGAAAGGTAGGGGGAGTTGTAGATACCCAGAAAGGTAGGGGGAGTTGTAGATACCCAGAAAGGTAGGAGGAGTTGTAGATACCCAGAAAGGTAGGAGGAGTTAGATACCCAGAAAGGTAGGGGGAGTTGTAGATACCCAGAAAGGTAGGGGGAGTTGTAGATACCCAGAAAGGTAGGGGGAGTTGTAGATACCCAGAAAGGTAGGAGGAGTTGTAGATACCCAGAAAGGTAGGAGGAGTTAGATACCCAGAAAGGTAGGGGGAGTTGTAGATACCCAGAAAGGTAGGGGGAGTTGTAGGTACCCAGAAAGGTAGGGGGAGTTGTAGATACCCAGAAAGGTAGGGGGAGTTGTAGATACCCAGAAAGGTAGGAGTTAGATACCCAGAAAGGTAGGGGGAGTTGTAGATACCCAGAAAGGTAGGGGGAGTTGCAGATACCCAGAAAGGTAGGAGGAGTTGAGTTGTAGATACCCAGAAAGTTAGAGGGAGTTGTAGATACCCAGAAAGGTAGGAGGAGTTGTAGATACCCAGAAAGGTAGGAGGAGTTAGATACCCAGAAAGGTAGGGGGAGTTGTAGATACCCAGAAAGGTAGGGGGAGTTGTAGATACCCAGAAAGGTAGGGCGTTAGTGGTCATTCTTTCACACTGAATTGGTTGCAGATAATGCTGGGAAATAAGCGAGTCCCAAAAATACACTGATGGCCGTAGATACAGTACACAGTACAGACATCAAATGTCGAACCTTCACAAAGAATAATGTTAATGACACTTTTGACAGTATTCAATGGAGAGTGAGATAAATGTGGTGGTAATTTTGAGCTACACAATTTTTTAAGTATAAGCTAATAAAAACAAACAAAACCTCACCATAGTTGTTGTAGGCTTCATCACTGGTTCCATGTCCATATTCGTAATATTCTGAAATGCTAAAACAGACAGAGTCAAAATTCTGGAAAAGGAGCCACATTATTTGTATTTCTTTTTGATTCCTTTTTTTATTTATCAAAATATTGGGGCAAAATAATTTAATAACTAAAACATTCAAAGGGTAAATTGAGGGTTTTTACAACTTTTTAGAAACCCAATGATCGCTATAACCAACATAGCTAGATTAACTGAGAGACCTAAAGGCAATTTTGAGAGTTTTCCAGTTGACTTGCACTAGAATTGCTAACAAATGCTAACAAACAAATGCTAAGAATTCAAAGTGATAATAGCCTTATCTCAAAAAGTAAATTCCCCTTTATTGTTAAGAATGGCTGATAGATTAATATTAATTAATCACTTCAAATGATTAGTAAGATCATTCATTGGACCTCTTACAAGCTCTATTCTAAAGCATGTTGGTCAGAATGAAAATCTGATGATCTTGGATAGACTCAAACTAAAAGGCTACGTTCACACAGCCATCCTTAGTGCTTGAATCTGACTTGTTGCTCACATCTGATTTTTTTGTGTGGCTGTTCACACAGACTTTTTAAAAGTGGCCCATATCCGACTCCAGTGTGAACAGGTCGCAGACCTGAAGTGACCGGCATACACAGAAGAACAACTATAACGTCACACGCAGCACACTGCTGTTCTACGTAAACCCGGAAGAAGACAGCAGTAAACATGGTGGTAGCTGACGATGTTGTTTCATCTGTTGTTTACGGTTTAATTTACAAGTTATTGTGCAGTGGAAGCCAGTGAATAGAGGAGCAGATGATAGCGAGGAGGAGGAGAAAGAGAGACAAAATTTTAATGATGGCATTTTGTGGAGCAATAGCTGCTACTTCTTGCTAATACTTATAAGGTCTAAAACCTCACTTTCCCTCCACTGATTAGCTCCCTCACAGCTGTCCTCCATGTTTGTAATCACAATCTGCCCACTTGGTCCTCCCTCCTCCCGCCAGCACAGATTAGTGACGAATGTCGCTCTGGAATGACGTAAAAGTCACATTGAAGCATTAAGTCAGATATGGGCCAGATGTCTGTTCACACCGGAGTCACATTCAAAAACATCAGATTCAAATCTGATGTTTTTCCACATTTGAAAGTAGCCCAGGTCGTGTTTAAAAAAGTAACTTTCAATGTGACTTGTACTGTTCACACAGTCATGTAAAAGACTGACCTGAGTCACTTAGGGGGGAAAAGATTAGATTCAAGCACTAAGGATGGCTGTGTGAACGACGTAGCGTGACTCAAAAAGCAATTTGTTTGTCTCCAGTATTTGCCTATGTCACCAGAATGCCTTTTTAAGGATCAAACATGCATTTATGTATCTACGGTAAATCTCACCTATTTGACTGGTTGCTGTAGTTATCCTCATAGGCATCGTAACTCTCGTCATCGTACTCTTCATCGTATCCGTCATCGTAGCCCTGCGAACAACAGAGTTGACAGTGTGAGGTTGACTCCTCCCCCCCCCCCCTCTCTCTCTCTCTGCAGTCTAATTGTTTAAATAATCAATGCTTTGCTCCACAGGGGAGTTATTACACGGCCGTGATGGGAGAGAGGGAACGTGAAACAACACAGATTCATGTCAAACGGAGAGTATTGATTCAGGTTCGGCGGGCCGAGAACACGTTTTACCAGCGGGGGCCTAATTGACGTCTTCCGAGCCTTTGGCTTTGATCCAACTCAAATATAGATTTCGACTATTGATAAGCAGCTACTGAGGAAAGCAGCACAAACTGTGAGCGAGCAACGAATGCTCAATAACAATAAAATGGCAACACCAACATGAGGGAGGTGCAGCATCACGTATGCATGGTGTATTGTAGACGGTCATGCAATTGTTTTGGTAACCCTTTATTTTACAGGTCCCTAACTAGATTATGAACTACATGTGAACTACAATGTAATTAATGTGTAATTACATTGGTGTTCATTTTAAGCACTGTGGATTCTTACTGTCTCCACACAGGCCGGTCTGGAGTCCCCTGTGATTGTGATACAATGAGGATATTGTGGATTTCCAGCCCAGTGCTCCTCCTATTAAACAATCTAGTTGAAGTGTGTCATACATCTGTTTTAATAAACAGGAGAGTTCTGCACAGAGAATTTCCATAATGAATTTAACAGAATGTGAACTCAGCAGTGTATGTGATCCTATTGTTATGAAGCAATTAGTGCAGATGCGCATGTCATCTTTTAAGCTGTGCTCCAGCTCGTTAAATCTCAGCCAGGTAGATTTCATCAAATAATAAAGAGATGAGACGGCCGGGGGATTATTATCTTTTCTGCTTTTTCCACTGCAGATAGATTCAACTTTCTTTTTTCTTCAAAGCCTCCCAAAGCTCTGTGCTGCTTAATCACATTATGGTCTGTATGCTGCAGGGCTCAAGTATAAAACCAAGCAAAGCCTTTCATTTTTTATGCTAGCCATTTGTACAATTCATGGGGTGCTGTCAGGGACAGAGTTTCTATAACATTCTCAGTTTCCCCAACTTTTATCATGCGCTTTGGCTTTTCATTAAAATAAATAAAGATAAGATTTGATCTTGGGAAAAAATATCAGAGACATTAAGCTGTAGGCCAGGGATACTCAACTTGCTTTGCCCGGGGGCCACTTTCGTGAAATGATAGAAGCCCAGGGGCCAGTTAATAAATAAGCAATATACATTTTTCTGTAGCGGATTGTAGGTTTTTGGGGTGTCAGCCGGAGTTTAGTCTGACAATGTTGTGCACACCGATTAGTTAGTTAGGTTAAGTTAGTTAGGTTAAGTACATACATAAGTGCCTGGGTAGCGAGCAGACGTCAGTATTTGACAATTTAGCAGCTAAATCATAGATTATTGAAAGATATTCCATATTCCAGACTGAAATGCTACAACAGAAGTGGAGTATTGGCCAGAATGGCATGAACCTTTTGGACACTTATTCAGCGGGTATCTTGCATGTTGCGTTCAGGTGCACTGTAAAAAAGAAAAAAGGAATTGCAAATGTATTTATTTTTTGCAATTCAATCGTTGAGTATCACTGCTGTAGGCCATGGAGCCAGTCTATATAAGAAGTCATCAATCAGCTTTAAAATTCCCTTTACAATTTTCTGATGGAAGAACTTGAAACCTGAAATATCTTGTTTCTCATCTTTCTAGGGTATTAGTGGCATTCTTTCATTCATTTATTAATTCAAGCTTCTTTAGATGATCGAAAGTTGCAAAATCATCGCGATCATAATTATAAATCTTAAAGTGCAGATTAACATTATGGCCTTTCTTCTGCTGAGAGGATATTGTGGCTTAACACGGAACATTCCAGCAATATTATGCAATATGCACACAACTCAAAATATTGTCCAACAACCTACACAGTGCCATACATATGCCAACTCTGTCACTTCCACACACCAGCATCATATTCCTTGAATTAAACATAGCTAAAAGCTGTTGTGTGGTGGGCTGCGCAGACAACAAATGTAAAAAAAAAAAGGCCAACTAAAGTTTTTTTGTACTCCAAAATAAGGAAGCCATTGAGAATTGGCGAGAAGAAAAATGTGGATCTAGCTGTCAAGGATGTAAGTTGGAGTGTTCATCTTCCGTATGATCTTTGTGTGCAACACGTGACATAGGAGAACGCCAGGATAGGTTGAGGCGATGTCTCGTCGTCATAGACGCTAGGTTAGCTGGCTCAGCCTGGCTGGGGGCGTGGTCAGGGGGGTAAATCTCCCGTTCTATCCATTCAGCTAGTTAGAATATAGCTGCTAGCCCAGCCCAGGCAGACACGATCAGGGATTCAACCACCGCAGTAAACGCACATCTGAATAGATGTCTTGTGTTCTGCTCTAGAATCCCCAAAACTGTAGTTAGAGCCGCAGCACCTTCCTTTGGTGAGTCAGCCCATTGAGATATATCGGCGGTTTTACCCCACTCGCGCGCCAGCCGTTTAACATTTTGTGGGCGTTCCCACACATGCCGACTGTCTCTATTGGTGGGGGAGTTTTTGTTCCCCCTGTTTTGGGCGTGGTTTCTGAATGATGACGCGCTCCGCAGTGTCTCTATGGAAGCAGGCGTCAACACATAGTTGAAGAGTGGTGCAGTGGACAACAGTACAGTGGACAAAAGTACAGTGGACAATGGTACGAGAACTATCGCAATGGAAGAAGAATAGCATTTAATTATTCATGTGATTTAACCATTATTCATTTTAAACCAGAAGATTTACTGACGTTAGAACGGCTAAGACAGTTTGACGCTGCGACACGTCGCTGAGAGGCTGATTCGGACTGGATTACAGCTCTTCCATTGACTTCGCAGGCATTTTCACCTTCTAGTCCAGATGTGACATTCAATCTGCAACTTGATGTGGACGGATGATTGATCGCCCAATTTCTCGATGTAATAAATATGACACACTAGATGGCACTCAGCAGAGAGCACCGCTCAGCAGAGAGCACACCTCTGCACCACCAACACTCGGCAATAGACCCTTCCCATGAGGGCCATTTTGTGTCGAAAAGGCAGGGCAAACACAGGTGCAAGCGAAACACTAATGAGGGTTTCAAACTTCCATGATTGGAATTTGGAATTTTATTCTGCCTTTCCGACACAAAATGGCCCCCGTGAAAAGGGTCTATTGTCAAGATATCAGTTCCACATGTGGGATTTTCACCAAAAGTTATTAATTTCTTCCAAGTTCTACCAACTTGTTTCACATTAGGAGATGCACGCATTCTCATGACTGGGCCTGAAATGGGACATGAGATCTGCCTGTTCAAATTCTCGCCACTTTTAAGCATTTTGGCTGATGATCACAAAACCACATGGCCAAGCCACATGGCAGATCAGCTCTATTCAGCTTATTCACCACGCCCACTTTTTCTCTCTTCCGCGTTCGACGCAACGTATTTGTTCTTCCGGTTCAGCGCTAGTTGGCGGCCATTTTCAAAATAAAACGTCAGTATGAATGAAGTTTGGCAACATTCA
This sequence comes from Poromitra crassiceps, assembly GCF_964638095.1. Lineage (NCBI taxonomy): Eukaryota > Metazoa > Chordata > Actinopteri > Beryciformes > Melamphaidae > Poromitra > Poromitra crassiceps. The sequence goes on along the minus strand of NC_139647.1, from coordinate 7,587,376 downwards.
GAATTAAGCTACACTGCGGCCAACTTCAGTTACATGTTCATAACGTTACTGCTGCGAGGAGCCGATGGCTGTACCCGGGCGGCATTTAACGTTAGTTACAAAAGCACGTCGACAGTGTTTTCTCACTGTCAGTAGCCTAACTACAGTAGGGTTTGACAGATAGCTAGTCCGACCGGTGTCAGCACAGTCAGCGCTCCCGGTCCTCGCTGCTCGTTAAAGATTTCCAATAGGCGTTATTCTGATAAACTGGTCACATATATGTTACGTTCTCACCCGACAAATATTAAACCTTTAAAACAGTTTGGGGTTTTTTTTAGCTTGAAAACAGCTTTTTGGCAAGTCTAAATGGCTGCAGTAGGCGTACTCTACTTCCGTGTTTAAAACCGGAAAGACGATTACGAAATTACGTCATGCAGAAGCGTCCTTGTATGGGCAAAGAATAAGGTGAATACAGTATATTTTTTCACTGGCCATTACAGCTCCCCTTGCTTGTACCTCCACTGGACAAAGTTTTGGAAAGATTAGCAGCTAGGCTAGCTAGCCGTTATATATACTCGTGCTGCTCAACTGCGCATGCACGAAGTTGCAAGTGTGCGCCGCACAAGCGGAACCCTCTGCCCTCTATTGTTATAGTAGTGAGATAAACTGGAAATTAGCTTTCCAGTGCCTCCATGTGGTTTGATTGGGCCAATAATGCAGGGTTTGCTTCGTATGTCCGCTGATTGGCAGAATAATCATAATAATAATTATTAATTCTTATTGCATCATCCTGTACACCTCAAAGGTAAACAAGCACGAATTTGCAATTGCTGCGACCACATACAAATTTCCAAAATGCAGGACGACAGGGGCAGCCCAGCCTACTCTCTCTCTGCCACCCTACATTTAAAAAACCCACACCGCCCCCTTTTAGCCAATCGGCATGTACACAAACACACACCAGCCTCCTAGGGCGGAAACTGTGCCCGCTAAACGCTGGTGAACTTTTTTGCGGACGGACCAACTGATAGAGTGCTGCTGGTCGCAGCTCAAAATAAAACTAACTGGAGCCGTTGTCTACAGAGGAGTCCTGCTGCTACGCTCTGAGACAAACGCTCTCACAGATAATTGAGCGCTGGTGTAACGGATACAGCAAGGTGAGATTTGTAGGGGAAAGATCAAGAGAAAATGTTCTATTCATAAATGATAAAGAAAACAAGCTCCTCTCTCTTTTCATATGGTCACATTATGCTTTCCATTGAAGTTCTGAATCGATACCATTAGGTGGAGATCAGGTCCAATTATGGACCTTCTCACGGTATCACTTTTGTGAGACAGAGTGACAACTAGACAGAGTCCATCAATCAAAACAGCCTCTGGAGAAATCCCTGTTACATGATAGGCATGTAAATGATCTATCTTCTCACAGACAAACACAGGATGTAGAAACAGATATGCATTATTGCTGATGTACTGTATGACTGACAGAACAACAAGAACAAGCCCGGCAGCATCTGGTACACTTGAGAAAAGCCCGTACGGACCTGGCTTTGTATAGAGAGGTCTTGCTGCATTCTGGCTTCCCCTCAAAAGAAAAATGAGACCCTATTTACACCTGGCATTAAAATGCATTTTGGGTGATCAAATTGCAATCGGATAGTGTTTGACCACATGAAAGTACAGGTGTAAATGCACCCAAGACACATTGAAGAGCAATGAAGACGGCTTGTGATCTGATCGGCCAAACCACCACCGGAGGTGGTCAGGGACACGTTGTGACCGCATTGAACACAAATGCAAATGCTTTCTCAATCCACATACAACAACAGTCACCTCTGTTTGTCTGCTGCTCTACTCTATGGAGCTTGGTGACACATCATAGTGGGAGGTGGGCGGCCGCGCTAATCACCTGCTAAGGTGTGCTAAGATGCCTTCAGGGGCACTTGGGTGGTTTGAGAAGTCTCTTTCTTGGAAAAAAGAGAAGCATTCAGGATCAGCCTGGCTTGGGCAGGCTTCAGCATATGTGAGAATCCGAGTTCGAAACCAAGTAAAAACATCTCCAGGTTGGGTACCGATAGAACCTGTTCTCATTCAAATATCTTGAGGTGAGAAGTCAAGAGACCCCTTTGAAAATGGCCATGCAAATTTTCCCTTGCCAAAATTTTGCCTGAATTTGGAGCGAATTAGTTAGCCTCTTAGCTAGCATGGTACCAATACATGCCTTCCGTCTTCTAGTTTCAGTAGCTTCACGCTAGCTTAGAAAATGAGCGCGCTACATCCTCTGAAATACAGTCATGCCGGCCGAGGACATCCACGATTAAGAAACGCGCAATAACAAGTGCATAATAAACATAATAAAAAGGTCAATAAATGCTATTTAAAAGGGGATGTAGTAGGTGCGTTTACCCCTCCACTACAGCCCTGTTTGTAGCCCTTGGCACTATTCTATCATTCTATTTAGTATATAACTGCGGTCAGTGTACATTATGTACATATTGTGTGGATTTCAATATTTTTCTGCTTGCCCTAATTTTCAAAACACAGGGCTGTATGCTCTAACAGGGTCTATGTAAAGCCAGATTCATCCAGACGAGACGAAAGAGGATTAACTGAAACTCTGATAAACACAGTTAAAGTAAAAGTGCGATCCTGTTGTTGCACAATGTGTGCAAAGAGGATTGGAGACTCACGTAGTCGTCGTATGAGTCATGTGTGAGTGCTAACAGCGGCGGCCTGTAGCCTGGCGTCACTGCTGCAGCCCTGCTGGCTCGCGGAGCTGCCACCTCCCTGGATGAAGAAGCTGTTGCTGCAGCCCTCGCTGTGCCTCCACGGCCCCTGCTGAAGCAAACACACGCATAAGCCCTCCCTGTGCCTCCAAACGGCCCCCGCTGAAGCAAACACGCGCATAGACGTTACATTACTTTGCCACGATTCCTTGTGCTTCACAGCAGAGATGCTCACAAGTCGTTTTTGGCAAGTCCAAGTCAAGCATCAAGTCTTTGGCGACAAGTCCACCAAGTCAAGTCTCAAGTCTTTGAGCTAGAGCCCAAGTCAAGTCTCACGTTATGGATAAGTGTTCTATCATCTGCTGCTTGCCACCCGGCCTGCTTAGAACACTCCTCACTCCTTTAGCATAGTATCAGCATTTAGTTGACGTTATTATTAGCAGACATGTCTTTAATGTTAATGCACCAACAAAAAAATGAATAAATAAAGATTGTCCACAAGTCCCAACTATCAAGTCGAGTCTCAAGTCTTTTGAGGAGGAGTCTCAAGGCAAGTCTCTCGAGTCACTGTGTGTGCAACTTAACTGCGACTCGAGTCCAAGTCCCCATCTGTGCTTCACAAAATCATTCAAACGAATGATAAAAAACCATGACAACACATGTAAAACAATAGATTGACTAAAACAAAACACACACAAAAAACAACACAAAACAGACAAGACAAAAGGGGTGGTTGGTTCTGTAGGTTCTAGTATGAAGTGGACGGGTGGGCTTGATCTAGGTCGGGCGGGAGAGGGAGGTGGGGAGAGGGAGGTGGAGAGAGGGAGAAGCTGCAAGGATTCAATGGATCTGAGGAAAGGCTGCCAGACACAATCACATGTGTAGATGGAGCCGCATAAATTATGTTTGATTTTCTCTAGTTTGATCAAAGTGAAACACCTTTTATCCAGATTTCTATTTTTTTATGGAATTTATTTGTGAGTGAATGTCAGCTGTCATAACCGAAGGTTTTCCAAGGCCAAATATGAAGGTTACCACATTATACTATCTCAATAAATCTGAACTTTCAGAGGGGGGGGGGGAATAACTTTAAGAGCTTTTCAGCCTCAAGAAGCCTCTTTTTTCACAAAAGATTCTGCTATTCAGACTCATTAAGACTCAGAGCCCAGCTAATTGCATTGTATTGTAATTAGCAGTGCACCTTGTGGTTCTGGTGGAAGCCGGTCGCGAGCTCCGTCCTCCTCGTGCGCTCTTCCCTCTGCTCGACTCATCAGAGCCGCTCAAGAAGGAAAGCTCTCTCAGCTGCTCCTGTCTGATCTCGTCATTGTAATCCTGTGGGAGCAAAAAAAAAACATCTCCTATCTCATATATGAAAAACATGTCTCATGTCATGCTCAATGCTGTCTTGGCCTGTGCAGAGCAACATAAATTGTTAGAGAAGTATAATAGTTTAAAGTACATTATAGTACTGTATCACTGTCCAGCTATACCAGACATGGGCAAAATACGGCCGGCGGGCCGGATGCAGCCCTCGGGCGCCACCTGTGTGGCCCCCGATGGAATTGCAAAAAAAAAAAGTGCACGTGAACAGTGCACCTGAACGCAACATGCAAGATACCCGCTGAATAAGTGTCCAAATGTTCATGTCATTCTGGCCAATACTCCACTTCTGTTATAGCATTTCAGTCAGGAATGGAATATCTTTCAATAATCTTTATGACTAAAAGGCTACATTGAAGTAGAAATTTAAATAATTAACTCATTGGTTTTGGATTTGTTTAGCTTCAAGAGTGCATTTTTGTTCGTGTGACCCTCAACACAGGCTTTGATCATCCCGGGCCACTTACTGATACTTGTGCTTAAATTAACCCACTCATATTCTGGTTTATTTCAAGAAAAACATTTCGGCTAGTGGAAATTCTAATTGGCTGGTAACTTTAAAATCTAGCAGCCATATTGGCAGGTGGTCAAAAAAGTTTATTTCGAGCCCTGAGAGCAGGTGGTGACATAGGAGTGAGTGAGAAAAGGATCAAATATTGGTGGTTAAGACTGAATAATGACATCACAACTGTTAATTTAAAATGAGTTATTCCTCTAAACCTGGCTTCAAATGACCCAAATTTTTCACGCTGGCACCATTCGGCCCTCAGCAAAACCTGGTAGCGAGGACTTTTTTTGTGGCCCTCTCTATCATCAAAGTTGCCCATCCATGGGTTCCGGCATGACAATATTTGTTCGGCCCCCGGCAACAATCTGGGTTTCTCATGTGGCCCCCCATGAAAAATAGTTGCCCACCCCTGAGCTATACACTAGGTTCCCTAGTCGTGTTGTTTTTCAGAACAGGGCTTTCAGGCCCATTCATTCCTCTGTCAAGACACTCGGTGCCATCTCAGTCAGAGACGCGTTAGGGGGCATCTCCCGAGGCGACATCTCACTAACTGATTCGCTCGGTGACTGCGTGTGCTGACTGACTGACTGACCTGAATTTGCTGTGTGATGCCATGGGAGAAATCACAGAGAGAAGGTGTGGAGGTGGACAAGTTCACAGCAGCAGCATACCTAAGCAGACTTTGAGAAGGAGATACAGTATGGTGACAAAGAAAGAAACTGAAGCACTGCAAATGAGTGCTGAGCGCTTTCCCAGATGTCAGCGCTACTACAGTATCTATCTACTACTATCTACTCCTGCACTCATACTGCAATAAGGGCACCTTGAGAGGATACGTGTTTGTTAAATTGAGAACATTTTCACCGTCAATGTCCAAATAATCTACGACATTACCGGTAGTTCCCAAACTGTGGGCCTCCGCCTGGTGGTCTGCCAAAGAATTGGGGAAAAAAAAGAAAAAAATGACAGACAACAGTTTTTACATACACATTAACCTTGAGCAGTTGCCGGATTGGGCTGATTTTCGGAAATATCGCAATATTTGGGAAACATCACAATTTTGAACATTTACTTTCAGAGGCTGCAGCAGGCTCAGTTTTAAAGCCAGAGTGAAGTTTCTGGTATCATATGAAACTAGAAGACCTAAGGAATCGATTTGTCATGCTAGCTTGTCAGGAAGGTAGCTAAATAACACTCCAAAGTTAGGCTAAATTTTGGCAAGGGAAAAAAAACTTTTTCAAAGGGGTCCTCTTTTTCTTTCTTTTTTTGCCTAATGCTGGCAGGTGTGTGTGTGTGTGTGTGTGTGTGTGTGTGTGTGTGTGTGTGTGTGTGTGTGTGTGTGTGTGTCCATTTTGAACCAGCTAGTAGCCTTATATTGTTATTCAGCCTTTCTGCTGCTATTGCATGGTTAAATCAGCAAATTTTATTTTATGGGGGGGGGGGGGGGGTTATACGCAGTGGAAGTGGTCCCTGGGAAATTTGGTTTGGTATGTAGTGGTATTTGGTCGGAAAAGTTTGGGAACCCCTGATCTATGGTGCACAATCTTTTTTGACACATGTAGTCGCCAAATGGCTTGGGCTCAAGCCACAACTCATTCATACCATTTCAAAGCAGTGTGAGGAGGAGACTTCAAAAGCTGGATCCGATTTTCTTTTGTGCATCATGGAAAACATTTGAAATGTAGCAATGGACACCCCTTGGTGCCAGTGGTTCTCCTCTGACTGAAGCCTTGGCTGCTAAAGGCCTTTGTAAATCTGCACAGCACAGCGTCGGCGTCTGCTTCAGCGGACATGGCTGCTATCTCTAAAGGCAGCGGGTGGCAGAGTCTTGTGGCGGCCACAGAAGGTCTGCCAGATCATCAGAGCATGAGCGTGTGCTGTCCTTCATTGCATTGAGGCATGTTCCTCGCCCCCAAAAGCAACCATCTGCAGCAGCAGCAGCAGCAGCAGCAGCTGCCATGTGATGTATCCTATCGTTACAGTTTTTTTTTGTTTTTCTCTTAAATACGGTAATTTGTTCTTGCAGAAAGCAATAAGAGGAAAGTGAGAAAATCCTACGTGGGATTCATGAAACGTGCGCTGACAGCCAGTCTCTTCTTACCTATGTGCGTATGTTGATGAATTGCTTGGCTCCTCCCACTTCTACTCACATAGGCCGGCCATAACTACTTATGGCTCATTTCCACCACATATAACAGCTCTACTCGATCTGGTCTTACTCGGCTCTACTTGATGTAGACTCTGTTTCCATAGCAAGTTTACTCTCCTCCGCCCACACCTGGTCGTCATAGCGACCGCATATCTGCCCTCCGCCCATAGCCGAAGTAAGCTATAACGTATAACGTTCAAATTAAATCCATACACGGAACTTTTAAACTGATTATGAAATACTGGTGCCTCTAAATGACCTACAGTGTACATGGGCAAATGTGACAATCGGCCAGGAGAATGGATATCACTTTGTTGTTACTCAAACTTACATGCATGCACTGCGCGGGGGACGGGAGAGGCGCTACGGGGAGAACCCCAGCGGCAACTCACCAGGCAAGACCGCGGCTTTGCTAAACCCCCGCCTGCGGCCTAGCGGAGCCAACTACAAAGGGCTTCCCGAGGAGCGGACTTTTTCTCTCTCAAAACAATTGAAAACCACCATCATGTTAAAGCTGAGCAAGGACATCGATTTTATTTCACCAGAGCCGAAGGCAGCAACACAAAATAAATAATTTCTGGAAATAACAGAAGAGAAGGTAAGCCCCACTAAACTGGTATCCAGCATTGACAGACTAGTAGATGCCTACAGTAAACACGATTCTGCCTGACCAATCAGTCGTCTGCAGTGTTTTCACATCACCGTATGGTACCGGGTCCACAGCCCTGGAACCTCAACAGAGCAGGGACCAAAAGCAGCACGACTCAACCCAGGCTGTCCACGTTTTTGATGGGTGGAATGAGACAAAAAAGCAAGACGAGCTGTGCGGGGCCGCATTGATACCAGCGGTGGAAATGGGCCATTAGTCCACCCTAGCAACCATCTACAAGCGCCCTAGCGACCAGCTGGAAACACCCTAGCAACCAGTTACTATTAACTACACCCTTACAACTGCCTAGAGACGTCCTAGACACACATCGCCGATTAAGGCTGCATGCGCAGAGGCGTCGCGAGGACAGCAAGCACAATTAAATCTTCGTTAGGAAATTCTAGTTGTTGTTGGAGTGTTTGTTTATTTCCATAAACTGAGTTTAATTACAGTATCCTACGCATGAACAACAGTAATGATTTCAAGAAAAATCCTATCATGATATTGATTTCAACCAAATCACCCAGCCCAATTTTTGGTAGTATGGAGCCCCCTGGATAAAAATGCACCAGCTGTCCCTGGATAAAGGTAACTGTCTACACTTCAAACCGCCAGTCAACTGCTCGAAAGACCATCTGCAAACAAACAAACAAACAAACAACACAATTGGTAGAATACGTAAGTGAGATCTCTGTTCAGGCAGAATTCATCACAAGTGTCACAACTTACTAATGTGCACTTCGGCCCGTGTCAGCCGCTGGTTTTCACAACAGCAGTAAAAACATCTGGGAGAGAGAGGGGAGAGAGAGAGAGGGAGGGGAGAGAGAGGGGAGAGAGAGGGAGGGGAGAGAGAGGGGAGAGAGAGAGAGGGGATAGAGGGGGAGGAGAGAGAGAGGGGGAGAGAGATGCACGTGGATGGGGCTCCTTAACGAGCAAGTGCTCTCTCCGCCTCACTCTCTGGCGATCTCTAGGCTCTCTCCTTCCCTCTCTCTCTCCTTCCCTCTCTTGCTCTCTCTCCTTCCCTTTCTCTCTCTCCTTCCCTCTCTCGCTCTCTCTCCTTCCCTTTCTCTCTCTCTCTCTCCTTCCCTCTCTCGCTCTCTCTCCTTCCCTCTCTCTCTCCTTCCCTATCTCTCTCCTTCCCTCTCTCGCTCTCTCCCCTTCCCTCTCTCGCTCTCTCTCCTTCCCTCTCCCGCTCTCTCTCAAATTTGGCTGGAAGCCAAGGTATGGCGGCTGCCATACCTTGCCATACCAAATTGACGCCCTTGCTAGGATGAGGCTCCTCCAGTGGAGAGTGTGGGGATTGCCTCTCCTCCTCCAGTAGCTCTCACACACCCTCCTTATATGTAACACGTTTTATAGCTTCACATTAAAAAAAATCACCTCTCCTATAGGGTCTGTAATAGGCTTTTACCATTCAACATACTTGAATGACTCATGGGGTGCCAGCACTAAGACCTCCATCTTCTTGGTGGTCGCTCAGGACTGAATTGAATACCCGAGATACTTATATGCAAAACACCCTCATTACAAGTGTGAAATCCACTTGTGGCTATGGGTGGGAGCTCTAGACGTCTCTTGAGCAGGTTTTGTTATCGTATAGGGTCAGATATAAAAGGGGCAAGATAATTATTTTATTAATTCAGGTGATGCCAAACTTAAAACGAGCTAATTCAAAACACAGTTTGTTCAACAGAGTGTACTGTAGGTCAGAGGCAGGAGCAGCTGAGCAGAAAATGAGGCAGCACTTCTGTGAGAATAATTTATATAATACCATGTTTTTCTCAAGGTACTGCAATGGAGCGAGGGCTGAGAAATGACCAGACACAAGTATTTATACTCTCGCTGAGGAGAGGTATGGACCTGAAACACAACAAGAATACATAAAAGCCTGGCTGATCTGAGAAGGCCAAAAGCGAGCTGACCCCTATATCATCAGGACATGATGGGCTGGAGAATATAGCACAGGAGAGCACGAATGAGGCACTGAGGCAGAAGATTAGCATTTTTTAAGAAAATGCTTGTCCAGTTTCCATTTAGACCTACAACCTACTGACCCTATTGGATTATTTAAAATGTACATTTATTCTAATAGTGTGCCTAATAAACTCATAATACATACAGTATATTCTAATAGTGTGCCTAATAAACTCATAATACATACAGTATATTCTAATAGTGTGCCTAATAAACTGATAATATGTGCAGTATATTCTAATAGTGTGCCTAATAAACTCATAATACATACAGTATATTCTAATAGTGTGCCTAATAAACTGATAATACATACAGTATATTCTAATAGTGTGCCTAATAAACTGATATGTGCAGTATATTCTAATAGTGTGCCTAATAAACTGATAATATGTGCAGTATATTCTAATAGTGTGCCTAATAAACTGATAATACATACAGTATATTCTAATAGTGTGCCTAATAAACTGATAATATGTGCAGTATATTCTAATAGTGTGCCTAATAAACTGATAATACATACAGTATATTCTAATAGTGTGCCTAATAAACTCATAATACATACAGTATATTCTAATAGTGTGCCTAATAAACTGATAATACATACAGTATATTCTAATAGTGTGCCTAATAAACTGATAATATGTGCAGTATATTCTAATAGTGTGCCTAATAAACTGATAATATGTGCAGTATATTCTAATAGTGTGCCTAATAAACTGATAATATGTGCAGTATATTCTAATAGTGTGCCTAATAAACTGATAATACATACAGTATATTCTAATAGTGTGCCTAATAAACTGATAATATGTGCAGTATATTCTAATAGTGTGCCTAATAAACTGATAATACATACAGTATATTCTAATAGTGTGCCTAATAAACTGATAATATGTGCAGTATATTCTAATAGTGTTGGGTGGACACGACAGTGTTGAGCTAATTACTAGTCCATCCTGGCCCACTGAACAGATGTGCTGTAAAAGCTCTGACTTTGTTGTAGAAACAACTCCATAAGTAGACCGGTGCAGCGCAGCTCCTCTAGTATTATAAAGCTGATTAATATTTGCAGCTCAAACTCAGCAAGGCTACACGACGTGCAGATTAATTACTGCCAAGTTCTCCAGGCCATAAGTTGGAGGAGTAAGCAGGTTGCGCCATGCTTCACTTTTATTGTGGAATATATGATGTTCTGAATATAGACATGAATATAAATCATGTTTATTTCTGTATTCTATTTTTTTCTACTGTACAGCAAAGTCATGGGCCGAGGCTTTTAAATTTCATTGTAGCTTGCTGCATATGACAATAAAGTTTCCTTGATCCCTTGATCTACTTCTTAGTGGTGTTAGTGGTGTGTAGGGTTTGGGGATGTAGCACCAAGACAATCTGACGTTTATGTGAATGCACCCCGGTTACAGAATGCTGGATAATGCAAATTAAATACAGAAATAGAAGAAAGGAATATCGTTTGCTTTGTAATATCTAATTCAAAGTCAACGTACTGTAAGCCTCGTGGAAATGGCCAAGGCGGCGGGAGATGACAGATTTTCACATGCGACTGCCATCATCTATAAGGATTGGAATAAGAAAGTAAAGCGAATGTAACTTACTTACTGGAACTAGGAATTTTTTAATCTCCTCCAAGGCGTGACTCATGCGGGAATAGGCCTCTCCAGGTGGAGCAAAGACTTCAATTAAAACGTGGAGGTCGTTACTCAGATGGGCAAACTTGGCCTCCCCACTTTTCCTCAATTCTTCCTCCTGTGAAAAAGGGAGAGAAGGTCAAGTCTTTTTGTCCACAGGAGAGAACAGAAAAACAATCAAATGATTTGCTATTTTGTTGAATACAAATGCCTTTTTTACGCATAAAAAATGTACAGTCAATCGATTAATTGATCGTTAACCTGACCAATTAATCGATTAAGGAAATTAGTAAAAATGTGCATCCCTAACTGGGAGCAGCAACTGAAGATAGCTGCCACTGTAGAAATGGGTTGTGCACCTCGGAGGGAGATTTATAAGCTTCAAAAGTTTATTTTAATTGGTTTAATCATTTTTATTAAAGTGGTGTATTGGGACAGAGTAGTGCTGTGTGACACTAGGCTTTCCTTGGGGAGCATCATTTTAGTTCAATCTTTAAATGCAGTAGTTTGCGAGATAGTAGATGAGTACTGTATAAATAAAATTAATTATTAATTATTATTAGTATACTGTATAGCTCAATTAAGATATATTAAAGATACAGGCAACACAGGTCAACTCATAGCCTCCTTAATAGAGTGGGGATAGATACAATACACTGTTCTTCCATATGAAATAGCATTCTGTGCTGTGTTGATGCGGTGGGAGATGCTGTGTCGGGCGTTGCTCCAGAATAGCTCCCCTAAGTGTCCAAATGGACGGAGATCTGGTGACATGGCATATGGTTTTCATCACCTTGATTCTCTGAAAATGATTCAGTGGCCCCTTGTGCCAGCTAGATGCATCAGATCAGGAGGAACCCTCAGAGTAACAAAATGAAGGTGATACATCAGTAAATGACAGTTAAATAAATAATTAAAGCAGCACAGGAGTGGTGCATTGTCCTGGTAGAGTTATAGTAAACCATGACTGAAAAGACAGAAAGATTGAAAAGTTGACTTCATTTGGTTTCAGTAGACTATGATCATACACACTCACGCCTATTTAAAGTGCAGAGAAAACACATTTGGCCCTGAGCATTTTAAGTAACCCATACTCCTGTGTGCTCTTCATTCAAATGACAGTCTGACATTCTTTAATGTGAAGTTAGTCATGAGAAACAACCATTATTATTTATAGTTATTAGCTACTCAGCTAGAACATGATCATAATGAGAAGATATCTAAGCCTCCTTAGGCTGTGTGTCCATATAGCGTTTTTTTCTGTGCTCCAGAAAAAAAAGATGGAGTTCGCGTGAGGTCACAGTGACCTTGAACTTTGACCTTTGACCACCAAACTCTAATCAGTTCATCATCGAGTCCAAGTCGACGTTTGAGGCAAATTTGATGAAATTCCGTCAAGGCGTTCCTCTGATATCGCGTTAGGAGAGAACACACACACACACGCGCACACACACACACACACACGCACACACACACACACACGCACGCACACACACACACGCACACACACACACACACACACGCACGCACACACACACACGGCCAAAAACATGATCTCCTCCTAATAATAATACATAGGACTTATATAGCGCTTTTCTCTAAGTACTCAAAGACGCTTAAAATAGACGACAGAAAAATAGATGCTAGAAAAGACAATGTTTCGGGCGTGATTGACAGGTCGCCTGTCCAGTAATCGCGCAGCTTGCCGATCAAGGACCAATAGCAAATAGAGCTGCGGCCACACTCCCATACTCAAGGCTTCATAACGTTGAGTCCAAAAATCACTGGGTGTACTCATGGTGACTCTGTCCATATGGTCTATTCACCTTATTCTTTGCCCATACAAGGATGCTTCTGCATGACGTCATTTCGTAATCGTCTTTCCGGTTTTAAACACGGAAGTAGAGTACGCCTACCGCAGTCATTTAGACTTGCCAAAAAGCTGTTTTCAAGCTAAAAAAAACCCAAACTGTTTTAAAGTTGTAATATTTGTCGGGTGAGAACGTAACATATATGTGACCAGTTTATCAGAATAACGCCTATTGGAAATCTTTAATGAGCAGCGAGGACCGGGAGCGCTGACTGTGCTGACACCGGTCGGACTAGCTATCTGTCAAACCCTACTGTAGTTAGGCTACTGGCAGTGAGAAAACACTGTCGACATGCTTTTGTAACTAACGTTAAATGCCGACCGGGTACAGCCATCGGCTCCTCGCAGCAGTAACGTTATGAACATGTAACTGAAGTTCGCCGGAGTCAGCTTAATTCTGAATGTTGCCAAACTTCATTCATACTGACGTTTTATTTTGAAGATGGCCGCCAACTAGCGCTGAACCGGAAGAACAAATACGTTGCGTCGAACGCGGAAGAGAGAAAAAGTGGGCGTGGTGAATAAGGTGAATAATGGTTGGGATATCTTTTGTATATAATGATGGCTTTTTTCCACCTGATCAATATAATGACATCAGCCAAACAGCCATATTTCAAACAGGCGTCAGTGTGATCATACCTTGCATTTATCCCTCATGGAACCTTTGCCAAGGATGGACATCTTTACTCCTGTTTCCTCTTGTAGTCTCTTCATGGAGTTTCCCCTCGGGCCCAACAGCTTCCCCACAAAATTAAACTGGAACACAAGAACGCAAGAACAGCAATCAGCCTCATTAGCAATATTTCTGTATGAGGACAATTATGACAAATGCTATAAAAGCTGGGCCAAAACTAATACATGTAACATGACACTAAAAAAAAAATTGGTTAATGTGTTTTTTAATCAAAAATGTTTCCTGTAAAATGCGTATATTGATTTATATAACACGAAGACGAATGTTTCTTAGCTCATTTCTCTTTAAATGCTGGAATCAGCACTGTTGAAGAAAAAGTGGAGAAAAGGTTAATGACAAAAGAAGCTTGCTGGCCCATTAGTCAAGTATTATATCAATATTCTCGCATGCTATTCACAATATATCCGGTGAGAAAAAAAGAAGTGTAATAAATGAATATAAGTGTGCTGAACGCAGCAGGGCATTATGAGGTGAGCAGGACTCTCATCTAGCGTCACGTACACCTCCATCCATCCATCCCCTTCTTGAACTGTGCCCTCGCCAGTCGTGGATCTTATTGGCGCTTAGGGTCATGCACGTCGTGCGGAGAGAACAGGGAACATGGGCACAAACCAATAACGTTCCTGAGAAGGTTCCAGGGGTCAATGCTGAGATCAAGTGAGACATAATGAGTTTCTTCCCAATGGGAAATTAAGTAATACCATCCAGATGACAAAGTATCAGATTGACGCCTCGGGGCTCTGACGATCATCTCCCACTCACTCGCTGTGCAGCAGCTAGTGTTCATATTGAGAAACGTCGCTCTGGGTTGTTGCTGGCACGATACTGTGCAGATTAGTGCTGATTGATCCAAGAGGTGAAACTCATAACACTAAGGCCATGTTCACACTACAGGCAAATCCGATTTGCTGCTAAAGTCATTATCTTGATTGGTTTCCCAAATCTGAGTTGGGAGTGTGTCCGCACTGCCACAAATCTGATTTGGGCAAGTGTTCAAGTCGCATCTGTGTGTCCAGACACAACGAGCCTATTATTATAGAAGTAGCTCCATTATGAGTGAAGTTTGCTAGGTGCACTGTGTTTCTGGCAGTGTTTGCATGTCTGCTCTCTGCTCTTCAAGTCCCCGCCCCCTGCAAAAGACACTCTCAAATCTGATTTGGGTGATCAGCGTGTCCACACCGAAGACACATATATACAAAAAACAAAAAAAACAACACACAACACACAACACTAACCTAAAGTAAACTTGTACCACTGTTCCATCAGAGGTTGTAGTTGTCATAGACTGTGTTGCATAGTTGATTGCTCTATTGCTGACAAAAATGTGTTAATGTAAGTCGCTTTGGATAAAAGCGTCTGCCAAATGACGTAATGTAATGTAATGTAATGACACATCGGTCGAAAGCAGATTGGAAACTACCTCCATATGTGGTTTGGGACAAGTGACACAAATCAGATTTGGAGCGTCCAGACTCATAAAACCAATCTGGATAGAATCATTAATAGGTCATTAAAGTTCACAAATCGGATTTGGCCTCCTAGTGTAAACATGGCCTAAGAGCAGTCAAATAGGTATTTTCTGAGGAAATTGCAGAGCATTGAGACCAAGGTTCCCTGTGCGGCCCGATCCGATCCGTGAATTAGTGCCATATCGGCTACCGATATTGGATCGGATCGGCCCCATCCCTAGCTGTGGTGGCCCTGGTGCTCTGCTGTGAGCGAGTGCTGCTGTGGCGGCCCTGGCGCTTGTCTTTGTTCACAGGAGCGGCTCTGACAGGACCGTCCTGCAGCTGGCAGGGAGCTGGGGAGCAGATGGTCGTGGAGGCTGTGTAGAGAAAGCACCATCGTTGGGCGGTGAGAAGAAGAGGCCTGTTTTCATTAAGCTAATGAATGTCTGGAGTCACTCTGATGCTCCGTGGGGCACGCTTCAGTGTTCAATGAGGTTTGAAACGATGCTATGTGATCCCCTGCAGTCTCAACACTGATAAGGATGCAGATATTAGAAGGATGGGTGTTGCGAATGCGACAATTATGCTCAGACATGTTTAGACATTGAGCAATATACTCTTATCAATGACATAATGGGAATGCCGATCTAGTTCCACGTGTTCCATAATATGGCTTCTTCATTTAGGAAAAATGTATGATTGAGATTGTTTTATAACTGCTCCGTCTCAAATTTAGGACCTGGTTCAAATATGTATGCACGCCCACGGGGGGTGGTGCATGGGGGGGAACAGGCACTGCACTAGTTACTCAAATGTGTTTATCCAGTAGCAACATGCTAACGTACACTCACTGCCAAGCCTGCTGCAGCAGTCATCCAGACACCCAGCGTTTCATCCACATCAAAGCCACTTTTTGCCGTTTGTGTCTGGCGCGGTTCGTTGACAGCCTGCGGTTGTAGATATTTGAGACCTGGGTAACGTTAGGAAAGGAGTGGTGTAGTCTTTACGTAATAATCTTTGATACCTGAAAAGGCAACTTGATTCCTCTAATATCAAAGTAGCTGCAAGATTAGTGTGAGGATATTTCTAGAAATCCTATCGAAATGTGCGTCTGATTATAGATAAGCGATAAGTGGATTAGTGTTCATGGACAGAGAACCCACCCCATTTAACAGGCCACGAGATCTCTGCACGGATGTATCCAGCTCTGATTTCATCTAACTTCTAGTCTGCAAGACGAAAATGAACGTTTCCATAGAAACAGTCTCTTTGACATTTGAGTTTTCAAAACTGAGAGGAAAACTTTACCTTGACAGACTGTTTATGCCTCTGGAGGCTTCGTCAGCTCGGGCTATATTTTGCAAAGTTTGCTGGCACTCTCTAGAGATGCCACGTCAAAAAATATACTTAACCACCTGCAGTGGTGAATGAATCAGTTCGTCCTTATTTCACAAAGGAAAATCAAACTTTCACAATAAGTAGTTTTGAACAAAGAATGACATAACGGACAGATGATTAGACGGAGACACAGGTAGATAGATAGGAATAGGCCGACAGATACAGGTAGACTTAGATAGACAGACATACAGTATATAGCCTACTTTAAGGAGGACATCAAAAGAACAAGGAGTGGGAGCTCTTCCCGAGTCTTTATGGATCTTGTCTTTGTAAGAAACAGGCTCATTTGGCTTTTCTTTATAGATTTGAGATCACGTTAATAGAGTGAGTAGTTCCTGAACACAGCTTAATTACTTTCTCAACATTGACCATGAGGAAGAAACAGCTAATTGATTTTGGTGTGTGTGTCCAGCGGGTCAATGAGCTAAGAGCTAAGGGCTTCTGTGATGCAGCTGAGTATATCTCTCTCTGCCCCAACTTTTTTGCTATTTTCAATTGTAAACGGTAACGCCTTATTTGGATACTCCGCCTATGTTACATTTTCAACAACTTATTAATTGACATTCAACAATTCATCTGTTTGGCTTTGTCTGTAGATTAGATGTAATTTATTTGTTGAGATTCAACAAATTTGCTTCCCTTCCACACACCTGCACCAAGTGTTATGTGTGTTGTCACATATTCTCTATAGATAATCTGTTAAACAGAACACCAACTAATAAGCTGTTGAAATGAAATCACACAAAATATTCTCTATAACAGTTTTCTTCATACAGTCATCAAGATACCATGATTAAAATAGCTGCTCACAGACAGGTAATATACTGTAGACTGGGTTTTTTCCAGCTTCTTAAGGTGCGTTCACACCGACCTATTTTCGCTGGCATTGAGTTTACATACAAAGTCAATGCAAACGAGCGATTGAGCGTATATACGCCCGGGAGAAAAATCGCTGGGCGTCAGAGACAGAGCGATAGGGCGAAAATTCGCTCGTCGCCTGAGATGAAATATCCCAACTCGAGCGAAATTACGCTGGCATCAGTCGCTCGCTGTAAAACGCTGATTGGCTGCCGTGTGAGAGCGAGTCAAGGATCACACTGGCTTGGAACAAACCGCTGGTTTATTGTGTGGCAACAAACCGCATTGACAGCTGATTGACAGGCTGACAGCTGACATGAAGTGAAGTCTGTACTACCGGTATAGAGCTCGCGGTAGGAGCACGCGGATAGGCTTAGCTTGTAAACAACTACGGTGGCTCGTAGTGGACAAAGATCATGACATTGCATAACGTTATAGTCCCCAGATGTCCAGATATCTCGGTGTGAACACAGCTTTAATCTCCTCAAATAATCTGTAAATATTGAATAATCAATGTTACTCGGCAGGAGTCGGCCATTGGAGAGGCCAAGTAGCCAAAGGGATTAGGCAAGCCCATAAAAGTGCATGTAAGTAATATGCCACAGTGAGTTATTTGTGACTGCAGCATCAAAGCAACAGCTAAATATTTCTGGTGTCCAGGGTCATTTTTCACATTGACGTAAATTTTGCACGTTATAAACTATCAGCTAAGCAAAATGGTCATCAAAATGCAATGTGAGCCTGTGAAGTCAGCATATAAAAAGGATTAAGAAATTGGCCATCCAAGAGAGAGGGAACTATCGAGCTAGCCTCGGCACTCATCTATTCAATGTCTTGTTTGTGGCTGACATTTTAACATTTATGCATAGGAGAAATCAAATTACAGTTGAAGTTTGTTTTTTACTCATTTTTGAATGAGCAGATGTGCGTGATTTTTTTAAACATAGCATAAACTTTTTTTTCTTTTTAAATAACCATCATTAATAAATGTTGAATTAACGATCATTTAGCCTAATATCCATACATTTTATTTGATGTTTAATTAGAACTAATTGGTGATTAGTTAATTTCCTACACGGTTTACTAATAATAGTAAACTATATAATGTAATTGACTTAATAATTACTCAATGACATTATAGTACTGTAGGTAAATTTAATCTACTTTATATACATACATACATACATACATGTGTAGGGGTGGGACAAAATATCGATACTCACGGTATCGCGATATTTCCACTTGCGATACGTTATCGATACACTGGCACCAAGTATCGATATGTTTATTAAAAAAAAAAAAAAAATTTTTTTTTTTTTTTTTTAATAAACAGGCTAAAATATTATGCTGTGTGTGGTAGTTCAAACATAGTTTCAAGTTGACGTTTATTTATGTTTGTAGTTGAAACAAAAACATAAATACTGTAGGCTACTGAATGGAAATGTTTGATCATTAATATCTACTTTTAGAAATTATATAGGTAGGTAGGTTATATAGGTTTTCTTGTTTTAATAATAATAATAAAAAGACTTAATGTGTAACTTTTCCTCCGTGGTATCGAAAATGGTATGAGTGAGTGAGTGAACTCTGAGAGAGTTCATGTCAATTCTGCTAATAAATACATAATACCTGCTTCTTGCCTTTTAGGGGTATTTTTTTCTCTTCAGTTACACAGGTATCGTGATGTATCGTCTTCCAATATATCGATTATCGCAGTATCGCTGTATCGTGATATATCGTTATCGAGGGCCAAGTATCGTGACGATATCGTATCGTGAGCTACTCAGCGATTCCCACCCCTATACATGTGTTTATTGACTCAGGATTGCCGTAGTTAATGGGGGGGGCACATTGATTAAGCATTATCTTCATTACACTCCATTATAGCCTAATGCTGCAGCAGATGTTTACAATGTTTATTTAATTTTTAAAAATTGTTCAAGTGAAAATTATGCAAATTACTAATCCCCGAGATACAGCCTCCTGCTATGTTATTTTGGCTGAATTCCATTATTTACCACAAAATTACATTTATCTGTCAGTGTTTTGTGCAAAAACATAAACGGGCTGTTGTGTCCCTTACCTTTGGATACTGTTGGATAGGAATGAGAACTCGTTCGGAGAGCTTGACATTTTTATTGCTGATGATATCTAGGTATTTCTTCATGTCACCATCTTTTCTCGAATCATCACCATCATACTTTTCAATTTCTGGAGAGGAAGAAAAGGAAAGAAAAATAAGACAAGTCAACATTTTCAACCGTTATCATCCATGTGTCTGCTTTGAAGCTAATTGCAGCATGACAACTGAATGTCACAACAAAATCCCAACCAATCTTTTTCTTTACTCCGATCAGATTATCTGAAGATGGGGTGTTGCACACTTAAAGGGATACTTGTGACTTTTTGACGTTGGGTTTGTATGAGGTACTTATCGATAGTCATTGGCCTACCCACAATAGAATGCATCCAGCGCGCTTCCAGTTGTTAGGAGCAGCAGAGCAGCTCTGGCAGGGTAATGGAGCTCTCTGCCTCTCTGACTGGGGCTCACAAGCAAAAACATAATAGACCCTTTTCGCGGGGGCCGTTTTGTGTCGAAAAGGCAGGGTAAACACAGGTGCAAGCAAAACACTAATGAGGGTTTCAAACGTCCATGTCATGACCTAAAGGAAGGCTCACCTAAACAAATTTGTCAGTGTACATGTAATTTGAGCCTATTTTAATACAACTCAAATGATGAAGCTATCACTTGTGCCACTAGGGGGATCTATCTCAGACACTCACTAATTAAAAGTCAGTGGAATAAAGGCTTATGACCCTGCAACACACCCGCTGTGCTGCTCAAACAGACTTGTTCTCTCGGTCTTGTCCATCTGTCCTTGGGCGAGTTCCTCCATTCAGACTCAAGAGTTCATTTCGACACAGCTATCCACCAACGTCTGAACTGTCCAAGGTCAATGGACCAAATGAATGGGTTTCATTTTGTGGAAGAATGTCGAGGTATGAGTAATTATAGTCCACAGGTTTGGCAAAAGTCCTTATAACTAACCAACATATTGTTTTAAATTTGATTTGGCAGAAAGGAGAGTCATGCTGCTTAGCCTGCTTAGCTAAGGATGCCTTTCTGTGTGGAGATACTGTATGACCAGGCTGCACTAACATTCTGCGTTCTTTTTGAGGTTGTTCTTTTCTTGATTTAACCCTCTGGCTAGCCATAACTCTCGCTTAATGATCCCTCAGTTCTGACATTCACTCATTACAGTTTTTGTTTTTGATTTTTCGAGGGGCACGGCGGCGCACAGCTAGAAGGTCCTGGGTTCGATTCCCACCTGGGACGCTGTGAGCGCTGAAAGAGTGCGTGTCCGTCCGCATGTCCTCGAGTGCCCACCTCAAAAAGGGCCTTTCTGTGTGGAGTTTGCATGTTCTCCCCGTGGCCCCCTGGAGGTTTCCTTCATATGGGAACCCCACACCAAAACATGCAATATCCTGGTCGCTGAGGTGGTGCCTCTTCTGGTCGTTAGGGGTGCCTGTTCGGAGGGAGGGGAATTAAAGTCATTCGTTGATATTTCTATTGTCTATTCAATCTCAAAGACCTGAATGCTACAACCTCCCAGAGCTTCAACAGCAGGGCTGTTTGTCAGCATGATGGATTTTTTATTTGATCTCCTTCACTTGTCTGAGGAAGAGCCTTGACATTAAAACACGCTGTCATTTATTTATTTATTTTTCAATGTCTCTCCAAACTTTTCATGAAAGCTGCCAAACTGATCTCAAAATGAGAAGATGAAAATGAATGTTTAAAAATGCCTCTCAGTAATAAAGGTTGTGTGTGTGTGTGTGTGTGTGTGTGTGTGTGTGTGTGTGTGTGTGTGTGTGTGTGTGTGTGTGTGTGTGTGTGTGTGTGTGCGTGCGTGCATGCTTCAGAAGAATCAGTAGCAGATGGTGGGCAGTGTAGAGGCATCACTCCTATAGACAGCCTCTGGGCTACTTACTGAAGCGAGAGTTGTATTTACTATGTGTGAGGACTTCTTCGTGATGCCATTGTAAATAATCTTACGCTATATTGTTAACAAATCGTTGGGGCTCATCTCATACTGTATACGGACAAACAAATCAAATCAAAAATAAATAATAAAATGAAAACCATATGGTTGGGTTATTCTACCTATCCCCAGGTGAGCCTGTGCAGAAAAGATGATAACAGGTAAGCCCAGCGGCGATGCTTATTCATCCCAACACCACCTGCCACTGGGTGTTAGACTGTGGCCAAAACGCTTGCTCCAGGCTGGCTGTTTGAAAGACCTCTCCGACCTCGTGTTCCCCAGGACTACGAGGTTCATTCATTCCATACACTCTGACAGGACTACGAGGTTGAGTCCATACACTCTGACTTGCAATGTGGCACTTTGTTTTTAGCAGCTGTCCCAGGAGAGCAGTAGCTTACAACAAAATATGCCTTGGAATGGCTTTTATGTGGCCTGCCTGGAAAGATAAACACAACATTGTACTTCTGTTCCTTACTGCACACGCTACTGTAGGAGAAATGTAACTACATATACCGGTATGTATATTTTGAATCAATTCTGCTTTTTAGGCAGTGTATTGCACAGTGGCATTAAGCACATATTAAAATATAGTTATAGGGGTGGAATGAGAGCTGCAACAATTAACTTTCAACTATTAAATTAGTCGCCAAGTACTTAGATCATCGATTGATCAAGGACAGTTGATTTTTTTTTAATGATATTTGTTTTCTTTCAATCCTGGATGATCTTGGCAGAGTCAAACTGCTGATCTAAGGAGTTATGGTTTTCTGATGGGCCAACAGAAAATAATGATCCAGAGACCACTTTGCACAGTAATACAGGAAGGAAGCAATACAGTAATTAATTGCTTCCTATTTCAAATTAATTATGTGCCTAAATCAAACACATTATTTCTTAAACTTGCGCTGTGCTCTCATTCTGTGGGGGGGACACTTCGAGTGACAATACAGAGCATGATGTTGACAAACCTTGTCCAATATGACACCATTTGGAATGCATTACAATTACTTTGCTGCTAAATAAGCTTTTTGTAGACAGAAATGCATTTATGCATATTTGCTACACTGCTCACCTTATATTTTTGCAATGCTAGCTAAAAGGTTGGATAACTGCAAACAGCAAAACAGGCAAGCATGAAACCAAAACTGCAGATACTCAGTTAATGAAAAAACACATTGGACACAAAATCAATGCATTGTGCACAGGCAACACACTCTCACTCCCAACTTGTCTAATACTGACTTTAACTCACTGTGAGTTAAAGAGGTACCCAGTGGGTTAAAGGGGTACCCAGTACCAGTTTAGGCACTACTACTGGGCTGCCAATGTTAGGGCTCTAATGTTTTGGCGGCAAGGGACTCTCGGGGGCGCGCTGTGGCTAAGAATGGAGGCCAGCTCTATTGCCAACTCCTCCCTGCCATCCATGTTATTTTCTAAGCTAGAGACACCTGGGGCATTAAATTATTTAAGTTTTATTATGAAAAAACGGTCAGAATCCTGAGCCAGGTTAGGAGCATTTTGAGTATACCTGATGTTTCTGTTCATACACCAATTTGTTTTAATCACTGTTTTTTTGCCCTCACAGGCAGAAGGAACCTACCATGCCTGGAGTGAGAAGGGGCTGGTTTCCATCAGAGACCTATACATCGATGGACGTATAGGTCGCATCCTTTGATCTTCTGAGGAGGGAATTTGAGTTGCCCAACACGCACTGGCTCAGATACCTACAAGTTAGAGATGTTCGATCCAAGATTCGTGACTTTGAAGTTCTCCCAATGAAATTTTTTTTTTTTTAATGTTTTATTAAGTCAACCTCACTCCAGGCATCTTATTTCTAGATTTGTGTGTCTGTTTGATGGCTGCATCAGGGTGCCCACTGAGAGGATTAGAGAGGCGTGGCAGGAGGAACTTGGTATTGATTTGTCTGAAATTATATGGGACAGGAGTCTGTCTGTGGTCCAACTCTGCTCAATTGCAGACACCAGCTGATCCAATTTAAGTCTAGGTTGCACAAGATCTACCCTTCTGTGCTACCCTAACCTTCTCACCACATGTGATAGGTCCTTACACTGGTTGCCAGTGTGTCATAGAATAGATTTTAAAATACTGTTATTAGTCTATAAATCACTTAATGGCCTAGGCCCAAAATACATAGCTGAATTGCTCCCACGCTACGAACCGTCTAGACCTCTTAGGTCAGCAGGGTCAAGCTTATTAACTGTCCCTAGGATCAAATCAAATCATGGGAAGGCCGCATTTACCCACTATGCTTCTGCTAGCTGGAACAAATTGCCTGAAGACCTCAGATCTGCCCCAACTTTACTTACTTTTAAAAATAGACTAAAGACTATTATGTTTACCGTCGCTTTTAACTGCTGACAGCTGTTTCTCAATCACTATTATACAATTGGTTTTAAAACATAGATGATTGCAATTACTGCTAAAAGCTGCAGGTCTGGGGGATGGTTCCGTAATACGGATATACTCACAAGAGGGTGAGGTGATGCGTCAGGAGGGACGCACGCGTATGGGAAGCTTAAAAGAGGACACCGTACCTAGACCTGAGTTTTATGTGTGTGTAGTCATGTTTCTTATATAGTCATGATGTCGGGGGACTAAATATAGATAAATTGATTTATTCTATTATGCAAACCCAATGAGTCCTCTACAAGTTTTTAGATATTTTTGCAACTGCTGCGCCTGTTGCTTAATGCACTTTTTATACTCTTTTATTTTTATTTTGTTGTGATGCTTTTAAATGTCCATTTTATTCTCTTCTTTTATTCTTTTATTTTCCTGTCAACCATTTTATGTGAAGCACTTTGAATTGCCTCTGTGTATGAAATGTGCTATACAAATAAACTTGACTTGACTTGACTTGACTAGGTGTCAGGTAGAGGAGTGCAACGGGACGGGACTCCCGCGGGTCCTGCGGGACCCAACGCAAATCTCGCGGGGGTGGGCGGTAACGGGCCGTCAAAAAATAAACAGCGGGTCCCGCAATTTCAGTCTCTCCTCGTTACTGCCGAGTGAGTCATCATCTCGGACAAAGACGATCACTGCGAGTCATGTGCAAGCAATGTCCTGCCTGTGAGTTGCTAGGCAACCCTGGCCGCTCTCAGCCCGTCCGCTCGGAACAACAGAGACAGACTGAAAGGAGAACCAAAAGTTTTTCCTCAGGGTTGCAGAGGGAATCAAATTAGAGATGGCAGTTACACCCAGAGACATTGAACTTTTCAAACACAGCAGAATGGCCGCGCTGGATAAGAATAGTTGACAGATTTCAGATCGCTTCATGACTCAATGAGAGGAAGATCAGGTGAACTCACTCTTCTATATAAATTGGATGGGAGATGCAGCTGACGATGTTTCAGCAGTTTAACCACCATGACTGAGGTAGATCAGAAGAAATATATGAGGATGTTAAAGCAGCAGCGTTTGAACAGCACTACATAGGAAAACATGATGTGATGTTTGAGAGAGCCCAGTATAATTAAGTACCGTGAGACCTTGCTTTTTTTTCTTCTTTTTTTCCGTGGTTGGGAGCGGGCGTGGGCGGTCACAAGTTAACGTGTTGCGGGCGGTCAGTGACACACACGTTGCGGGAGCGGGCGGTAATGGTCAGAAATCCAGTGGGAGCGAGCAGGAGCGGGATTGAAAAAAAAACAGTCCCTAGCACCCCCCTAGTGTCAGGTGTTAGAGGGTAGCCTGGGTAAACCCAGCCCCCAGTGACCTGCTCTCAGGCTTACCCTGCTTACAGTCACAAGGTAGTGACTGAGAGCAGGTCTGAGAGCAGGTCACGTGGCGGCTGGGTTTACCCAGGCTAGTTAGAGGGTACACTGTCCATGCTTTTTGTTTTTGCACTTCACTGGATTCTGGGCCAAAATATTTCATAAAATAATAAAATAACCCTTCAGCCGGAGGCGGAACTCGCCATCTTCGGCTCCCTGGAATCTTCTCTGCTCCTCCCTACGGCTGTACAACAGTCTCTGATGCAGGGGACGACTGTCGCCAAGAGACTCATTCTGAAGGAGTGGAAGTCCCCCTTTCCACCTTCTTTTCAGCTGTGGCTGACGGACATGGTCTTGGTTATACAGTACATATGGAGAGACTCAGGTTCCTGAGGACCGACACCAACTCACTTAAGACATTTTCAACTATCTGAACCTGAATGGAAACATGGCTACTGATTGAATTTTGATTACATTTGAGTGAATGATCCAGGTTACCACTGCATTTTGTCAAATTATACTGGTTAGGCAAAGAACGTTTGTTGGGCCATTTGTCACTCATGATATCTCA
Source organism: Poromitra crassiceps (assembly GCF_964638095.1). Taxonomy (NCBI): domain Eukaryota; kingdom Metazoa; phylum Chordata; class Actinopteri; order Beryciformes; family Melamphaidae; genus Poromitra; species Poromitra crassiceps. Next base: position 7,561,749 of record NC_139647.1, on the reverse strand, counting down.
GACCGGATGAAATATGTAGCTGTGATGTTCTACTACAATAAACACCTATAGAAAACAATTGCCCAGAGAGATACGTTTTTCATCTCCATGTAAATTATCTGTCATTATGATAGCAACGCTGCTTTTCTATTAACTACTTGCTGCCATCCTTCCTCCTTTACTTGCACCTGATCTTGCTCTGGTTTTGTTTAACAAAATCCATCTTCTGTCTGGCTCTTATTTCCTGTTAGTGAACATTTAAGAAGCACAGAAATATAATATGATACCTAATATCTATTGTCAGAGTGCTGCGGCTTTCACTCATGCACTCATTTCTATTGCTTCAAATGTGAGTGACCTTGGAATTGAATCTTATTCGGCTGTTGCACTTATTATAAGTCATTCTTGATGAGAGTGTCAGGCAGCTAAATGTCAAAAATGTACTGCCAACGTCTGTCTTCCCTGAAATGTAATTTTGGTGCCCTTTCGACGGGCCACATGTGGTTTAGACTGAGGCCACAGAGAGCTCACGTGTGGCTTTGCAGTGGAGTTCAGTACAGCAGCTCTTCACTCATTTACTTGATTATCATCCTCCAATTATTCATCTAAATGAGCTCCTGTGTTTGCTTTACTCACTGAGCCTACTGATAAGACTCACTGAGGCTACTGATAAGACTCACTGAGGCTACTGATAAGACTCACTGAGGCTACTGATAAGACTCACTGAGGCTACTGATAAGACTCACTGAGGCTACTGATGAGACTCACTGAGGCTACTGATGAGACTCACTGAGGCTATAAGACTCACTGAGGCTACTGATAAGACTCACTGAGGCTATAAGACTCACTGAGGCTACTGATAAGACTCACTGAGGCTACTGATAAGACTCACTGAGGCTATAAGACTCACTGAGGCTACTGATAAGACTCACTGAGGCTACTGATAAGACTCACTGAGGCTATAAGACTCACTGAGGCTACTGATAAGACTCACTGAGGCTATAAGACTCACTGAGGCTACTGATAAGACTCACTGAGGCTACTGATAAGACTCACTGAGGCTACTGATAAGACTCACTGAGGCTATAAGACTCACTGAGGCTACTGATGAGACTCACTGAGGCTATAAGACTCACTGAGGCTACTGATAAGACTCACTGAGGCTACTGATAAGACTCACTGAGGCTATAAGACTCACTGAGGCTACTGATGAGACTCACTGAGGCTACTGCTAAGACTCACTGAGGCTACTGATAAGACTCACTGAGGCTACTGATAAGACTCACTGAGGCTACTGATACGACTCACTGAGGCTACTGATAAGACTCACTGAGGCTACTGATAAGACTCACTGAGGCTATAAGACTCACTGAGGCTACTGATAAGACTCACTGAGGCTACTGATAAGACTCACTGAGGCTACTGATGAGACTCACTGAGGCTACTGATAAGACTCACTGAGGCTGATAAGGGGGTACTACTAGGTTGTTAGACAAGCACTTTGTTGTAATGTCTGTGCTGTGCCGGTCTGTGACCAATAAACTTCAACAGCACAAGTCAAAGGAAAGTCTACAGATCAACACAATCTGGCTCCTTCTGTGACCTTGAGCACAGTGATCAGTCACTCTAACAGGTGCATCCATACTCAACACAATCAACAGATTCACTTCCAAATGAAAATATTTCATGTTGCAATTTTCTTTGGCTCCTGATACATTATGCATTGCAGCCTGCAGTGTAGTCAGTGATCTCTCAGAATCACAGACTACTTAAAATGTCTATGATAGCAATAAACTTAATCCTGAATAATGAACATTCAAGGTGGTGTCAAGTGTCAAGTTTGCCAAAATGCTAGAAAGCCCCTTTGGTAACACTTTATAATAACGTTAACTCATAAGTCATGTATAAGCCTTTAGTTAATGATGAACTAATCACTTACAAAACATGAATATATTTGTATATGTTTAATAAATGCTACTTTATTTATTAAAAGTTTATAACGCTAGATGACTTGCAACACATTTGTATATGTTAACATAACGTTTAAAAATCATCTACAAATATGTATTCATGTTGTGTTAATGGGTTAGTTCATCATTAATTAAAGGCTTATAAATGACTTACGACTGAACGTTATTATAAAGTGTTACCCCTACGGGTAATTAAAACGTATGCCTACTCATTTAATTAGAGACGACAACGTTGTAAAACAAAATACCAAAACCCTGACTTAAATCCCATCCTTCCTCAATGCTGGCTGGCAGCATCTTCTCATTAAAGATAAACAGCACGTTTTAAATCCAATCGATCACATAGCCTACAGTCATTAAATGTAGAATGTATAACGACTCCGTTGTCTTTTCATCATCAATAGAAACAGGCAATAGCCTAGCTGTGCCTGCGATATGAAATAGCACACAACTTCAACCCCAACCCAACCTGTTTCTTCTGAAGCGGTAGGCTACAGAACCTGCTCTCTATGCAAATGTATGTTGCCTGTGTCTGTGCAGTGTGTCGATTTGACCTTGGAGGGCAGTTAGGCGACTCAGAGGAGTAACAGCAGCTGATGCTGCCACGACTTTAAACACACTTTACTTTCTTTGCCCGCTGCATTTCTGCCATTAGAAACGCCGAAAAGTTCTGCAATGGAGCCAAGGGTGACGATTTCGCACAATATAGATCCAGTGCCATCAACCAAACGTTAGAGTCAAGGACGAAATAAAATAAATACAAAATACATACAAAATAATTAGCGTTAGTTCACTACACTTCCCAAAACACACTGCAATAATTGGTGTTTTCCGTTGCAGACACTGATGAACACATAGATCAAAATGTAATCAGCGGGTTACCTTCTGCGAGCAGGCGCATGGCGTGCACGAAGGACGGGTCCAGGCTATCTTTCTCGGCCAGCAGTTCAGGTAAGCACTTATCCGGATGCATTGTTTCTGATGACAGCGGACCCCTGCACCGCCTGTGCAGGTGAGAGGAGACGAGAGGAGAGCCGAGGCGTGCTGAGAGCGCAAGGCGGAATGCTCTTGCTGCTAAACCAGTCTGTTAGCGCAAGCAAACTCCCACCACCCCCCAAAAAAGTGTCGTGGTGTCCTCCTCCCAGCAGGTGTCTGAGCTGGCTCACTGGAGGAGGGCGATGTGACTCAGAGGGGGAGCCGCTGCTCGCTGCCTCTCCTCGGGTTGCACTTGCACCCCGCCAGACTCTCACTGGATGATGTGCAGACCGTGATGCTCCGCGGCCCCAGGCGCGGCTGGGAAAACACAGATGGTCGCTTGCAGAGTGCATACCAATCGGGCAGCGGCCGGGCCGGGGTTATAGCGGCCGCTTGGGGGGGGGGGGGGGGGGGGGGTGTTAGCCTCAAAGTGGGCGTTCCTGTGTTGACCATGCAGCTTCCAATGATAACTTCATTTGAAGTTTGTGCAGACATGTAGTGACTCAGTGACAGCTTGGTCATGCTCTATCTATGGTGTTGCGGCAACCTCAGACTTGGCTGGGCTATGAGCAAGAGTCGTCCAACCTCAGCAGGGAAGGATTCATGACATTACCATGATTGATGTTATGTGTCTATGATATCATCTGTGGGTATGACATTGCTGATGATGTCACTGATGATGTCACTGATGATGTCATAATGTATATATACGTCATCAGTTCACTTCAGTTACTGGACATTGTCATTGTGACTTCATCAGTGATTTATGACATCACCTGATCGCAATCGATACTAGAATTGAGGGCCATCTCGCTCTCCTCTTCAACCGCCATGTTTCCCAGACTTCTCTGCCCTCATGCCAGCGTGCCGACCTCCCTCGCTGCTCGACCGCGTGTTCTCACTGTGTTCATGCGTGACAGTGACATCATCAGTGATGTCATAAAATAACTGATCCGTGAGTGATGTCATCACTGATGACATCAATGATGCTGTCCTCAATCACTGATCATCGGTGTGACATCTGCGACCTGACCACTTTCTTTCTTTCTTTGGGACATGCAGACAGAGACCCTCTTAAGGGCAGTTTATAGTACAGTGATTTATGATGGTTGCGATCTACCATGATCATATTCCATCGTCGATGTTGATGCCCATTGGAAATTATATTCTATCATTGATGTCCATTGGACAATAATAATTGACGTTCAGCCATGCTCGTCGGACGATCATAAATCGCTATTCTATAAACTGCTCTTTATAGATGCCTCAGCCATAGTGGCCACGCCTTAAAAACATCATTTTAAGAGTGTACAAATATCATGTAAAACATTAAATACCGTGTAACTAATAGGCTAAACAAAATAAACCACAGACAACCCTATAGCTTAGTAAAAGGCCTATCATAAGATAAAAGAAATCCATTAAGAGTTATATGATCACTAGACTTGTCATTGAGTACCGCAGTCAGACTACTCCCTATGAGACTATTAAAGGGATATTATAGTCATTTTTCGTCAGGCGATAGCGATACCTGCGGGTCGGGTGCGCACAAGCTGACATAACATTGCTCACTTTGACATAATAAGCTTAGGCAATAATGTCACTGTAGTGAGGGATAATGCCATTATCAATGACAAAACCTACCTATAACAAATTCTTTCTCACTTTAGACAAGGCAGGCTGCAATGTATGGTGGCCCGTGAGGTTCTATTGGAGATTCCACAGTGTCCAGATCCAGGACACCTATACAATTTTCACTGCAGAGTAATTCATATTCATAGTGAACTGTGAAGTGGATCCATTACCACTGTGCATGAAGGCAGAAAGTCACTGATATGCCACAAAGTCCCATGTCACTGTCCATGGTGCTGAATGGTGCCGGTGGCTATGAGGGAAATCTTGTCCTCCAATCCACTCCCCATGGTGATTTAACATGTGGAATTAGCATTTAATAAGACTACCAACACTACCAAGATAATTTATTTTTATTAAATTATTTAATATTATTATTATTATAATTTTTTTATATATTTTATTTATTATTTTATTTTGTGTATTTGACCAAATGAGACGTTTAGCAGCCTATTGTTTGTTGAACAATTAAGCAACCAAGTTGCCATTTCTGCTGATTTCCAAGCTCACTGTGGTTAGAGAGTCAGCACATGATTATCAGGGTCAAATTAAGATTTTCACCTCCAGTCCTCTAAACTGAGATGGCCTAATTGGGACTAAATAAGGTCAATCCAAGAAGTGTTTTGTTTTTCTTTAGCAAGAAAAGTGAACAAAATCACATTACACCTCCTGAGAGCATTTTACTTTTTTCCACCAGGCAAATGCTACGCACGGACGTTCCCACGCCAGGACATCGAATTCTGCTGCTAAAATTGGGGAACCAGCAGATTATTTAGTGAGGCAATCAAAACAACTACGGTATTATAATTAACTGAGAAACCTTTATCACATCGCAAAGAGGGGTTAATGGCAAATTAATTGAGAAAACTTACGCTGCAAACACGTTTCTATTGTCCAACGTCCAGTCAACAACATAACCCGAATTCCCAAACAATTATATCATTTTTAAACAGTTACGTTTCTGTATAAATCATTACAATATGCTACCCTGAGGTGGGAATGCGTTTGGTGGTGCGGGTGCAAAACTCGGCATAACACCTGGACACTTGCGCGAGGCAGACTGCTATCGTCCCTGCAGGGACGATATAAGGCACGCGTTAAGGCACGCAAACAGTGGATAGCGCCTGTACCAAGATAGGGCCCTGTATCTCATACCAAATGCTTATCTTGTCCCTATTATCACACTGACTTGAATCCTTAAAGAGGTCGTTTGCAGCTTACAAGAGCTTTTAGCAAAAGATGCTGGTGAACACCCGATTCTACTTCTGCTTAACCTTGCTTGGTTGCTTTCTCCTCTACCCATCTCAATCATAAAGACTGTGGAAGTTAGAGATATTGATCTTAATTTATTCGCGTCACTGTCCAATGGGCATGCAGCTTTGTTACACTGGGCTAATTATCAGGTTGTTTATGCTTGTTCTCACTTTATATATGCTGACACGTGGTCATGTGATTTAGACTTACAGCCATGAATGCTTTTAGTATTTGGTTCAAATCTACAGTAATGACACAACTTGTCTGTCAAATTGAATAGTACAATTCATGTGGATTCTTTTAGAGACCGTCTATATAGCACATACACAGTATTAAGAATTGAACGTATCAAAATGTATTTTTAACATCAGGTTGTCATACTGTATTTTACACTTCTAAAGGTGACATCAAATTCCAAATAACTCATCCCAATAACCCAATAAATCATCAATAAATAATCAGTTTACTAGAGATTGCCCCCACATTCCCCCTACTAGCCCTTGAATTCACACGAATCCGTTCATGTACTGTAGCTTATATTACATTGCCATATACCGCAGGGATGATGTACTGTACTTGTGTAGGCTTACGCAGAAATCGCCACCATGCTGGTTCGTAAGGGGAAAAGTGAATGGGACTTTAGTATGGGGATTTCGGTTAAAGGATGGCTTTACCGATTATCAACCCACTTTGTATCATTATAATGAGGGGGGGGGCGGCTTTAGCTCAGGAGGTAGAGCGGGTCGGCCAATGACGCAAGGGTTGGCGGTTCGATCCCCGCTCCCTCCCAGCTGCTGTCGTTGTGTCCTTGGGCAAGACACTTAACCCTCCTTGCTCCCGATGGTGTGTAGGCACCCTGCGTGGCAGCCTGCCGCCATTGGTGTATGAATGGGTGAATGTAGACTATCTACTGATTGTAAAGCGCTTTGGATAAAAGCGCTATATAAATGCAGGCCATTTACCATTTACCATTTGACCTCCGATATATGTTTTCCACACGGAGAGCTCCCATTTCCTCCTCTGGCAAAACGCTCCGCTGTGGCGCGTTTTACATCACAACGGGACTGCGGAAACTCACACAGCAGTGTGTCGCCATTTTTCTTAGTGTCCGAATTCTAAACTGTTAATTTGATTCACTATTTAGTCCACTATAAAATACCCACAATGCACAGCGATTTCTAGTGAACAACAAATGTACCCTACATTTTCGCCGGTATACCACAATGCAATGCGGTTGTCTTTACCGAATCTGTGTAGTGTCCGAAACTCATTTTGATCATTCCCCATAATACTTCACTATATGATAAACACTATATGGGAATAGTGAGTGAGTGAATGAGTGAACGATTTCGAATGCGGCTCCAGAGACTCCCATCAAGAGCCTTAACGAGCCTTAATGACTTGGAGCTGGCTACAGTGGAGTTTCTGCAAGCGGGACAAAATGGAGTTGGATTTCTCCATGGAAAACATATAGCGAAGGTAAACACTGCCCATCTGCTTATATTAACGACATTATAATGATGCAAAGTGCAACCAAAGATGCAAACAAAAAAATTTAAACTTGTTAAGCAGCTTAGTTGCTGCAGTGTGCTTTAATCTTCTCCCCAGATTTTTTTATCCCATTTTTATCCCCCATTAGTGCTAATTTATATTTATCCTGGTTGCTGCTCCACCCTCTGGCGATCTGGGGAGAGCCGAAAACTGGCTCCATGCTTCCTCCGAGACATGGGCAGTTAGCCAGCCGCTTCTTTTCACCTGACAGGGGAAGCTTCACCGGTAGGACATAGCACGTGGGAGGATCACGCTATTCCAACGAGTTCCAAATCTGGCTTTAAACGACCCAAATTGGGCTTCAAACGGCCCAAATTGGGCTTCAAACGGCCCAAATTTTTCGCCGCCGATCTTCGGTCGCCAGCATGCGCATCGGCCCGTATCGGCCTGGCGTGCTTGGTATCTAATGCCCGGCCTGAATTATGATCCCAGTCCGCCCCTGGGTGAAGGGGTTCCTATATGAAGGAAACCCCCGGGAGGCACGGGGAGAACATGCAAACTCCACACAGAAAGGCCCTTTTGACGACCCCACCCGGGGGGTGGGCACTCGAGAACATGCATTCACAGCGTCCCAGATGGGAATTGAACCCAGGACCTTCGAGCTGTGAGGCGACAGTGCTTACCACTGCACCACCGTACCCCCCGTGTGCTTTAATCTTCTAATACAATGTTCTGTAGCCGTACAGTAAAGCAGACACACCATGGCAGAAAAGCACTTCATAGAGACAAGGTGTAAACGTGTTTATACATTGTTTGTCAATGCAGACAAATGCAAACGTTTTTCCTCACTTTGCATATAGGGAGCAGTGTGATTGTCGCTTGAAGTCAAACTCGTACATGTGATATGAATACTACATGAGACTATTCTTAAGGAGTAGTGTATATTGGATGCATGAATTCTTGCAGCTCTCTAGTGGCCAAAGCAGAAGGTTGCACATTTAAGTGCTCAAAGTCCTGCATTGAGTCCCATGAGTTCTTAGTGGACTGAAAAGTGAGTTTGTTTACATTTATTTCATACTGATAATATAGCTCAGTTTTATAAGTCACAATAAATTCATGACCATAAATGTAGACATTGTCCCGTTTCTAGCAGATACTGGGTCTTATTTATAATCCATGTTTTGTGTCTTTCAGATTCACAAGTTCAGAATGGCTGACAGTGTTGGGCTCTTTTAAGATCGAACAATAAGAAAAAAACTCAAAACATCCCTAATTTAAAGTAAGACAATATTTTCTGAATATATTCACTACAGAGATACATAAGCTTTAGGATACCGTAATTCATTATTTCAACCAAATATGTACAGTATTTTGTTCCTTTCACCCATTCTTGTCCATTTAAAGCAGCCTAACATCTTCTGCTTTGACTCATTTGCTTTACTTTATTGTTGTGGAATTAACTGTTATAGTTTTTTCAAGGAGGATCATTTTCTGTTTCCTTTCAAATGTGTGCATATTGGCTTATATCACCAAGGAGGTTATGTTGTCGATGCCGTTTGTCTGTTTTAGCAGCTGGGTTACGGAAAAACGACTGCCGATTTTCATGAAACTTGGTGGGAGGGTATAGCGTGGGCCAAGGAAGAACCTTAATTTTTGGCCCGTGCCAACAAGGCCCGTATCGGACCCGTGTCCGATACGGGCGAGGCAGAGAAGGGGGCTGTAACTATTGTGTGGATAGGAAGGTCGTAGCCAGTCGGGATTCGAGGGGTGGGTAGGGGGAATGGCTAGGTATATGGGTGGTGGGAGGGGCGTAGTCAGGAAAGGGGCGGGGCCAGGGAAAAGGGGCCATAGCTAGGGATAGGAAGGTCCCAGAGCAGTGGTCCCCAACCTTAGGCTCGTGACCCTAAGTGGGGTCGCCTGGAATATAAAATATATATATATATACTGTATATATATATAAAATAATTTTAAACCACACACAATTTATACTACCTAAGAGGTCACTTCCGATGTATTTTTTATTTTTATTTTTTGTTCTGAGTTTAAAGTGATAGGGCCCTATCTTCCCAATGCCATGCGCAATGCAAATTGGGGGCGGGCACAAGCACATGCCATGTTATAATTGTACTGGGTAGGCGTGCCACATGCTAAAGCAGGCGTTTCAGCGCTAAAATGTGGGGATAGATGGCATTATCCTATCGTCAGCAGCGCGCAATTACTTTGCGCTGAGAGCTTTGAAAAGGACCTCTTACGTGCTAAATACCTCGCTGCGGTGGGAGCGCACCGTAATCTCCGTGCATGTCATTATGCACAGCCTTGCCACGCCAGGACGTAAAATTATGCTGCTAAAATTGGGTATTAGCAGATAATTCAATGAGGCAATCAACTATAACTCACTGAGAAACTTTTATCACATCGCAAAGAGGGAAATTAATTGAGAAAACTTGTTGGACAATGGACATAGGCTATTTACCTTCATAACCCGGGGGGTCGTTGGCACCACAGATGATCTGTCAATAAGCTCTCTCCATCTCTCTCTGTCCTCGCACGAGTGAGTACACTCTATTACGCATGCCTCGCGCAAACAGCCATTGCGAGACGGGAATCTGATTGGTTTTGATTGACGTAATGCCCAGCATTGCCTGGCCAGTGGCCACACCCATGAATAATTCTGGTAGTAACCCCCTGGACTCACTGGAACGAACGGTCGTTCATCATGATGGAATGAAGCCATACACACTGCCGCTGCCTGCACAGGCTGTCCCTGCCACCCCTCCATCCGGCATGTCCTCTCCTGCTTTGGGGGCTTTACCGGTCCCCCTGGTTCCCCCGGGATTGAGGTCCGCCTCAGGCTGGGGGGTTCGGATAACGGATTGAATGGGGAATCACTGGGACATGCACCTGTAGCGGCGTTGTGTTGGTGGTACTTGCAGCAACCCATGTTAAGGGCTTGCCCCTGGGTGGATTCGAACTGCCGACCTTCGGCTTGTGAGGCGGACACGTTAACCACTGCACCAAGAGAGCAGATTAACGTGCCTTTATACTGGGGGAGTGAGTTTAACCAACCTACTCGCTACCACTCGGGACTCACGAGGAATCGGCGCTGATTCACTTCGGTTACACACCCACACAGTCCCGCAGGGGTCGGGTGATGCGACCTCCTTCACACCTTCAGGACTTTGTGATGTTTTGAGGTTGGATATGTAAAAACTAAACTAAAAACATTGTTGGCTGTCACTGTGAGGTATTGTGAATGCAAGCAATTGTTGTATTAAGCCGGTGGTTGGGATTTCTTCTATGTGTGTTTAATGTGACATGATGGGTACAGGACATTTATTTTCTCAGGTAGGCTATTGTTTTTTATGGGCTATGGAGGTAGCAGGGAGTGCCTTATTTGTTATTGGCTGAATCCATTGTGGTCATTGTGGTTGAATTCTTTTCTCTCTTCTTACGTTTTAGAGTCTAAAACGTAAAAAAAAAAAAATGCGGATTTAAAGAAAACATTTTTTCGATGTAGTTTTTTTTAAAGTTTTGGTCCAAGTGAAATGTTCTATGGTCTCTCCTGATTCTAAATATAGCTGAACCGTTTGGTTTGACGAAGTAAAACAAAAATTTATAAGCATTTTACTAAATGTCTATGGGAAAATAAATGGCAGATAAAAATATCTGGTACAGTTCTGAAGCAGGAAGTAGGCGATCACTTTGCCTCTCTATTAAAGTGAATCTTGAAGTTGAGCGATCTTGCTTTCAAAATAAAAGTATAACTTTTGTAAACATGGCGTCCAGTAAAGAGGCTTTTCACCGTGAAGGACTTTATTTTGAAACCTGGCACCGGAAGTATATATTTTTTATTTATTCTGGTCGGCTTGACACTGGTCTGCGTGATTGGAGTGTGAGGATCTGTAAAGGCAAGGAATGTTCACATACAACATGTGTCAAAGTGTTTAGGCTATGTTTATGTTATCTTTACACAGCTTGATCTATTCTAAGCAGAGTGTAGCCCGGAACGCTGAGCAGAGTGCAACCTAATATTAGCTGGTTGCGACTGTCCGAAGAGACAGAGGCTCAACTTGCTTGAGGACCGGTAGGTAACCAAGGACCAAGGTCCAATGTGTAACAGTCTGCCATCTGCAATAAGAGGTTTCATGGCTCGAAGCTAACCAAATCTGCAATCATTTTAATTCGCCTTTTCACCAGACATTCCCTCACTGCACCGCTTGTGAGACTGGGAAACTGTTTTGTATACGAGGGATCAGCCGAGCAGCATTTTGGTAAACAAACCGCGTCACTGGGTGGCAACGGCAATGGAACCCTATGGAGCCTGAGTTTGAGCATCTGACTAGCCGGCTGACCTTGTTTACATTTTAAAAACTGCGACAGTTCACACAACTTTAACACCACATGCATATATTATACATCATTCATGATCAAACTCTTGAACTCTTGGGCTGTGCTCTACTAGTGGTTCCGCATTTCTGGGTGGCAGTGACGTCACCAGTGCAGGGCAAGTGCACTTTCAAAATGTAATATACTACATATTACTAGTTACTTTCATTTGACAGTAATAAGTTACTTTACAATAGTAATGTCTGTATAAAGTAACTCCTTACTTATTACACTACTTTTGCATTACTTTAACTGTAATAACAGCAGTAGCAGAATGTCAACAATCCAAAATTCTAAATGTTATCCTTTTCCCATCTATTGTCATGATGATTGTCAGCATCATGGTTATTTGCATAAAAACACACAGTTTGATTAGGAAATGATTTAAATGTGTGCTTTGATTTAAAAAATGTAACTCAATTTGTAACTTGAGTTACTTGACAAAGTAACTGGTATAATATTACTGAAATCCTATAAGTAATAAGTTATATTACTGAGTTACTGCTAAAAGTAATATATTACATATAATGTTACTTTTGTAATGAGTTACTCCCAACACTGGATGTCACGCTGATTCGTCCTATAGTGCTGTGTTTGTGTATTTTATCTTTTATTGCACTGTTTGTGTGGTAGCCTACTACTGTAGTGGGTAGTGCAGTGTGAAGGCTTAGGGCATGGTCAACTAAAACTAAGCGTTACTGAACTGTATGCAGACAGTAAAGCCCCATTCATTTTCTCAGCCATGTAAGAGTCTCCTCCGCCTCCATGTGTCTGCTTCTTCTGCAGGGCTTTGGAGATGAAAGCTGTGATAGTTGTGCATGGTGGGGCGTGGGCCATCCCAGACCAACTCTCCAAGGCCTCTGTCGAGGGAGTGAAGGCTGCAGCGTGCAAAGGCTCTTCAGTCCTGAAGACAGGAGGGAGTGCCCTGGATGCTGTGGAGGCAGCTGTGAGGGCCATGGAGGACAACGCTGTGTTTGATGCAGGTATCCCTAGGGGTGTCAAAAATAATCGATTTATAAGATGCATCGCGATGCGGACGTGCACGATTCAGCATCGATTCACAAATGTCAAAAATCGATTATTAAATTAGTATTATTATTTATTTATTTTTATAATCGAATAAAATATAATGGAAGTACATGCAGTTGTTTATTTGGATCATAATACAATGCAGTTCCAAATGCACTTTTATTTTAAAAGTAGCCACACAGTGAGAAAAAAGAAAGTGAGAAAAAATAAATCATGTATTGGGGAAAAAAGTGATGCATCGATTGAAGATGCATCGAGATACATCGATAATCGTAATCGAATCGAATCGCAGCCCTCTCAATTGTAATAGAATCAAATCGTGAGGCCAGTGAAGATTCACAGCCCTAGTATCCCTGGTGTCGACATAAAACGCTGCAGAATTATTCTCATCATTATTCAGAGGCCGTGTTTGGATGTTATCTCAGCAACACATTGAAGGTTAAACAATACACTGCACAAGTAAGTTGCTATTAAACTCCACTTCTGTTGCACTTTTGGAAATGTAACTACAAAAACGTTACTTAAAAGGAAGGGGAAAAATCATCCAGACATTGCATGATGACCTAATATAATATAACAATATGGGTCAGACTGAGGAAACTGGAGGGCTGGAGGGACTCAGGGCACTTTTGGTGGAATGGTTATTATCAGAAATGGTTTTGACAGTTCAAACACTGGTACTGTATCTGTGGCTCAGAGAGGCAGTGCAGAGGTATCCCTATGGGATAGGACATTTATTATCACATCTTTTTGATTTCTCTAAAATTCTCACCGTTTTGTCTTCTAAAATACTCAGTAGTTGGTAAGACTTTACAATAAGGGTGACTAAGCCTTAATTAAGAATTAACTAATGTGACATTAGTGTGAGCTGGATAATGCAGAATGCAGCTCACACTAAAGTGCTGGTGGGTGCTGCAGAATGCAACTCACACTAAAGTGCTGGTGGTTGCTGGTTAAATGCATAGAGACAGTCCGCATATCTGGGAACGCCCACAAAATGTTAACCGGCTGGCGGGGGCGAGTGGGGTAAAACCGCCCATATATCTCATGGGCTGACTCACCAAAAGACGGTGCTGCAGCTCTAAACTACATGTTTGGGGGTTCTAGAGCAGAACACAAGACGTCTGCTCAGATGTGCGTTTACTGCAGTGGTTAAATCCCCGATCGTGTCTGCCTGGGCTGGGCTATCAGCTAAATTCTAACTTTGCTGAATGGATAGAACGGGGGTTTTTACCCCACCCTGACCCCGCCCCCAGCCAGGCTGAGCCAGCTAAACCAGCGTCTATGACGAGACGTGGCCTCAACCTATTACAGTTGCTGAATGTGATCTTTAATTGCAGGTCATGGAGCAGTGCTAAACTCTGATGGAGAGGTGGAGATGGATGCCATAATCATGGATGGAAGGACACTCGCCAGTGGAGCTGTCTCTTCAGTCAAGAACATTGCCAACCCTGTGTCACTTGCCCGGGCAGTGATGGAAAAGGTGTTTTTTGTGTGTGTCTTAAATAGCACTGTGGAAAAAAAGAGGCCCAGATTCAGTAGAATCAACTGCCTCAATGTAGTTACCAATTAGTTGCCTGATATTTAAGCAATATATCACGAGAGCAAGTGTGTTGTGGTGAATATATCCCGCTGATAAACTGTTATCCCACTCGGCCTGCGGCCTCGTGGGATAACAGTTTATCAGCGGGATATATTCCACAACACACGCTGCTCGAGTGCTATATTGCTTTTATAAAACGGTTTCCAAGTATGATAATATAATAATAATAATAATACTATAAGTCCGACTCCGACTGGCATGTCATTCTGATAGAGTCAGTTGAAACACTACTGTAAGGCGGGACCGCAAGAACATGCGGGTGATTTGATTGGATCGTTCTGGAGACTGAAGTTGACATTGGCCAATCCTGGCGCTTGCTGAGTAGCTGAGATTTTTCTGGAAACCCCGACAGGCAGCTCGAGCCGCAGCGCTGCATTCTCAGCGCTTGTTGAGAAGCTGAATGCTCTCTGCAAAGCTGACACCAACTAACGTTACGGGGTTAAATGCGGAGTTAAATGCGGGGTTAACAGCCTTTCTTTTGCAAAGAAGACATTAGCCCACATCTATTCTTGTACAAAACATCATTTTCTGCGAAGTATTAGTAAAGTTATAAGCGAAGATCGATTCACAAGGATCTGACAGCTGTCTCCGCCATTTTTTTTTCTACGTTGTCATTTGAGGTAAGCCTTATTATTACTCTCTTAGTAAGAGAGTTGCCATGGCAACCAATAACCCATGGCCATGGGTTATTGAACTCGGTTACTGGAATTATACAATGGCTGTGAACCAATCAGATTGCTTGATTTGAGAGAGCCGTTTTATAATGAGAGATAGACAATTGCGATCTCAGTCATTCAAAAAGTTATATAGGAGAGAGTTTATAATTTATGGAAATATCAAAACATGAAAATGTAAAATTTTCACCATGTGAAGGGTTTTTGCAAGCCACCACACATTTTTGGGCCATAGAAATGCTTACATGTTTTTCATACTGTTTCCTATTGTATCTTTTGCTTACCTTTGCGGCCGTGGGACAAACTCAGACGGAGCACGTCATGTTGACGGGCAGAGGTGCCAACTTGTTTGCAGAGAGGACGGGCGTGGTCACCGTCCCCACTGACACACTGGTGACGGAGTACGAGAGAACAGAATGGGACAAGCACAAGAAGTATGTCGCCGGAGTCACGGAGCTTTTCAACTCTCAGTGGTTGGTACAGCGTCTATTATTATTGTTTTTGACTTTCCTGTGTAAAGGAGAACTTCACCGAAAATAATGCTAATTTATTTTGCACATGATCTCGCACATACAGTATCCAGAAAAACTGTTGGGGGTTGGCGGTTCGATCCCCGCTCCCTCCCAGCTGCTGTCGTTGTGTCCTTGGGCAAGACACTTAACCCTCCTTGCCTCGTATGATTGGTATGAATGTAGACATGAATGATGGTGGTCGGAGGGGCCGTTGAGCGCCGATGTGTGGCTGCCACGCCTTCGAACCACCGGTACGAATGGTGTGAACGAATAATGATTCTGTGAAGCGCTTCGAGCACTTGGAAAGGTGCTATATAAATCCAATCATTATTATTAACAATGGCTAGCCTGGCTAGCGACTGGATCTGACCAATGAACAGTGAACTTCCCAGCTCAAGTTTTCTGCAAATGGAACGCTAACAAAACGGATGTGACGTCATTTAGCCTCAACATCCCAGTTATTTTGCGATAAAGGAACACGCCATTAGTAGCTGGAAATCCCTCCCCATTTACAAGTTGACATTTGTCTGGTTTTCTTCTCGTTCCAGGAGCCATGATACTGTTGGGGCGGTTGCTGTGGACTCGTCTGGTAATGTCGCATGTGCAACATCAACAGGAGGGATAAGAAACAAAATGGTTGGCCGAGTAGGCGATTCTCCGGTCATTGGTATGACTATTTTTCCTTTATATGTCAGTAAAACTCTTTCTGAACTAGGTATCAACTCAGAAAACTGAGGAAGTAGCATGATCAACTGCTGCAAAGTATGCAATAGACCACGAGGGGCTAGCACCATGAATGCTATGCCAACATGCACTTTTAGTTCCACGTGACCAACGTGATAGCTAGCAACAAGCTGACGCTACCCAGGAAACAGTGGGAAAGGCCTCAACAATCATGTCGGTTGGCTTGGTAAAACGTGCAGTTTACTAACGACATATTATTTTTGTCATGCCAAGGTTCTGGCCCGGCCGTCGGTTGTACAAATATGACATCTCTGGCTCATTGCGACCACACCGGTTTTATAGGAGGTCGCCTAGCCACCGATAACCTCAGACAGTTACTTCACATAATTGACGGCAGCAAAGATGACCAAACACCTGCAGGCGTCATGATTCTGGATGCCATGAAAGCTTTTGATAGGCTGGAATGGGCATACCTTTGGGCCGTTTTTGAGAGAATGCGGTCTTGGAGAGGGGTTTATCCATAATGATTAAAGTTCCCAGGCCAGCGTGGAGATATATAATCTCTCCACCTCGCCCTTGGTCTGCCCCGTGATCTCCTCCCAGCTGGTTGTGCCTGGAACACCTCCCTAGGGAGCCCACCAGGTGGCATCCTTACTGTTTTTGTCCATACATGCTTTTATCTCTTCGAGACTAGACTACTGTAACTCCCTATTCTCCTACCTCAACAAATCATCTGTGGCTCAACTTCAGCTGATCCAGAATGCTGCTGCCAGACTGCTTACTAGGTCAAAAAAGTCTTGTCATATCACCCCCATCTTAGCATCCCTGCACTGGCTCCCGGTTCATCACAGGATTAACTTCAAAATCCTTGTGTTTGCTTACAGATCCCTGCTCGGCCAAGCCCCTGCCTACATCACTGACCTCATCCTTCCCTACTCTTCCAGTCGGTCACTGAGGTCCTCTGACCAGGCGCTCCTGGTCGTACCCAGGACCAAACTAAAAACAAAAGGGGACAGAGCTTTCGAGGCGACGGCCCCGAGGCTCTGGAACGCCCTCCCCCCTGACCTGAGAGCCACGCCCTCCCCCCTGACCTGAGAGCCACGCCCTCCCCCCTGACCTGAGAGCCGCTCCCTCAGAGCTTATCTTTAAGCGTCTTCTAAAGACCCACCTTTTTAGGCAGGCTTTTAATTAGTCATTCTTAGCCACCCTTTGTTCCCTATGTTCCTTGTTTTTGTTTTATGCTTCCCCCTTCTTGTACTATTCCTGTGCCTGTATTCTTTTTTGATGCTGTTTTTATTTATGTAAAGCACTCTGTGCACTCGTGCTGTAAAGGGCGCTATAGAAATAAAGTTTTACTTACTTACTTACTTACTTACTTACTTTTGTTGTGTGCAAATAAATAAAACTAAAAGCTAATTGAATGGCTCCATTAGAAAAGCAGTTGATTTAAGATGCTCTGTCATTGTGTCTCTTGTAAACAGGCTGTGGAGGATATGCAGACAACCTTAGTGGTGCAGTGTCTTGTACCGGCCATGGAGAGTCCATCCTTAAAGTCACCTTGGCCAGACTCATTCTTTCACATGTTGAACAAGGTTAAGTATCACACTTAATAAATTGCGTCTGTAAATATGACTTCCTATGTTTGCTTGTTACAAACTCTCTAAATGGCCCACATTGGCCCACATCTCTAAATGGCCCACATTGTTGTCTTAATGTAGGGCCATTTGATTATGTTTTTGGGAACATCGTCTAAGAAAATGAAAACACCCACTGTTTGTATTTCTTAGACCAGTGGTTTTCAAAGTGGGAGGCGGGCCTCCCCAGGGGAACTCCAAGCAGTTTCAGGGGAGGCTCAGTGAATGGAAGTGAAAAAATATGACTACATCAGTTATCAAAAGGACATCGCTAGAATAGGCTAACTGTGTCTGATTTGGTTAGCGAGACCGCGAAGCGGGCGAGACCTTGAGTGCAAACAAATGAGGCACGGTATAAATGAGCATTGAAGTGGCGCTGAGGTCTTAAAATATCATGGAAGTGTCTTGAAAAAAGGCTTTGAAAAGTATTGAATTTAACTTCAGGATTGCTCCATATACCCTGTAATTAAAAAATCCGGCTCCCTCAGGTCACCCGTGCGGGTCACCCATGCTCTTTACACACCCTGAAAGTTTCAGCCCGACTGCACAGAAAACAGCATAGCTGTGACTGGCACAAAAATTGAAACAGAGAACAGAGATGGCCCACATTGCCAAGTTACATTATATATAGATAGATAGATAGATAGATAGATAGATAGATAGATAGATAGATAGATAGATAGATAGATAGATAGATAGATAGATAGATAGTGCTAGTTTGTTAGTGGATTATACAAGCTTTCTAGTCAGGCACGGTCCATTTGGTAGTTTGTATTCTTCCAAAAATGCCTATTTTTAATTCAATCTGATTTTTCTTTTGCCACTCGCGGCCCACCTGACCTGCTGTACCACGGCTCACACTTTGGGAATCACTGTGTTGGCTAATTGTTTTGTGTATGACTTGTTTTGCCCTCAGGTAAAGAGGTGGCAGATGCTGTGGACGTGTCTCTGCACTACATGGGGGATCGTGTCCATGGTGCAGGAGGTGCCATTGCAGTTTCTCCATCAGGGGAGTGGGCAGCCAAATTCAGCACAGAGCGGATGGCCTGGGCAGCAGTGGAACATGATGTTTTGTGGTATGGATTAGACCCAAATGAAACAATTAAAGAGCAGCTATCTCAATAGCCTTTTTTCACCAGACTTGTTTATTTTTCTCTCTTTTTACACACACACACACACACACACACACACACACACACACACACACACACACACACACACACACACACACACACACACACACACACTTGAAACGGTACGGTATGTATATATGTGTATGTATATATATATATATATATACATATACTGTATGTATATATATATATATATACATACACATACATAGACATACCGTACCGTTTCAAATTTTCATGATCATTAAAACTGTGGTACCGTGATTACCATGTTACCATGATTACAGTGCAATACTGTCCATCATCAACCAAAGATGGCAACCGTCTCCCAGATGCAAACGCGCAGCCTTGGAGAAATTATTTATGTGAGTGTATTAGTACTTTTTGAACATTTTCAGCATATATATATATATATATATAAAACATCCGGAAGTGCGGAACCGCAGCAGTTAACTAGTATGAGTTGTGCCAAACAAACGTACAGCATGTCATGTTAAAGTTGTGTGAAGTGTCGCCATTTTTAAAATGAAGTGAACTTAGTAAAAAGCACAGCCTGCTAGAGTGAGACACTCACGGCTGGCTCCATAGGGTCCCGTTATAAAGTTACCCCCAATAAGCCGTTTGTTTACCAACACTGATCCCTCATATTATTCTCCAAGAGCATGGTTACATTTTGTGGATTGTAACTGGTAGTGTTAATGTAATGTCGTGTGTATTCAGAGAAATAAGTCTCAAGATCTCTACTAGTCTGTACAGATGAGTCTATTTCAGCGTCTGAATTGTATATGTAAAGCCATTGCTGTTTCATACTGTATATTACAATTGTGCTGCTAATAAAGTAAATTCCCAGTTCAGTAGCATAATGGGGTTTCCTCCATATAACAACAGCATAGACTCCCACTAGAAAACATGCAGAAGATCGTCGTCTGACCAGCGGCAGTTGGAAGAAGTTGGTCCCTGGGCGTTTGACTGCAGCTTCCCACCGCTCCTGGCCGGACCATGGAGGAGGATGGGTCAAACGCAGAGGACACATTTCATGGGGCCTCCGATTGCGTGTGTGTGTGTGTGTGTGTGTGTGTGTGTGTGTGTGTGTGTGTACTGGCTGCCGTGCACGTGTGGGCATGCGTGGTGTGTCATCTGTGATGGAATATAGAGGTTTGTCCATCCAGGTTTTTAATGAATCACTTCCTACAGCAATAGCTCGCAGGATGCAGATGCAGAGTGCTGCTGGCTTTCATTCTTGCCATAAAATCAAGGACTGATTTACACCTGGGATGCAAAGACATAAAATGCAATTAACTCGCTGGTAGGGTAGAAAACCACCGGACCTGGTTGGGGAACCACTTAAGTGCTTTTGATATTAATACATGCTTTTGCTTGCCTTGCACAAGTAATAATTCATCATTAACACTGACAACAAAATCAAGTACATAAACATAAAACTTTAAAAAAAAAAGTGTTTATAGATTGGGTTTTGATTTAGAAAACAACACACAGACAGAAACTACAATAGTGGGGGGGGGTTTGGGGGGGACTAAATCAAATCAAAACAACACACAGGACATCACAGCTCACCAACTCACACATTCAAACAGGCAAATGACTCAGGGAAGACATAAAATGGAAATAAATGGTTAAATAGTAGGCATCTTCGGCTGCTCGGAGACCTCTCTGGACTTCCCCACACTCTGACACTGGGGACAACTGTTGCCAAAAAACTAATTCTGAAAGAATGGGAGTCCCCCTCTTCACCTTCTTTCCAACTGTGGTTGATGAACATGATCTCTGTCATAAGGATGGAGAGGCTCAGATCCTTGAGAACCAACTCACTTAAAAAGTTTCTAACTATTTGGGACCCGTTTCTAACCTACCTCGATGAGGTTAGGGGCGGTGGGTGACTTGTCCGGCTGGTTTCTGTTGGACGCCTTGCATGGGACCCCATGCGCGACATATCTTACAAGTAAAGCACCTTATATGGATGGTAGCACCACATTATAAGTTATAACTGTTGATATAGCCTATGTAGGCTATGTTGTTGTTTTTTCGCCCAGTTACTGTGTCCGAGCTTGTTCATTTTTGTTCATAATATATTGGAGAGAAAAAGAAGAGAAAAAAAACATAATTTCTGATTTGCAGGTATCTGACTCTGAGCCAGTACGTGCCAGGCAACTCAAACTTCTTCAGTAAAGGATGTAAAATTACCATCTATGTATATGTCTTTTTCTCTGTTTTTTTTTACGATTTTAGTAGAAGAGCCTGGTGACGCGAGGATACCATTTTTAGCAGTCCATCATCATCAGTCTTGGCGCTCTGACGCTCCATGACGCGCGCCGGCACTCCATACCATGTGCAATATAATTTTTCGGATGATGGCGAAGGCTGGAGGCACCCTCTCTGCCTGTGATTGGCCTAGCGAAAAAATACACGTCTGTGCAATAGCCTATGAGTAGGCCTAAATAAGTCAGGTACTGTATAGGGTTTGCAATTGTATCGTTCCATAATGAAATCTTTCATGCTTGTTGATTTAATGATTGTTTTGCACCTGCTGCTCACGTTATGAACAAATGCTTAGATGATAGCCTCAGCAACAACTAACTGCAGTCATGTATGAATGTTAGCTGTCCAGCAAACACACCACTAATATCTATAGGAATCATGCTTGGAAGTAGCTTACTTTTCACCCGCTGCATCGTGACATTGAATGAAAGTATTTAGGCTCGTTTGAGATACTTCTGGCTCGCCTGGAAAGAAGGTGGGAGCAGCCGAGTACAGTCAGCCAATCAGAGGCAGAGAGGGGCGGGTCATGCCTTCAGCTAGCCTTCGCCATCATGGGGAAAAAAAATATCGCATACCGTGTGCTCTCTTGGCGCTCGGAGCGGCTCGGACTGCTATTTCCGAACGCAGCCAGTGGAGCCACTACCTGTAAACATGACCCACGTGACAGCTGGCGCTGGTTGTCAAGGGCTTTGCAGCAGCAGGACGAATGACGAGTTGAGGAAGTTACTGGGAGCGAGGGACAGTTGTGCTATGTAGTCTCACATACGTTCAATGAAACACTGCACACAAGATAGGTAAGAGTCATATTTATTAAAGCGCATATTTCATCATATTAGAACTGGGAACGTGAGAAATAATGCAAGGGGGCGTGCGTGCTCATTCTAACGTTAGCTATAGCTGCTAGTTAGGCTACAAACAAACTTGGTAGGCCTATGCTAACGCGGATTAGCATGGTTGGCACACTGAGATAAATATGGTATGCATCGATCTATCTAGCAATATACACCTATCTGCTGCATAAAAAATGCTTTAATTGGCAAACGCGTTAATTGATGCAAGGAATGCTGTTTAGCAGATGCGTTAATGTCTGAAATTACGCATAGTTAGCCTTCTATGGTAACGTTATCTGCCATCCACCGATCGTGTTCTTAATCGCTAGCAGGCTAACAAGCTACTCACCAGCTAAACCTGTTCACAGATGCTACTGTTCCACAGGGACATTACATACGCTAGTAGTGTTATGACAAGTTGTCAAGATAACTGTTGGTCTGCAAGCTGCAAGTGTATTTGTGTATCTGTAGTTTATTCAATCATGGCCCAGCTAGGCCCAGCCGAGCCGGTGGGCTCGATTGCCCAACGACTGCCCATACAACACTAGCTAGCTTCCACCCAACACTGTTAGCCTTAGCTAAGCTAGCTGACCTGTCGGAAGGCTTCTCCAAGTTGGTCATAAAAACACACAACTCAGTGTCATGTAATTTACGCACAGCAAGCTTATTTGTTTGCACAGCGATATGCGAAAGTGCAAAAACCATGATGTTAACGAGTAAAATGAAGAATAGTAAGCCAGCTAACGCCAACTTTAGCTATCTATCACGTTAGGCTGACTGCATCTAACAGTAGTAGTTAATGTAAGCAAAAAAAGACATCAGTAGCTATTTAAATTTGGTTGAACAGTTAGGTTATAGTAGTTAAATCAGAACTTTGGCCAAAAATAACAAAATTACAAGTGAATATCTGCTCAGATCTTTACTTTCCCACTGCAGAGCCTAAGCTACCTTGCTTGGACAAGAGCTTAAGCTAACCAAGTATTAACATCATTATCTTCACAGATAGCTGACAGCTGTCACTCAAGTTATCAACAGGTAGCCCTTCGCCTTAAAAATACGTGGTCACCCAGGTATTGCAGGCCTGAAAGTCGGAGGTATTGAGACACATATCAGTTTGTACGTTGACAATGTAATAGTATATGTACATAACTCAGAACAATTGATCCCCCCTCTCCTAGAACTAATCACCTCCTTCGGTAAGCTATCCGGATACACAATTAACTGGACAAAGAGTGACTTTATGCCTTTCTCTGATGTCTTCACTCCCGGTTTCCTGGAAAATCTCCCATTCAAATTGGCAAAGGACCACCTCACCTACCTTGGGTTGACCATACCCAGAGATCCTAAACTAATATTTAAGTTGAATTTTGACGATTTTGTTGTAAGACTTTAATAATGTATAGAAAATTGGAAAATTCTGCCTTTGTGCATGATCGGTTTTTAAGTTACAACAGCCGCAAAATATGGTGGGGAAGCAATTCTCGGTGGGGATGCAGAACTTGGTATAATAGGTGCATGAAGGAGTTCTCTTGAAGTGACAGTAACAACAGAGTTAGAAAATGCTAACATTAGTCTACACTTTATTTACTGAAAATGTATGTGGTTGAATTATACTTGATTTTAATTTTGTGTGTTTTCTGCAGGCAGAGAAGAAGGCGGCAGCATTCATGGATATTGTGGACACTTTTAATCACTTAATTCCCAGTGATCAGTTGGACGACTCCCTGTTAATAGGTCAGAATTTGGAATGTGAAGCCAGTAATGAGTTTGGATCAGGCCTCCAGTTGGAAGATTCGCTGTTGAACATGCTGAGTGACAAAGATCCCATGTTTGGAGGATCTGCAACCTCTGTGTTTGATCTCTTGGACCAGGATGACCCCAACTTTCAGGTTGCTGGATCGACAAGTATGTGCAAAGAGAGAGAGGCTATGTCCAAAAACTGCTCTCGCACTGCATTATCCTTATAAATTCAACATTGTCGAGTATTTGTTTATTGTTTATTACGCACACAATATTCAGATTCTGACAACCCAACATTTTATTTTCCTGCAACTAGTTAGTCTATTAACTGTCACAACATTCAAACAGGCTATGTGTTATTTGAGAGTGTTAGAGATTGAGAATAGGAAATCCCACACACTGACTTCACTTAAAGGAACACTCTGCCCATTTTCAACCAGCTTTGTATCATTAGAACATCAGTAGTATATCAGAAAACTGTAAACTGTTTTGAAGTCTGTCATTTAATTTGACAGTTATTGAGTGTTAAAGTGTGGACCAGTGACATCACTGGTCCACACTAACTCAAATTAATAACTCATTAACTCAAATCAACTCTCAATGACTGTCAAACTAGATGAATGATGAATAGTTTGACAGTTATTGAGAGTTGATTTGAGTTAATGAGTTATTCATTTGAGTTAGTGTGGACCAGTGATGTCACTGGTCCACACTTTAACACTCAATAACTGTCAAATTAAATGACAGACTTCAAAACCGTTTTACAGTTTTCTGATATACTACTGATGTTCTAATGATACAAAGCTGGTTGAAAATGGGCGGAGTGTTCCTTTAAGACTTTTATTTAAATAGAGCTATTTGGCTCTATTTAAATAAAAGTCTTAAGTGAAGTCAGTGTGCGGGATTTTCTATTCTCAACTTACCTGATGCTCCTACACACCTGACGTACATGGTTTGTGCAGAGATCACCCCTCTTCTACGAGTGCTAGAGATTGAAATCACACCACTAGTTTTTAAAGGTGAATTCAGTTTTTTTTACACCCTGGACCTTATTTGCAGCTTTAAATATGATTTTTAAGTCACCCTGACAACTTCGATTTGATTAGCATCAGCAGAAACGATAATCAGTTTTGAACTGCGACCTGAAAACGGGGCATGTGAAATGCCTGTATTTATGTCTTGTAAATAGCTTATTTTCTGACACACAGCGGCTCATATGCTTATTATATCAGAGAGAGAATGAGATAAGAGCGATCTAATGTACCTCCATGCCGCTGTGTTTGCTGTCCGTCACATAGCAGCTCCCGCCATATTCCCAGCTGTTGCTTGTAATCCATATATGATGTTATTCCATACGGGCAGCCATTGAATTCAAATGAATCGTCCATAATCTTGAAATCAGATAGCCTAAATATCTGCTAGGCTAGGCAGGCTAAGCTACACAACAAACTGGATCCAAGCCAACTATGACCTGCCCCGGAAGTAGTTATTTTCTTCTTCTGTTTGGTAATACGGCGGAACAGAAGAAGAAGAAGTACATCCGGGGCAGGTCATAGTTGACTTGCATCCAGTTTGTTGTTGTGTAGTTAGCTTAGCCTTATCGGATTTCAAGATTATGGACGGGAATACGGCGGGAGCTACTGTATGTGACGGACAGCAAACCGAGGAGCCTGCCGGCGGCACGGAGGTACATTAGATCGCATATATTTTCCTCGATTTCAGGTCGCAGTTCAAAACTAATGATCGTTTCTGTTGATGCTAAACAAACCGAAGTTGTCAGGGTGAGTTATAAATCATATCTGGAAATAAGGGTGTGAAAACACTGAATTCTTCTTAAATTAAATTTTTTGTAATACTGAAAAAAGAGGTAGGACAGTAGTTGATCAGATTTGTGACAACACATACCTTGACTGATACTGTTTTAGATGATTGGATGATTTGCCCCCATTATACAATTAAACATGAAAATAAACTGCACGTATTTGTTTTTGTTGTTGCAGGTCTGGATGTCAGTTCAACATCCACTGGAGCCAGTGGTGCTGCTGGTGAGGTGACGGGTGCAGCGACTCCAAGAGTAAAGCGACCTGTCGGCAGACCGAGGAAAAAACCGCTCAATGTAGAACATGGTAAGCAGGTTATCATTCAGATTGTCCCTTCCACCATATGCACACCTGCCAACCTGCACACATTTTTCGTATCAGGCACGCATTTTGACATTTTTACGCTGGTACGATTTGTCACCTAAAACTATGCAAAAATGCGTTGACGCCTGTGAATTCGATGGTGCAAAATCCAAGCGTATCATGTGTTGTGAATTAGGCATGGGCAAGAGTACTCAGGTACTCGAGTACAAACTATTTTCTCAAGATTGGCAGGTCTGCATATGACATCTCTAGTTTGGAGGCAGGATGATGATGGTTGTTGTTGTTGTTGTTGTTTCCTCCTCCTTCTTTCTTCTCATGTTTCTTCTTCTTGATAAAACAGAGCAAGGCGGTGGACCTGCTAACATATCCACCAACATAAAGTCCATCGGAAGACCAGGAAGGAAAGCAGCCAATAGACAACTGAAGTCATTTCTGATTGAGAAAGGAGTTGGAGGCTCCCAGCTGAAGGAAGAATTATCCCAGGGCGGGCGTATTAATATTGGTGATCTTGACGTTGGATTGTGGCTCAATCCTGTTGTCGTATTGAGGCGGTTGACGGTCACAGTTGGAGGATTCCGGATTGAGCTGCTTCCAGGGCCCTGTTACACAGAGAACACAGAAACAGGCCAGTCGCTGTGCTTTGAAGACGCCGTTTTCTATGGTGGGGACAGTGAGTGTGCCACGTCGCAGGATGAGGCGGTCGGTGAGTGTGCCACCACGTCGCAGGATGAGGCGGTCAGTGAGTGTGCCATGTTGCAGGATGAGGCGGTCAGTGCACAGAACGCTGTGCCAGAGAACGCGGGAGACGCGGGCGGAGCCGAGGAGCGCTGTGCCGAAGATGCACCCCTTGGGCTGGGCCCGTATGTGAATCCGAATGATGTGCAGGCTGCCAACGGGACAGTCGTGGGGGGCGCCTCTTTGGCAGAGGCCAAACCTGACAATCTGAGTGTTTCTGGAAAGCACAAGCCTGTCGGTAAAGGAAAAGATGGCGTCAAACAGCCACAAAACATTCAGAACAACAAAACTACTTTAAGTACTAAGACCGATAATAAGGAAAAGCAAGAAATCCTGGCCAAAAAATTGCCTAAACAAGGACCGACTTCTGTCAAGAATAAGGACTTAGTTTCATGTAAACCGAGCAGCACCATTAAGGATGCTAAAGCATCCCAAAACATGGCTTCAAAACTCATCCAAACGATGAAGTCTCTAAAAGAAAAGAAAGGCATTACGTCTTTGAAAAGGCACGGAGAAAATGCCCAAACGGAGCATGGCGCTAAAGTGCAAAAGACCCAGGGCACAGGACCTAGTCCAGTGAAGCCTAAATCGCCAGTGAAGAAGACCCTGTCATCTGACAACAACCGCCTTGGAGAGCAACAGGGACCAACCAAAGCTACTCACCCACAACTTAGTCCCAAACCTGAGGGCGCTCAGTGGTCGTGGACTTCTTCGAAGACACCCGAAGGAGGGGAGGAGAAGCCCAAAGTCAAAAAGCCCGAAAAGATCCTTCAAAGACAGAAAAGTAAAAATGCAAGAAGCATCTCTGTGGAAGAGCCACAGCTGTTCATCCCAGATAACTGTGCCCCTGTGCTGAAGAAGGAAGCTGAAGCTGCCGAGGAGCAAGCTGCCAACACGGACACTGTGTGGGATGGGAGCAGCAGCTGTGGTCTGTGCAAGAAACCCCACAACAACACGTGAGTCACACCAAGCATCAATGGAGAGCCAATGAACGTCACTTCCTGCTTCAACACTGTACCAGAGATTTTCATCCGCCCATTTATTTTCCCATAGACATTTCGTAAAATGCTTATAAAAATAGTTTTACTTGTTCAAACCAAACGGTTCAGATATATTTAGAAACAGGAGAGACCGCATAACATTTCATGAACATTTCAAACGTTTAAAAAAAATGCGGGTTTTTTCTATGTAGTTTTTTAAAGTTTTGGTATGAGTGAAATGTTCTATGGTCTCTCCCGATTCTAAATATAGCTGAACCGTTTGGTTTGACCAAGTAAAAACTATTTTTATAAGCATTTTACGAAATGTCTATGGGAGAATAAATTGCGGAAGAAAATCTCTGGTACAGTGCTGAAGCAGGAAGTGACGTTCACTTTGCCTCTCTATGGAGAGGAGGAAATAAGTAACATTGTAATCGATTCAGATCGTTCACTATGAACTAGTACAGTTGCAATGACCTTATAATTGTCTTACATTTAACTTGACAGATCTCTAAAACTTTAAGACCCCCTAAAGTCATGTTTCAAGATGTACGGTATATGAAATACTCTACTTTGAATAATAATGTGTCTGATGGTTTTTCCCCACACAAAAATCTTAACTATCTTGTTCCCCTCCTTCTGCCTCATTTAAAAATCGAAAGCAACCAATCAGGGTTATCTAGAACCTAACTAGCCAATCACAGCATACAACATGGGCTTTCAAGTTCCAACACATTCTCACTCCCAACTCATGACAAAGAGACTCCAAGGGTTCCTGACCGATCTGCAGTATACTGTATGATGAGTTGGGAGTGAGAATGTGTTTGGGCTATTGGAGTGTCTCTGATGTCACAAATCAAGCTGGTTGAAAATGGCCTTTGCAATGAGCTCAGAGAAACTTTCCACTGTCAGCAGACAAGTGTGAAAACAGTCTTCTAGTGTCAAACTCTGCACAGTGAACTGAAGGAACATCCAACTGAAGGAACAAGAAGAAAAGCAGGTTTTTGACTTTCGGGGGTTTTTAAGTAACGTAATTTAAGTAATGATAGTTGGACATTAGGGGTGTCACGATACACTCAGTTCACGATACGATACGTATCACGATACTGGGTTCACGATAACGATACGATACGATACGATTTTAACAATATTTTTTTAAACTTGAATAATGACAATATATGACTGGAAAAGTAGTATTTTATTTGAAATGCACAAATACAAAACATGCTGTTGTGGGAAATTGTTATTACAATAACAACTAGAAAAAACATGAGATTGGAGATAAGGCTTATCTTGAAATAGAATGAGTTACACCGTCACTTAGATTTACTTTGAACTAAAAGGTTTCTCAGCAGTATAAATTCTCATTATGCATCTTCAGTTTTTCTTCAAACTCAAACAACAAGACTTTTCTTAGTCTATTTTTTATGCTTCAGTTTTTCCTGTCAAGTAAACAGTTTTGCCAGAAACTCAATTGAATGGTTTCTCTCCTGTATAACTTCTCATGTGTCTCTTCAGAGACTTGTTCAACTGAACTACTTTCCACACATTGAACTTCAACAAACAAAGACGTTTCTTAGTCTATTTTTGAAAAAAAAAAAATTTTTTTTTTTTGCGATATGAGATTTCATCTCAACGATACATATCGTGACGTTTTACTATCGCGAAATTTCGTGGGACGATATATTGTGACACCCCTATTGGACATTCACTCTGACTGAGTTATGATGACAGACATGACCAAGAGGAAATGTGTTAAATCACTGTGTCAGCACCAGCGGCACATTTCAGTTAATGAATGAGCCAGTATGTTTATACAATTCTAAAGGCTACATGGAGGACTAATAATAATAATAATAATTGATAGGACTGATCTAAGGAATGATGGTAGAAAATCCCTTATGCCTAACCCGGAAGAGGGTGTGACTTTGGTATTGACTGTTTTCACGAAATTGTGTTGCTAGGGAACAGTTTGAAACCTAGCTTATTTCCTGTCAGTTACTGTATTGGCAAACACTGCAACAGGAAGTAAGCTGGGGGCCATTTAAAATGTTAATGTTTTCAAGTTAAAACTGTCTAAAGCAGCAAGCATGAATTTGAATAGATTTTTGTTTCCGAGCTGTTTGGTTTGATCCGACGGTGCACGCTGGCACGGAAAAGTGCCCTTTGACAGTCACACCTTTAACGATCACACGGCTTTGTCTAGGTTCATGGTTGGCTGCGGTCGCTGTGACGACTGGTTCCACGGGGACTGCGTCGGTCTGGACCTGACCAAAGTCGGTGAAATGGAGGAGGAGGACCAGATGTACGTGTGCCTGAAGTGCTGTGCTGAGGAAAGCACCAAGGTGGAGCCGGATGTGCCGAGTGCAGCCGAGCCAGAAGGGCAAGCCCAGCCTGAGGTACCGGATAACAAGCTCCCTCCCAAGCCCATGCAGGGACCCCCGCAGACTCTCGCCTCAGGGGGGGTCAAGTCCGAGCCCAAGCAGGGACCCCCGCAGACTCTCGCCTCAGGGGGGGTCAAGTCCGAGCCCAAGCAGGGACCCCCGCAGACTCTCGCCTCAGGGGGGGTCAAGTCCGAGCCCAGGCAGGGACCCTCGCAGCCTCTCGCCTCAGGGGGGGTGAAGTCCGAGCCCAGGCAGGGACCCCCGCAGACTCTCGCCTCAGGGGGGGTGAAGTCCGAGCCCAGGCAGGGACCCCCGCAGACTCTTGCCTCAGGGGGGGTCAAGTCCGAGCCCAGGAAGGGACCCCCGCAGACTCTCGCCTCAGGGGGGGTCAAGTCCGAGCCCAGGCAGGGACCCTCGCAGACTCTCGCCTCAGGGGGGGTCAAGTCCGAGCCCAGGCAGGGACCCTCGCAGCCTCTCGCCTCAGGGGGGGTCAAGTCCGAGCCCAGGCAGGGACCCTCGCAGCCTCTCGCCTCAGGGGGGGTCAAGTCCGAGCCCAGGCAGGGACCCCAGCAGCCTCTCGCCTCAGGGGGGGTGAAGTCCGAGCCCAGGCAGGGACCCCCGCAGACTCTGGCCTCAGGGGGGGTTAAGTCCGAGCCCAGGAAGGGACCCCCGCAGACTCCCGCCTCAGGGGGGGTCAAGTCTGCCGGAAAGGTAAGGGATATCACCATGCTCATGGCTTTGAAGATGATAGAGAAGAGTCTTGTTAATGCATTTAAGACATGTAAATCTCTCATGTACACAGGTTGCTTTGTCATTTGTCCCTCCAGCTAATTCGTCCTCTGATATTAATCATAGCCAGTGTTCCCACTACATAAGGGTTTGTTCTCCTTTTTGCTTTACCTTCATTGCCTGTACAGAAGGCCTGCACAAGGGTGTCTGGTTACTCCGGTGTACTGCTCTCACTAAAACTCACATCATGTTTTGTAAATAACTCAACTTGGATACATTCTTTTACTTGTTGGCAAGTCATTAATTTGGATGTTTCCTTCATTTTGATGATATGAGACCGCTATATTGATCGATTCATGTGCTTAATATATTCTTTGCTTCATTCCTAAAATAGGACCCTGATAGAAGGCAGTCGACGGAAGTCAAATACGCAGTGCAAAAAACAGGTATTTTGTCAGTTGGGTTTGGTTCACCGCTCAATATCGGGATAGTTTCAGCAAAGTCATATCAGTCGTCACGTTGCCATTTTCTTCCGTAGTGGAAACCCAAAATAAAACTTGATGAACCGCCCTCAATTTCAGTTTGCCCTGAGTCCATCTGGCCACCTACTATGTTTACACAGCAGTGTTTTCAGCTGGCCTCAATGAAAGTGTGATGAAGCTAAAAACCTGGTAGCCTTGCGCCCTCTAGTGTGTAAAAGAGAGAGGGGCGGGGAAACCATTCTGAATGGTTGGTTCTCTGCTGCTGAAATTTCAATAATAAAAAATTACACCATTTTGCGATTGAAAAAAAATAATACTATGAATTAATATTACTATTAATTAATTACTATTACTAATTATTATTATTATTCTTTTAATATTAATGCATGATGCATATAATAATGCATGATGCATATGGTAAAAAAAAAAGTCAATCGCAAAATGGTGTAATTTTGTCTTGTATTTTGTAATCCTTTGGGTCAGGGTTTTTCCCACCTGCTCAGTAGATCCTGTCGTTCTGTCCTCAGGAGTTCAGCTGAAACGGGAGACAAAACCTAAGCGTTCATCTTCAGCTGTAAAGAAACCAGTGTCTGTGGACGAGATCAGGAGGAGTGTGCGGGATTCGTTGAAGGAGATCCTTCTGCAGCGGTAAGCATTCCGCTTCCGATTCCGAGTCACAGTGCTCAAATGAGGTCTGTTATATCCTGACATTTACAGATCCTTTCCAAAAACTTAGAATATCATGGAGAAGTTGGTTTTTAATTCCTTTCAAGAAGTTAATTCCTTTCAAAAAGTAAAACTTTCATAGATTATAGATTCATTATTTGTTTCATTTTTCATAATTTTGGCCTACAGCTCCAGAAAACCCCCAAAACAGTATTTCAAGGAATTAGAATAGTGTGAAGAAAATCAGCAGTTACTTCTCAGTTATGACTGACTCCAGCCTCAGTCCACTCACTCTGAATCTCCGCCAAATTTTTTGAATCGTCTTTGCTTGACAATCCGCTGAAGCCCACGATTATCCATGTTATTTCCATGATATTCAAATTTTTTGGAAAGGATCTGTATATGGCATTCAGAGCTATTGGTGTTAGAGAGTGCCTAAGTAACTTCCCAGTTTGGCATGGGGCCTAAGAGATTTCTTTCCTCATTCATTTTCCCATAATATGTTTATTTTTTAAATCCCTATAAAAAAAAAATGCAATTAATCTATACGTATCTTTTATATCTTTTACGAGATACCACAGAACATTTTGTCCAAGTAAAACTCTTTTTATGAGTATTTTAAGAAACATCAATGCGAAAATGAATGGAGAATGAAATCTTTCAAGTCCCTGACACACCGAAAACACTTGAAAGGACTAGCGGCAACTAGAGCAAATACTAGAGTGACAAGACGCCCAGACATGGCCCCGATGAATCGCCTTGGTGTGTCACGGGCTTTAGGCCCCATGCCGAACTGGGAAAACGTCAAAAATAATTCCATGGCATGTCAAACAAGTCTCACTTCTCAAATTTAGGTTGAAGGAATCAGACTTGAAGGTCCCACTGGAGAAAGCCTCTGATGTGGCCAGGAAGACGGAGAGAGAGCTGTTCCACATGTATAAAGACACTGACAACAAATACAAAAACAAATACAGAAGCTTAATGTTCAACCTCAAAGATACTAAAAATAATGTAAGTACATTGTTCAATGTTTGCATTTTAAATCAGATTTGATTAGAACAAAGTTAAACTTCATTCTGTGCCTTTCCATTTCAATATTGTAGGTCCTATTTAAGAGAGTTCTCAAAGGGGAAATTTCTCCTAGTAATTTAATTCGAATGAGTCCTGAAGAACTGGCCTCTAAGGAATTGGCTGCCTGGCGACAAAGGGAGAATCGACATGTAAGTAAAATGCTCTAGTCTTGCGTTTCTTTCAAATGTGAATTTTATTATCAAATGAGCTGAATTTGATACCCGATTGCTCAAAATCATTACTGCTATGTAACTAAAGCACAGTATTGACTATTATTGAAGCTGTTACCCATTTTATGCTGCAAAAATTGAGAGTGGATTTATAGTAATGGAAAACGTTCAGTAATTTCCAAAAATGCAATAAACTTCTAATTTGACAGACAATTGAAATGATTGAAAAAGAGCAGAGAGAGGTAGAGAGGCGACCCATCACTAAGATTACCCATAAAGGAGAAATTGAAATCGAGAGCCAAGAACCAGCGAAAGCAACTCAGCCCATTGAGGTGAAGGTAAGAGACAGTTGGAAATGTTATTCTCTATCATGTTTACACTTTAATTTGGTGTATCATTGAAAAAGTTTTGTTTGTTTGTCTTCAGCTTGAACCTGCTCCCAAAGTGACAGAAGTCTCAGCAGAACTTCTGCCCCTGGAGACGATAGAAGCGAGCCCCAAGACCAATAAAGATACTACGGGCCAGCACAAGTCTCACTTATTTGACCTCCACTGCAAGATCTGCACAGGTAAACCTTTACATGGTCAAGATCTGCATAGGTAAACCTTCACATGGTCAAAACCCCTTCATCTTAAACATTAAAGGCGAATTGATTTTTTTTTTCAGCTTTAAATAGGATTTTTAAGTCACCCTGATGAGTCCGGTTTGATTCCCATGCACTGAATGATCATTTGTTTTGAACTGCGACCTGAAAACGGGACATGTGAAATGCTTGTATTTACGTCCTGTAAATAGCTGGTTTTCTGACACACAGTGGCGCATATCATTATAGAGACAATAAGAAAATGAACAATCTAACGGTGTTCACCCTTGCACTGCTGTCCATCACATTGTCCCAACCCCAATTTTTTGTACTGAGTGATACGCTTTCTAAAATGCTCATATCAGAAGTGTTCTCTGTTTGTGTTCACAATAGTGATGTCAGTTAGATTTGGTTAGGTCAGAGCTATGGAATATTAAAACATCCATCTTTGCTCCCTACATCTGCCTTTCTTACCCCAGGTGTGCATAAACTACAGGTTAAGATTTTTATTTTTTATACAAAAATGTGAAATAATTATTGGTTCTCGTATCATCAGCCAGGAGAAGCAGATATTTATCGGTTACAGTATCATCGTATCGGCTGAAAAAAATCCATATCGTGCATCCCTAATTCTTAACTGTCTCACAATGTATTGTTACATCCCTGTGTAACATTATTATTATGACCCCCCCTTCCCCCCCAGGTCGTATGGCGCCCCCTGTGGAAGAAGCATCAACCAAGGTGGTGAAAGTTGCCACTACTGTAGTAAGGAGGCAGTCAACCACCAAAACGGAAGAGACTAAGTGCACAACCCCGCCTGTGAAGGACGACGACCTGCACCTCACCGTTTTAGAAGAGAGCTTCCGTAAGGCTAAATCCTCCAGCTCTGAAGGAAGGTATGTACGCAGGCAGACATCTGTGGCGCTGTGTGTGGATGATCTGCTGTCTCCATGCTTCATTGTGTCCATGACATGAACTTCTCTCAGGTCGGAGTATAGAGGAAGAGAGGAGGAGGCTGCGTTCCTCTCCAACCTGCAGTCACTGTGGAGAGGATTCCTTAATATGCAGGCTGTGGCAAAGCTTGTGACTAAAGCATTTCCCGTCTCTGGCATTCTGGACAACTTGACTGAGGTAAAGTGCTGATGTGACATATATTGAAGAGTTTGAAAGGCTGTTGAATGCAAAGTCCGACACATTCAGTCCTCATGCTTTGATGTGTATCACAGGATCTTCCAGACAGCATCCAGGTTGGTGGTAGGATTAGTCCACAGATAGTGTGGGATTACTTGGAGAAGATCCGTGCAACCGGGACAAAAGTGAGTACGGTAACCATATACTGCTATTAGCTTATAACGTTTGTTCTTAAATGGAATATCCAACCTCACATGTCACTTATTTGATTGCATGTGGTTAAATCAGTCCTTATGACCAAGAACAATTCAAGCTTGAATCCAGACAATTTCAAGTGTAATTTGTAATGTCAAGACACTTCTTGGAGCTACTCCATTGATAATGAATTTAAAGGAGATATATTCAAAGTTAGAATGTTTACTCTTGCATCTAAATTAGCTTTATTGCAGCCACTACTACGACTGTAAGTGCCACTAGCACATCTCAGTGAGAAAATGTCTCAATATCACTGCACAAAATGGTGTCTGTGGGTCATTTTTATTTTTTATTTTTTTATACAAGTTCTGAAGTTGAATGATGCTGAAAATGATCTAAAGTGTTGTCAATTTGTTTCAACATGTCTCAAATACTCCTAATCTAATACAATATTCACTAGTTCAGATCCTGCACAGGCACAGAGGTCTTCATGGTCAGAACTGCAGCCAAGTAGAGCCTATAATCCTCATGTTACATTGCACAGTGATATGTGAGAAACAGCCCATTAAAAGTGACAATGAAAAGCCATTATGTGCAGTACTGCAGTTTCAATCTGAAACGACCATATATCGGCACACGAATACAATCACCAAACTTGTTTTTACTGAATGTAAAAAGGCGTTTCAGTTCTCAGCCCTATATCCTACTTTCTCTCTCTCAACACAGCACATTTACTTGAATTGACTAAAAAGGAACGGTTAGAAATCAAAGTTTTACCACAGGGGTCAAGAAATGTGATCAAAACACGGCCCAGTGGACTGACTTCTTCATTTCATTTCTCTCCCTGGCTCTCGATCCTGCCAAGCTTTAAACAAATCTTCAGGTACGCGCTAGTGGTTGCGGATGCCTCGCCCCCGATGCGCCCGGCTCACTAGAGTGACCATGAATTGGACCTTAGTATCTTGCTCATTGTTTTGACAGGGATTCAACCTGAGAATGGTAGTATGTAAACTGGGGCTGAATTTCTCCTTTAACTTGTACGTCCTTTTTGATGTTTTCTTACAGGAGGTGTGCCTGATTCGTTTCTCCCCTGAGACGGAGGAAGATGAGATCTCCTACACCCTGCTGTATGCCTACTTCAGCAGTCGGAAGCGTTTCGGGGTGGTTTCCAACAACCTGAAACGAGTCAAAGACATGTATGTCATCCCCCTGGGTGCCACTGAGAAGGTTCCACACCAGCTTGTTCCTTTCGATGGTCCAGGTAGGATGACCACTAAAGATGAATTGGCTCTTGGTTAAGTGCATGCATACGTTTCTGGTGTTTCAGACTCTTAACTTGACCTTGTGATTTGACAGGCTTGGAAAACAACCGTTCCAACCTCCTCCTTGGATTGATCATCCGCCAGAGACCTAAACGAGATTTTCTCCCGGTGGACGTGAATGAAAGTGCGAAGATTATTCCCGAGAGCACGCCCCTCACCGTTTCCACCAATGATGCCCGCTTCGCAGAGGAAGATAAAGCTTACCTCTCCTCCCTGACTGCTCCGCGTAAAAAAGAGACGGACAAACCGCTCAGCATTACCGAAGACGTTGACGAGCCAATTACGGAATCCTTGGAAGAAGAATTTGCATCGGAAGAGGGCAATGACCAGGAATCCCAAACACTGCGCTTTCTCCCAGGTGTGTTAGTCGGCTGGGGTGGAGAGTTACCACCCCTGCCAGATTTTAGCGACAAGCCTGTACTGCCAGCTGATGACCCTCAGAAGACCAAGCCGGCTCCAAAAGAAGATCCGTCAACCCCTGGAATCTCCAGCAAAAGTCCCACAGCTAGAGTCATGTCGCGAGACCGCTTTGTCATCAAGAAGAAAGAGCCGAAACCTGTGAAAGCTGAACCGCAGCTATCCAGCCCCACTGCTGCATCCGTGGCGGACAACTCGTCAGGAAATGACCCTCAGAAGACCAAGCCGGCTCCAAAAGAAGATCTGTCAACCCCTGGAATCTCCAGCAAAAGTCCCACAGCTACAGTCATGTCGCGAGACCGCTTTGTCATCAAGAAGAAAGAGCCGAAAGCTGAACCGCAGCTATCCAGCCCGACTGCTGCATCCGTGGCGGACAACTCGTCAGGAAAGGAAGTTGCAGCGGTGACCCATTGCACGTCACTCTCTCTGAAAGATAAGCCTCCAGATGTATCAACTGAAGCGTTCTTGGCAAGCTTGTCAATAGCTGCTAGTGGGAATGAAGCTAGCAGCGCCGTCCCAGCAAACAAAGGAGATGTTAGCCTTTTGTCTGATACGGAAAAAGCAAAACCTGAAGGGAATCCCTTGTTGGAATCAAAATCCCAGTCGGCCTCAGATCATACAAACAGCCCCAAACCCCCTTTGAGCGGGATATTGAAAAAGTGTTCTGCATATTCCACTGCGAGTGAAGATAAGAAGACAGAAGTGGCAGAGAAGGGCGAAGCCGGCCACCCGGCTCCTTTGGATCCGCAACCTGTTCCCGTGTTGAGCGGCACCAGAAACGAGCACGTTCCACCGTTTCACCACAGGTACTCTCACCTCTCTCAGGCAGAGCACAGACCCGGGGAAGACGTTCAAAGTCACCGTAGCTCACCCTATGGTGAAAGAGAAGACCCTGCAGGAAAAACTACCGCTCCACCCGGAGAAGACCCTGTCGTGTCCCCGACTGTCCCTATGGTATCTCCCAGTGTATACCTTCCTTCAGTTCAAGTACCAGAAGCAGCGCGCTATGCGCCCGCGCTCATCGAATCCTCCGAGTTCCAACGCGACTCTGTAATGGTCCCAACATACAGCGATGCTAACCCACTGCAGCAGCAGCAGCAGCAGCAGCCGCCTCAGGTACCCGGTAGCTACGATTACATTTCTGCCCCCCCTGCTGACACGTTTTCAACCCCGCAGACAGAGGATCCCAATCACGCTACACCGTGGGCTCAGGACAGCGGCGCGGCACCGCACGCCATCCCCGGACTCGACTCGTACCCCGACAGCACCTCGGAACCGTCGGACCGACCCGAGTCCTCGGCCGAAGACTACCAGCGTGCGGACGACGGATACAGCGACCCCTGGGAGAGGCCGCGACACACGGACGACAGAGAGCACCTGAGCGGCCACAGCAGGAAGAGGAGGCACCACGAGCGCGAGCGGGGGAGGAAGCACGAGCGCAGCCACGAAGATAAGCACAGAGAGAGGAGCAGGCAACACGCACACTCAGCCGAGCACCACGGAGAGAGGCGGAGAGACCGGCAGCACGGAGAGCGACACAGACACAGGCACAGACGGGACTCTGATTATGAGAACGGACGGAGAAGTTCAAAAGACAGTTACTCATGACTTTTTTGTACGAACCAGTCTGCAGCTGTTATTGTGCCATTTTCTTCCTGAATGTTCATTTTGTTATTTACGTGACAGCGAAAACTTGAGAAATCAGTGGGATTACCAAGAGAACCTTCTATCTGCTCTTTTTCAAACCAGTAAGAATTTGGTTTGAAGTTCACATTTTTTAACCTTTGACTCTTATTGTATATAGATCTCTGCGTGTTGCATATTGAGGGGCTGCACTGACCACAAATGCTGTGTTTGTGTTAAGAAACAGCGAATGTTTTCAATTTCATAAAAACACAGCACAAATGTGAACTAGATGCTGAACTTTTGATTTTGTTTTAGTTGAGCTCAATGATTTGGCATGAATAACACACGGCTGCAAACAGTTTAACCGAGGAAAGAAATCTCAACAGCAGCTTCTGTTCTGTTTTTCCACCCCCAATTTTATTTTATTTTTAAAATCGTTCAAAATATTTTATAAACTTAATTTCTATTGAACATGTTTATGTACAGTTCGTAATAAAGCTAATCTTTTTCTATTGTTGATTATAATGACTTTTGATGTTCCTTTGGAAAAGTATTAGGTCGTACCCAGAGTCTTATTTTGGCAGGTAAATAGACTCTGGGACAGCCGTACCTTTTTTGAGGCTTCCTGTACAGCGCGGATCTCCCCCCCCGGTACTTCCACTTCTGCGCAGAGGTGTCTTTTAAAAACATACATTGTGTCGCTTTCATTTTAAATGCCAAACGTCAACATTCTTATATATTCACTATCGTTCACTATATATATATATTATATATATATATATATATATATATTCACTAGTGTTCGGGACCGGAACTCTTATATTCGCCGGTACAACAACAGAGCGGCGCGAAGGCGGAAGTCCCGGGAGGAAGATCCGCACTGTACAGGAATCCTCAAAAAAGATGCGGCTGTCCGAAATAGACTCTGGGTTCCCAGATTGGGAGGTCTGAAACGAACGGTTAAGAATATAACTGCTTTATAAATACTACACAAAACATGATAGACTAATCTGTAGTAGGACATATAATACACACATTTGAGTCTTATCAAAACGGAACCAATATCAAGTGATTGATTGTTACAAGGGATATTTTTTAACTATCATTCCTGTGGGTGAGAGACAGACAGAGAAAACAAATGAGTTGGCCCAAGATCATGTGTAAAAAGGTCTACCTGTCTGGTTTAACCTTTACAGCGGGCTCTTCACCAAACCCTCTGTTTTCTCTCTCTCACTCTGTCGATGTCTCTCACCCACAGGAAAGCCAGGCAACAAATGTTTTACGTTCAGCTGTAAATCAACATTAATCTGCTGTGTGTGTGTGTGGGGGGGGGGCCAGAAAGTCTCTGAAAACCTTTAATGGTTAAAGATGATGTTTTATTGATTCTTTTTAACATGCAGATAAGTGATTTTCCTTTTTTATTTGAGACCCCCCCCCCCCCCACATTTCATTCTTTATTGACAGACGTATAAGAAAGACAGGTGTGGGAGAGAGAGAACATACAGTATGCAACAAATGAGCACAGGCTGGATTTGAACCCGGGTCACTGTGAAGGACAGCTTACATGGTACACACTCAACCCAGTGATCCACTGGGGAGCCTCTTCTCACCTTCATTTTAAAGTAACTAGGGTTTCAGCATCATCGTGATGCTAGTTGCACCTGTGCTGGATAACGCTAATGTCACATGAGTTAGCGAACACTTTCTAGCTGACGAGTTTGGACAGGCTCTGCTCTATACATCGATATAGGTTGAGTAGCCTACACTGACCATGTTCGTTTTCAGAGAGCTCGGAACACAATGGCTGCCATTCATGCTTCAGTGTCAAGCTCCTACAAAATAAACATGAGAAAATGTTACAAAACTAAAGGGCTTCTCCCTCCTACTTTCTGCTACTTGGGTAAGAGTTATATAGTGTAAACAAGTATAGATTTGGAGGGTAGCTATTTACAGTTTGGACTGCACAAGTCTACTTAGACAAGGACAGATCTTACAGTTCTAAAGAACTATGAAAGTAGGGCTACACACAGCTCCTGACAGAACAAAGAGTCAGCAGAGCAGCCATCATCAGTGGCAATGACTTCAAGGGGTGGCATCCCCAAACCCATATAACAGTGCAGCAACAGGAAGTTGGTGAAATATAATGTTTGGGGCTATCATTAAAACTGAATTAGCTACAGAATTTAAATGTCTGTCATGTGGTCACATCATTCCTTTCCTCAGTGTGTAATTGAACAAAGAGTCCTCATTATACACTCCCAACTATGTTGACTCTTTGCTGTGTTCTGTCAGGTAGGAACTGTGTAGGCCTACTTAGTTCTTCAGAACTTGAAGATGTGTTATCTTGGTGGACCTGTGCAGTCTAAACTGTAAATAGCTACTTCCAGCTCTACACTTTTGTACACTAACATCTTACCCAAGTAAAGTAGGAGGGAGAAGCCCTTTAGTTTTTTGTAACATTTTCGCATGTTTATTTTGTAGGCGCTTATAGGTGAGAGCTGTCTTTTATTTAATCCATCCTTTTCTTAGGTAAGTTTAAGGTTGGGGATTAGTTTGTTGTTGGGGCCATGCTGTGCTCTGAAACTAAACCTGCGACTTGTGAAGGTTTGGGTGATCATCCTTGGGAGTGGGAAGAGTGGGGGCACTTTCGAGCCGGTTCCTAACATAATTGGGGGCTCGTCCGCTTTTCTCGTTCGTCAGCACGTCGTCTGAGAATATATATATATATATTTTATATGTTTGTCTGGTGGGCAGTCTTTGTGCAGGTGGTAAATGGTGTGCATGGAGCTGAGGAAGCTCATGGTGGTAAAGCTGGTGGAGATGTTTGTTGGAGGAGGAGCCGGTCAGAGGGGACCAGTAAGACTCAGGAGGGGCGTGACAAGGCAGGGCCGTCAGTAGCACCGTTTCTCCTTTTTCTGTGTAGACTATGCTACCCTACAAGAGTCCCGTCTCCGTACATAGACTTGCCTGTGACTCTGACTCCCAAGCCGTCTAAATCAGTGATACAGACGTATTTACAAGTGTCACAGAAACATTTCAAAGCCACATATTGAGAAGAAGGGTTCATCGCTTCTCGTCGTCTGGGTTAGAAAGCTCGACGCTGCTCATAAATGCCTCTTTTCATCTGAAGTCTGTGCTGGTGATATTTTTTCCAGGTTAGAGCTCCCAGCCGTCAGAGCGCTCAACAGCGCCACTCTGGCCGAAAGCTCGGTAAAAAAATATCACCAGCACAGACTTCAGATGAAAAGAGGCATTAATGAGCAGCGACGAGCTTTCTAAACCCGACGTCGAGAAGCTATGAACCCTTCTCAATATGTGGCTTTGAAATGTTTCTGTGACACTTGTAAATACGTCTATCGCTGATTTAGACGGCTTGGGAGTCAGAGTGACAGGCAAGTCTATGTACGGAGACTCTTGTAGGGTAGCAGTCTACACAGAAAGAGAAACGGTGCTACTGATGGCCCTGCCTTGTCACGCCCCTCCTCAGTCTTACTGGTCGCCTCTGACCGGCTCCTCCTCCAACAAACATCTCCACCAGCTTTACCACCATGAGCTTCCTCAGCTCCATGCAAAGGCACCTTGACTAACACCATTTACCACCTGCACAAAGACTGCCCACCAGACAAACATAAAATATATATATACACACACTCACAGACGACGTGCTGACGAATGAGAAAAGCAGACGAGCACCCAATTATGTTAGGAACCGGCCTCGGGGAACCGGACCGCAACACAAAAGTGCCCCCACTCTTCCCACTCCCAAGGATGATCAGCCAAACCACCATCACAAGTTCACAAGTAGCAGGTTTAGTTTCAGAGCACAGCATGGCCCCAACACAACTAACCAATCAAACTAATCCCCAACCTTAAATTTACCTAAGAAAAGAATGATTGATTAAATAAGAGACACAGCTCTTACCTATAAGCTCCTACAAAATAAACATGAGAAAATGTTACAAAAAACTAAAGGGCTTCTCCCCCTACTCTCTGCTACTTGGGTAAGTGTTATTTACAGTGTACAAAAGTGTAGATCTGGAAGGTAACTATTTACAGTTTAGACTGCACAGGTCTACCAAGATAAAGACACATCTTAATAAAGTTCTGCAGAACTACTAAAGTAGGTCTACACACAGTTCCTACCTGACAGAACACAGCAGTCAGCACAGCAGCCATCATCGTTGGGAATGAGGAGAGCAAGGGGCGACAGGATGGCATCAACTGGCTTAAATGCTCTCCACCAGCCAATCAGCCAGCAGCAATCCAACACCTGACCAGGCCAATTAGGATGAACACCACCTGCATCTCATTTCTCAATCACACACAGAGGAGGAAAGGAATGATGAACACATGAGAGAAATATACAAGGACTGAATGTGAACATTAGCTTCTGTAGCTAATTGAGTTTATAATGACTCAGAGCTTGGGACACCTTGTATATTAGCCTGTATTATCCCATACATGTAAAAAGCAGCTGTGATGGCAAAAATTAGGCTTACAACATATACAGTATATAAAATATGTGACTGTATGTGTGTTTTGTACATGATTAGTTCATTAACTATGGGCTTAATTATAAATGAGTTATGACTGAACGTTACTATAAAGCACACATGGGCAACATACGGCCCCCTGTGTGGCCCGCGATGGAATTGCAAAAAAAGTTTTTTTTTTTTTTTTACAGTGCACCTGAACGCAACATGCAAGATACCCGCTGAATAATAATATGGAATATCTTTCAATAATCTTTATGACTAAAAGGCCAAAAGTAATCTTGTGTAAGAAATGGCTGTTCTACATTGAGGTAGAAATTTAAATAATGAACTTGTTGGTTTTGGATTTATTTAGCTTCAAGAGTGCATGTTCGTGTGACCCTCAACACAGGCTTTGAGAATCCCGGCCACTTACTGATACTTATGCTTAAATTAACCCACTCATATTCTGGTTTATTTCAAGAAAAACATTTCGGATAGTGGAAATTCTAATTGGCTGGTAACTTTAAAATCTAGCAGCCATATTGGCAGGTGGTGAAAAAAGTTAATTTCAAGCCCTGCAGGGAGAGTGTGGTGACATAGGAGTGAGTCAGAAAAGGATCAAATATTGGTGGTTAAGACTGAATAATGACATCACAACTGTTAATTTAAAATGAGTTATTCCTCTAAACCTGGCTTCAAATGCCCCAATTTTTTCGCGCTGGCGCCGTTCAGCCCTCAGCAAAATCTGGTAGCGAGGACTTTTTTTGTGGCCCTCTCTATCATCAAAGTTGCCCATCCCTGGGTTACGGCATGACAATATTTGTTCGGCCCCCGGCAACAATCTGGATTTCTCATGTGGCCCCCCATGAAAAATAGTTGCCCACCCCTGTGTTAGAGGGTACACACAGGAGAATACTGTCACAGAGGACTAAGAGATGATTTACCATAAAGAGTAAATGTGGAGTGGCACCAGAGTTTTAGCACAGGTTATCAACCACCACCACCACCCAAGCTGACCGTCCTGATTGTACCTGAAGGAAGCCTCACTTTCATGTGATCGAGAGACATAGACAGTGAGAGAGAGCGAGACTAAGAGAGTTCGGCCAAAATCCCGCTGCAAAAAGTTTGACCTGTCTGGTTTTTAAACTGTTACATTTCAGCTGTCAATCAACATAAAGCTGGTCTGTGTGTGTGTGTGTGGGGGGGGGGATTTCCAGTAGAGTATTGTGACACCTTGCCCTAAAGCCTAAAGAGTAAATGTGGAGTGGCACCGCACCAGAGTTTTAGCACAGGTTT
Source organism: Poromitra crassiceps (assembly GCF_964638095.1). Lineage (NCBI taxonomy): Eukaryota > Metazoa > Chordata > Actinopteri > Beryciformes > Melamphaidae > Poromitra > Poromitra crassiceps. Next base: position 7,517,540 of record NC_139647.1, on the reverse strand, counting down.
AAGCAACCACCATATATTATATATATGTTATATATCTACATTTAAAATTCCAAACAAATAACTTTTTAATGTATGCTTTTCTGGGCTGATACAGCGTGCTCGTCCCCCTCTGTCAGACATTACAAAACTTGAAAAAAATTCATTAAAAGCAGATGTCACTTCTCTTTCCACCATCATCTTTAGAAAAGGCAGGTGATGTCACTTCCTGGAAATGCTACAACTTTTGGAACAGTCCATTATGTCATGTTAAGGGGTGTTTTCGTTAAAAGTAACAGGGTTGATGATAACATGGATACAAGACTATATTGTTCTTTTTCTCATCATTTTACACACTAGTGCAGTGCCCGTTCCCCCATGCACCACCCCGTGGGCGCTGCTGCTTGGTCTGTTGCAGTTGCCCATGACATGATGTAGGCATGACGCAGCCTATTTCTCCATTAACCAAGCGGCTAGTCTGCCTGCCTCCCTCACCGAGTTTATAGAACTCTGTCAGGCCACCACCAAACTAGTTTTCAGCTAACGTTATTCAGCGCGTGCCTGCTTGTTAACGTTATTTCTTAGTGTTTCCCAAACTATGGGTCGGGAGTCGGGACTCCGTTTGGGTCGTGGGTCGCCAACTGGCCGTCATGGCGACTCATTACAGTATGTTTTTTTTGGGCCCAGGGAGACACAACATTTATCTTTTGGATCCCAAGATAAAAAAAAAAGTTGGGAACCCCAAACATGAATTATTGTAAACTCAGCGTAAGAAATGAACGACATGAAAATATTTATCAAACTTTACATGACTTTTCCCAAAGTTTTCCAGGGCCTGTTCAGTTAAGTTGCAAAATAGTCTTAAAAACCAAGATGGAAAAAGAATCGTGATAAGATTGTGGATCGTGGTCCTGCCTGAAAAAATCGTGATATGATATTTTTGCCATATCACCCACCCCTAGGCTAGATCTATGAAGAACTACACACATCACATTAATATCCTCTTTATGATGTGGCTTTACAATGATCAAAAAAAATATTGTCTCATATATTCTGCATACAGAATTCAGTCAATACTCTTTTAAGAACATTCACATATCTAAAAACAAAGACTGAACTGACATATCTTTGGAGGACTCTCTCTCTCCCAATTTATTTATTGACCAAGCAAAGCAGGGAAATCAATGTACAACCTTATTTATACTGTACTGTAGTATGTGCCTATCCCAACAGCAGAACAGCGTAACAGTCCGGCACAGCAGCTAAATCAGAGGTGCCCAAATTCTTTCGTATGCATGTCCTCCCGTCTCTCACCATACATGTATTTTTAATTGAGGATGGGAGAAGTATGTGATGAGAGCACACTTGAGTTTATTGTGAATTTAATTAATTTTTATTTTTTATTTTTATTTAACCAGGTAAGTCATAAAGAACAATTAATTAATAATATAATTAATTTATAATTATAAATTATAATAATTTATAATTGTATATTATAATTAATAATTAATGTGTTACTTAGTGTTATTACAAAACTATACGATTATCTGCCATTTTTTTTCTCTTTTCTTTCTTTACCATTAACTATTTCCAGAGACTTCCCTGAAAGACACAGCGACTGTGTACAGTGTACAGAAAGTGTCTGACCATTTTTAACAGCTGAAATGTTGTTTTTTGCGCCTGGCTATACAGTTACATTCTCAACTACTATTGAGTCCCCTCGTAAACATTAAAACCTTCACTATTTTGGAGAAAGAGTAGCTGCTTCTGCTCTTGATACAAGCAAATATTTCTGAGCTTCCCTTCAAAGCCGTTGGAGAACAGCCCAGATGTCACAGTCGACACATTTCTGTGTAATTCAAATCCTCCAAAGTAAAAGTGTCCTGCATAATTCAAGGCTACATATCGCTCAAATGGGTCCACATCTTCAAACAGGATTCTCTTATTGTTCAAGAAAACGTCAATAATGGTGCTGTTCAAAGAGATGTTAAGATGATGCCATGTGTTGCAACATAGTGTGAGATTTCTGAACGTTAACGGAAGGGAAAGTCTTTCTCCCAGATTGACTGCAATTTTAAGGTGGCCATTTTGGAGTCCAGCTGCGAGGTAGTCGTCGTCGTCGTGTTCCGCCTTTCCCATCCACATCATCAAGCCGTGGTTTGTGCTGGAGTGGAAGCTGAAAGAAACCTGAGTGGACCTTAAATCCCTCCTGCTGAACCTGGGGTCCCAGTGTCTCACATAGGAGGTTCCCACAAACTTCAGAGTGTCCATTGCTATTTGTCTGTCGCAGTGCCTCCCCGCCCATCCTAAAGGGCAGATACAGCGGTACGAGGTCACACTGCTAGGAGTGCACGAGGAGCCGTGTGTGCAGAGGTTTCCGACACAGTTGACAGACTGCTCACACACGGGGCCGGTCCACAGTGGGGGGCATACGCATAGGAATGAGTCCGTGCCGATCGCCCTGCAGTGACCCTGGTTTTGGCAGACCTTGTACCCGCACGCAGTCCCATCCCAGTCGCCCACATTGGCCCCGCTCAGAGCCCCCTTCTCCGTCAGCTCCAACTCTCGCCCGTTCACAATCAGCTCTCTCATGCCGCCGGTGAAGCCCGTCGGCTCGTTTTGGGTGGCGTCCGTGGAGACGGAGCTGAGGGTGGACACGCCCCCGACAAAGACGTCCGTCCCCACATCGAGCGTGGTCATCCCCCCCTCCGTCCTCTTCTGGGTCACTTCCCTCTCGTCCAGAATCAGGAAGCCTCGGCGACCGTGTCTGCCCGCGGTCACCCTGTGCCAGGTACGCCCGCTCCAGTCCACCCTGTGGACAGACTGCAGGACATGGGTGACGTCCCCCAGGCTGTAGCGCAGCTGGACAAACCCTGATGTCAAGGAGAGGCAGAAGAAGTCTCCTGTGGGGAGAAAACAAAACCACAAAATGTGAAGCAACGCATTTTCTTAATTTTAGGTGGAAATTATTTTGGGCAGAGTGTCGCAGAGTGCCTGTGTATCAAAAAGTCAATTTAAAGCTTATTTTAGAAATGAGTCTTTAGAAAGGAGGTATTCCTGATTTCCTGACACTAAATTAATGGTTAGTTTATGCTTAATAAGCACGAACTAATCCTTAGTTAATGTTTATTACCTCTATCCTACTCTGTCAGGACGCCATGTCGGGTCGCATGGAATTCAAATGTGGTCACCTAAAATTTCTAGTAATTGATCAATATTCAATACAAATAATTATTATAAGCTGCGACCAGCAGCTCTATAAGTCACTCTGTCGGTCGGTCCACAAAAAGTTCACCACCCTTTAGCGGGCACAGTTTTCGGCCTAAGAGGATGAAATTTGGCATGGAGGACGAGTGGGAGTGTGTTTGTGTAGGTTTGTGTTCATGCCGATTGGCTAAAAGGGGTGGGGGTCATTTCGAAATGCAGAGTAGCGTGGGCTGCCCCTGCCATGCCATCCTACATTTTGGAAATTGGCATATGTGGTCGCAGCTATTGCAAATTAGCACTTGTTATATAATAAAAACACACAATTTAAAACAAGTAAACATATCCTACGTTTTCACAAAAACGTCAGCTAAATGACAAAATGTAGTATTAACAGAAAAGTCTTTCTTCAGTAGGGAGGTGGCCTGTTCAGTGATATGCTGCAGGCAGGAACTGAACTGTAGGCCTGTTAGTGGGGTCTGTGTTCACCAGATATAGCCCATATTTGTAGCCTACTTAGCTCTTCTTACATTTTCATTATTCATTGGTAATTTCATTTCAGCCTTGTAAATACAAGCTCACCTGGACATATCCTGACCTGGGAAAATAAACTCCTCACTTTGTGCACTAATCTGTGGCTCATCCTGCCTATTCTGCCTCTGGCTCCTGTCCACAATAATAATGAAATATCCTAAAGGTATGGTCTAAATTGAATGTTTACTTGTAACATAGTATTACAAACTATTACATGATCAAAACAAATACATTTTTATCCGAAAATTGTCCGTGTTTTCAATGTCGGGTCACTAGAGTTGTGTGACATCAAAGTGGGGTCACAAGCCAAAAAAGCCCTGCCCTGACCATCAACTAACCTTCACCCTAATATTAAGTAACCCAAATAAATATTGTATAAATGAATACCTAGTTAGCATGAACAACATTATTAAAACGTTATAGACTAAAGTGGCTTGTGTCACTGTAAAGCACTGTGTCACTGTTTTGAAAAGTGCCTTATCAGTTACATGTGTTATTATTATTAATTGCATTGGCATTCTGCAGAGATGTTCAAATGAAGCTGGCCTTAGATAAGGAATGGGACGTCCTTACCAGCTCTGGCACTGAGATGCTGTGCGGTGTAGACGAGGATGCCATCTGGTGATAAAGGCTGGAACTGCAGCTGCACAACAGTCCTGTGTCTCATGCTCATAGGTGGGAAAGACATCCAAGACGACTGGTTCCCACTGAAGAACGGATCACTGATTGCCACGGCTGAAAAGGATGCAGAAATATAGCAATAATGAAATAGTTGAATCGTGAGAGTTGTCTCTTAGCAGGGTTGCCATTTAAAGAGAAAAAATCAAGTACGTGAGAGTGCAAGTGCTTGAATTGAATCTGTGAGTTTGGGTCTTGTCCTCTCTGTAAGGTTAATCTCAAAATTGCTGGACCAGGTTTGATACACTTTCTTCCTATCTACAGTATCACTGCGTAGGCTACAAGCAGGAAAGCAGAGGGTTTGAAGATGGCTTTGAGTTTAAGTTAAGTGTTAATGATTCGCATGTGTTAAGCATGACTGGCAACACATTTGCATTAGAGAACTTATGAGACTTGTATGTGAACATCTCTGAATTATTGGCCTGTAGTTTTGAACTGGGCTAATTTGTCCTTGGAAAAGTGCGTGGAATCTCATTACAAAAGAGTAGCCAAAAAAAAAAAAAAAAATCATTGACAAGGACAAGATTGATTGAGGACTCTGACCTTGCTGGCAGTAGAGCCCCGCGGTGCCCAGGGGACAGTGGCACGTGTATCCGTTTGGGAGGGGGATGCAGGTGGAGCCGTGAGCGCACATCGGCGGGGGGGTGTGTTCCATGTCACACACCGACACGGTCTCAGAGCACAGCGCCCCCTTCCACCCAGACGCACACTGACAACTGCACAGACAGACAGACAGACAGACAGACAGACACACACACACACACACACACACAAACACATACACACTCAGACACTTGTCATATGGATGTTCCTTCACCATGCTCCATATAATATATAACTAATAATATATATATATAATAATAATAATATATAACTGATTAGATACTCAATGAACACAAATATAGACAGGGAGAGACAAAGTCACATGTTGGGACACACCTTTCATTATTAGCCATTTTGCTTTAAAGGCTTATGCTTAAATGTGTGACATTTGTTTTTTAGATAAATACTGTAAATAGTAGATGCCTATGAAATTCTTTCCAGAGTCTTTGCCTTTCCATCAAGGCAAAGAACGAGTATTTTAAAGAAACTGAAATATAAGATGGCTGTGATTTACTTAACACTTTTTTGGCCACTGCATAATTCCAATTGAGTTCTTTCTAGTTTTCATGTCTTTGCAAATAGGAAAAGGAAAGAAAAAAGCAAATGCATGTGTCCAAGCTTTTGACTGGTAGTGTAGGCTAGCTACATGTCTCATAATTCATTCAATTTGATGAGATTTTGTTTCCGAGATTATTTCTATTGCTAGATATGATTTTGTCCAAATGTGGGATGTGTAATGTACAGTAGGTGGAGAGACAACAGAGAAAATACCGTATGATCATAACAGTCGTTTTTCTACAAACTCTAATTGTGTCAATGAAATAATAATGGTGAAGTTTAACAATTCATCAATTTGCTGGGCGACCCTGTGGAACCCCCTCAAGGACCCCATGTTGATACTACACAGATGAGCTAAACACAAAGAATCGGTGTGTCATAACACATACTACACAGATGAGCTAAACACAAAGAATCAGTGTGTCATAACACATACTACACAGATGAGCCAAACACAAAGAATCAGTGTGTCATAACACATAGTACACAGATGAGTCAAACACAAAGAATCAGTGTGTCATAACACATACTACACAGATGAGTCAAACACAAAGAATCAGTGTGTCATAACACATACTACACAGATGATCTAAACACAAAGAATCAGTGTGTCATAACACATACTACACAGATGAGCCGGAGTCCACGCACATCCCTGCGTTCTGGCACTGGACATGGTCACACGGGGTGACCCCGCACTGGCCCACGCTGCGGCCGAAGCCCGGCTGGCCCATCACCTGGAACTTCCCGTCTCTTCTGGTCCGGAACTGCACATCAAAGATGCAGCCTTTAAAGAAGAATCAAAGCGGCATGTGAGAGGGATCTCTTTCATGTCTGTGAGATCATCTGAGTAAACACACATTTCCCCTTTATGAATATCAAAGCCAACAGCTGCACATGCTGAACTGTAAGTCATTCAAATCCTATTATGCTTCATAAGGCCAATGAAAATGAAAACAAGGTGTCAACAATGTCGTGTTTGATGTGAAGATGACTTTCAGACTTTTTTTTTTTTTTTATGAATTTACCCCCTCCCCCCTTTTTCCCCAACTGTAATTGTCCTCTCTCCTGCATGATTTTATTTATATAAAATAAATACAATCTAAGCACTCCCTCCTCTCTACTGTATGATTTTATTTATATAAAATAAATACAATCTAAGCACTCCCTCCTCTCTCCTGTATGATGGTATTTATATAAAATAAATACAATCTAATGGCCCAATTCCACAGCAGCTAGTAGCGCGGTCCCGCTCCGCTCGACTCGACTTTTGGTCTCATCCCACCGTCAAAAACCGGCCCAGCTCGGTTTGATTTAAGGCCGAGTCGTGCTACTTTTGGTCCCTGCCTCGTCGGGGTACTTCGGGCTGGCGAGTAGGTCCCAAATGGTGACGTAAAACTCTGATGGCTACTGATTGGTCAGAGAGAATCGTGTTTACTCTGTCTACTGACTGTCAATGCAATGCTGGCGGCTGCATACCAGTTTAGTGGTCTTACCTTATCTTCTGTTATGTATATTTCCATCAGTCTTTTGTGTCGCTGCCTTCACCTCCGGTGAAATAAAATCGTGGCGGGTGTTCAATTGTCTGAGAAAAAAGTCCGCTGCTCGCTCAGGGAGCTCTAGCTGAGTGCAGGCTGCAGCGCTCCGCTAGGCCGCAGCGGGTGTTTGGAAGCCCCGGTCTTGCCTGGTGAGAGGCTGCGGGGTAGAGGCTTCACTCTGTTGCGCCTCTCCCGTCCCCGCGCAGCGCATGCCTGTGATATCATTCTCTTGGCCGATTGTCACATTTGCCCATGTACACTGTAGGTCATTTAGAGGCACCAGTATTTCATAAACAGTTTAAAAGTTCTGTGGATGGATTTAATTGTAACGTTATGTTATAGCCGAAGGACAGATATGCGGTCGCTATTTTTAGACGACCAGCTGTGGGCGGGGGGGGGGGGGGGGGGGGGGGCAGATGATCCGCGGTGGAAGCAAAACGTCCATAGGGCTGATACGATTAGAGCCGAGTGGTGACGAGCTGTACAGGGCAGTAAAATGTGGTGGAAATGAGCCATAAGCCACACATGGGCAAAATACGGCCCGCGGGCTGCATGCGGCCCTCGGGCGCCACCTGTGTGGCCCGTGATGGAATTGCACAAAAAGAAAAAGACATTTTTTTTTTTTTTACAGTGCACCTGAACGCAACATGCAAGATACCCGCTGAATAAGTGTCCAGATGTTCATGTCATTCTGGCCAATACTCCACTTCTGTTATAGCATTTCATTCTGGAATGGAATATCTTTCAATAACCTTTATGCCTAAAAGGCTACATTGAAGTAGAAATTTAAATAATTAACTCATTGGTTTTGGATTCTTTTTAGCTTGAAGAGTGCATTTTTGTTCGTGTGACCCTCAACACAGGCTTTGATCATCCCGGGCCACTTACTGATACTTATGCTTAAATTAACCCACTCATATTCTGGTTTACCGTATTTCAAGAAAAACATTTCGGCTAGTGGAAATTCTAATTGGCTGGTAACTTTAAAATCTAGCAGCCATATTGGCAGGTGGTCAAAAAAGTTAATTTCAAGCCCTGAGAGCAGGTGGTGACATAGGAGTGAGTGAGAAAAGGATCAAATATTGGTGGTTAAGACTGAATAATGACATCACAACTGTTAATTTAAAATGAGTGAATGAATGAGTGAATGAATTTCACACAAGAATTTCACACGTGATACTTGTACCATGGAGTGACAATAAAAATCTAGAATCTTGAATCTTGAATCTTGAATCTTGAGTTATTCCTCTAAACCTGGCTTCAAATGCCCCAAATTTTTCGCGCTGGTGCCGTTCGGCCCTCAGCAAAACCTGGTAGCAAGGACATTTTTTGTGGCCCTCTCTATCATCAAAGTTGCCCATCCATGGGTTACGGCATGACAATATTTGTTCGGCCCCCGGCAACAATCTGGGTTTCTCATGTGGCCCCCCATGAAAAATAGTTGCCCACCCCTGATCTAAGCACACGCACTCCCTCTCTCCTGCATGATTTTATTTATATAAAATAAATACAATCTAAGCACACTCCCTCCTCCTCTCTACTGTATGATTTTATTTATATAAAATAAATACAATCTAAGCACACACTCCCTCCTCCTCTCTCCTGTATGATTTTATTTATATAAAATAAATACAATCTAAGCACTCCCTCCTCCTCTCTCCTGTATGATTTTATTTATATAAAATAAATACAATCTAAGCACTCCCTCCTCTCTACTGTATGATTTTATTTATATAAAATAAATACAATCTAAGCACACTCCCTCCTCCTCTCTACTGTATGATTTTATTTATATAAAATAAATACAATCTAAGCACTCCCTCCTCCTCTCCTGTATGATTTTATTTATATAAAATAAATACAATCTAAGCACTCCCTCCTCTCTACTGTATGATTTTATTTATATAAAATAAATACAATCTAAGCACACTCCCTCCTCCTCTCTACTGTATGATTTTATTTATATAAAATAAATACAATCTAAGCACTCCCTCCTCCTCTCGCCTACATTAGTCACTGGCATAAACAGGATGCAGGGGAAATAAATGTCATGCTCCTTCATGAATATTCATGTAATGATGCTGTCTACTCTGCACTTGGCAGACTCAAGTGATGCTTGCGGTACTGCAAATATAGACCATGGACCAGCGAGGCAGATGCATTGGGAAGATGATCAGCGTGATCAGTAGGGCTGTGGCGATTCACTTATCTCCCGATTCGATACTATCACGATTCTTGGGTGCCGATTCAATTTATATTGCGATTCTTAAGTATTGCGATTCTACGATTATTGCGATTCGATATTACGATTTATTGCGATTTTTGTTTATTTTTTTCTTTTCTTTTTTCAGTTTGTTTGCTTTTTACACTAGATTAGAACATGGGAAAAGTTGAATCATACACTAGAGACTGTATATTATATATCATGAGTAGGGCTGGGCGATATAGTTAAAAACAGGGGCGGACTGGGATCATAATTCAGGCCGGGCATTAGATACCAAGCAGGCCAGGCCGATATGGGCCGACGCGCGTGAAATTTGGGCCGTTTGAAGCCCAATTTGGGCCGTTTGAAGCCAGATTTGGGCCGTTTGAAGTCCAATTTTACAATGAGATGCACCCACTTTAAGTGTAATTATTACTTCAGACTAACTAATAAAGTAATAAAACCACTAGTAAACCAGTAGGCGGCGCCTGGCCTGCTGTTCAGTGAGTGGCCTGACTGCAAGCACCCAATTTTTTTTTTTTTTTTTTCGATTATCGATTCTGGAATAAAAGATCGATTAAAAAAATCGTGACATTAAAAATCGCGATACTTAGGTGAATCGATTTTTTCCCCCACCCCTAGTGATCAGGTTACTTTTGTTTTAATATATTGAATGTGGTAAAGGAACTGAGACACCTGCGAACGAGGAGAAGCTGTATCTGTCTGCAGACGCTGTTTTTCCGTCTGCAGTTTATCACATCATTCAAAAAAAGCGCACATGCCGAGTGTAAAACTCGACAAAAAAACGAACAAAAACAACAACAATTCAATTGTTTTAGGCAATATTCTCTATGGAGTGCTAATGGCAAACTTTCAGCATCAAAGAGTGTATGGGGTTCAAAACGTGGGACATCGACATTAGTTTGTTTATAACAAAGACACAAAACGATGATCTAGGCCAGTCGTTCTCAAATGGGGGTCCGGGGACCCCCAGGGGTCCTAGAGGGGGTTCCAGGGGGCTCCCCAGCCAAAAGGGGGGTCATTTATTTTGGCTATAATTCCATTCATAAGTAACACAAAGACAATTTTGGTCATGGGTTTTATACACGTTCTGTAATAAAACATCTAAAAGCATCAATCTTATTATCATATGGGGGGCTTTTGTCATTTTAGGGGTTCTTCATGTGAAAACATGTGAGAACCACTGATCTAGGCAGCCTGATATCTGCATGACAGCAGTTTGGCTTCATGCATGAGGATTTTAATAGACAGGTTCATCAAAACAAACCTCCCCATTTCTTCTTGTTATTTGATCACCGGCTTCAAATTGAGTAACGCAGATTGTCTCCCCACGCGGCCACAGCAGCACCTCCTCTACCACCTTTCCACATGGGAGTGTGTGTGTGTGTGTGTGTGTGTGTGTGTGTGTGCGCGTGTGTGTGTGTGCTGATAACTGGGGACCGGAGTGCATTATCAGTGTGTTCACTGCCAGCCATCATGATTGTGGCTGGAGGAAGGTCACACAGATCTGATTAGACGCTCATAGCTTCTCATTACATCCCCCGGCCAGAAAGGTTAGGCGTCCGCCACTGTGGCCTGCCTCAGCTGCTGCTGCTACCCAACACAGTCGCATACAGCACAGACACCGCTGCTTCACCACAGCTAGGAGTCCCAGAGGTCAACGATGAATTATATAAACAAGCAAATGCACAAAATTGCTCCAGTCCTTTAAATATGGAGAAAAGAAAAAAAAGAGTCTTGTTCACCTCTACTGGACGTGCCGTGATATTTTATAACAGCTAATATCATAGCTACAGTATACTGGAGGGACTGCGGAATGACATTCATAGTTGTTGTCATCATTACTGTTATAGCGATATTACTCCGCTGCTCTGCACATAAGCGCGATATGAATGGTCCCCAGAATACAAGCCTACACTCAGGTCACCTGGGAGCAAATAGAAGTGATGTTGATGATGACAAAGATCATTTGTACGGTACCCTTGTCCAATGACTTACTGGCATGGATTTGCACACAGTGCATAACTTTATGGGCGTGAACTGATTAAGCTCAAAGCAGTGTTGTGGCCTCATAGCCAGCCCTGTAACCTCCTGTGATTACAGCCCCTCCCCTCTGTCTGCAGGGGGGAGGGGCTGTAACCTCCTGTGATTACAGCCCCTCCCCTCTGACTGCAGGGGGGAGGGGCTGTAACCTCCTGTGATTACAGCCCCTCCCCTCTCTCTGTCTGCAGGGGGGAGGGGCTGTAACCTCCTGTGATTACAGCCCTCCCCTCTCTCTGTCTACAGGGGGGAGGGGCTGTAACCTCCTGTGATTACAGCCCCTCCCCTCTCTCTGTCTGCAGGGGGGGCGCGGATCCTTGGAGTGCAGCTAAAGTCGCGCTGCTGATTTGTAATAAATCTATAGCGGTCTTACCCTGAAAGCCATTACGGAACCTGGAGCCAGGGGGCAGTAGTTCAGGGGTATACTCGTTATATCCACCTACATAGAGCTGGCTGAAAACATTGAGGCCCACCAGGGCTCCCGGAGACGATCCTGTCCTGTTGCGTTGTCCATCGACCTGAAAGAGACAAAGCAAGTAACATGTCAAAACCTGCGCAATAGACCGATTTCGGAGCAACCGTTTTGAGGTGGTAAAGCGGGAAGTAAAGCAGGTGTAACCACCATGCCATTAACGATGGTTCCCTTCCATTTAGGTGTTCCAGTGCCAGGGACCTCATTAATATACCGTAAATTCCGGACTATAAGACGCACCGGTGTATAAGCCGCGGGACCAAAATTGACTATTTTTTTCTTCTATAAGCCGCACCGGTCTATAAGCCGCGGGTGTTTTGATGTTTAATTACCATATGAAAGGGTTCGTGCACAGAGAGGAATGTCGGGAAAGCGATGGCTGTTTGGGGAAGCTCCCATTTATTAACATTTCAACAAAACAAAACAAAAGTCAGGTCACTAATCCCCAGACAAAATCACACAACAATAGGCTATATGTGCAGCAAACCTGTAACCAGAGAAGTCAAGTCACTAATGCTCGTCTTCCTCTTCTTCCTGCGTACTGAAACCACCAAAGTCCTCATCTTCAGTGTCGGAAACGAACAGGTTCAGGGTGGCTTCGTCAACCACTCTCCTCTCTCCTTCATTGTCACTCAAAACCAACGAACTCCTCTTCATCTATAGCTGTGTTTCCATTACAGTTTTTCGCAAAAGAATTGCGATATTTCTACAACTTCGACAATGTACAATTGCGACTTGTAGGCGTTTCCATTGAAGTTGCGTTTGAGTGATTCCCCGTTGCAGCAGCTGCCACAGTGATTACGCACGGGGATCTGCCCCATATCCCGTCCCCTGCATGCTCAAATCCAACCAATGGTCAATGGAAATCCCAACATGAAGTTACAATGCATATAAACGAGCCTGATTATCAATTCAAAAGAAAATGAGTCGCAAAATGTTGCTGGCTGCGTGAATGCAGTCAGCGCGACAGGCAGAGGAAAAAAGGTAGCCTAATAGCCTACAACTGGTCCGATTTAGAGATGGAGGGGGGAAAAGGCTGATTTGGTTCTATAATTGCACCTGAAACGTGTGCAATGTATTAGCCTACTCACAGTCACTGTATTCACTTCAGACAGCACCACCGCACCAGTGTGTGCTTTTCATCCTCTCATCTCGCCGCTGTGCCAAATGCGCGCACACAGGCAGCCTGCTGTCACCATGGACCGATTTCTGCCATTAAACATTATCTAATTTGCCCGGCTACGCTTTTGCACAACACTCGTCTTTCTGCTAGGTAGCGTTGCTTCAAAGTTTTCCACTTGCTGCGGAGGTTTTGACACGGCTATCGAACCTTACTTACCAAACTTATTTTCCGCTCCTTTTCCAAGGGATAATATGGGTCACATGACGTGCAAATGCGAAAAATGTGTTTCCATTACACTTTTGCGATAAACTGCTATATCGACACGTCTGAAAAACCACCTCATGATCATCTACTGCTCGTTCTCATGCTGTCGAGAACGAGCAAAGCTTTTTTTTGGTGAAAGAATCCTCCAGGGCGCTTCTTGTTAACAGTCCGAGTGAGTGGCAGGTCGAACGTCAAAGGCACTTAATCCATATTTATGATCTGCTCCGGTTCGATGGAATATTCCTTGATCTTCCTTTGTGTGAATTCGCCGAAGTTTGTGATTTTCTCCTGGTAGTCGGGGGAGGGAGTTGATGGGCTTGTGGCCGTTTGCTTACCGTAATTACCATATGTAAGTGGTCACGCACAGAGGGGATTGTCGGGAAAGAGATGGCTGTTTGAGGAAGCTCCCATTTACCGTATTACCGTAACATTTCAACAAAACAACATAACACAACACCACCGTTGTTTATTTTTACAGTGCACACAGTGTCCGCGGTGTGGTGAAAAGAGGGCAAGAGAGGAAATTAAAACAGAAGTGGATTTATAGTTAGAAAGAGTGCTAAAAAGAGAGATTTTTTTTTTTTTTTTTTTTTTTTCTGAAAAAATCCATAGATAAGACGCACCGTTATATAAGCCGCAGGGGCCAAAAAACGGGAAAAAAGCCGCGGCTTATAGTCCGGAATTTACGGTAATTGGTTACACCTGCTTGAATCCGTGTGTGTATATATCACACACACACACAGGTATAGAGGAACGTACGCACATCCAGCTAATATTGGTGCTGAGCTAAACTGTATATAACAGAAAATCAATGAGAAAAGACACTGACAAAGATCCAACTCGGCTAATGTTTCGCAGCTAGCGAACGTTACTATCGCCGTAACCTAGCTAGCAGCTAACTAGCTGTATTATACTGATGACGACACTAGCAGGAGACGACGGTAAACACTACCGCAAGGCACTCTGGGTATTGTGGTGCGGAGCTCCCATTTGCGAGGCTAGGAGACTAACTAGCTACCATTTGTTTTCTCTCTTTTCTCATAACTGGTATTAACGTGGTATACGCTAAATATACCACAGCTGTGAGCCAATCACATTGCTTATATCTATTGAAAAGTCACGCGTGTGTAATGAGATCACCTTTAGCCACCCTGTTCTTTTGGATCTGCCAAAGACGACAGTGTGAATGTTGAGCTGCTGGTTCAGTCGCTCACTGACGATGGTTCCCACACCTGAGCCAAGGTTGAATTTATGGACAACTCTGCCATTCCGTATCCCCAGAACAAGGAAGTCATCTCCATCATCACCTGGAAGATATATGAACAAAATTTCCATGAGCACTCATGAACAAATAAAATATCTTGCTAATAATAATAATTGCTAATAATATAACTAATAAACATATAAACAACAAAGTATGCAAAATACATAAATTGGAGACAGCAGTGTTGCTTAAGGGTAAAGTTTATATTCGCAATTGTAGTTTTTTTTTTTTATCATTACTATTATTATAACATATTTAGCCTCTGTACTTGTTTTAATTTCTGGTGCATTTCATTTTTGGTACATTGATCTTCACCATCAAGGACTGAACAACCTGACGCTGCCCCCATCTGGCAGTGTCAGGTAATGAACTACACGCTTCAAAGAAATACAAGCTTCTGGGTATTTTTAATGGCATGTCTGAGGATGACACTCCATAGCCCCGTTCCAATACCCATACTTGTACTTCTTTCTTGTAGTATGTACTGCCGCTGCCCTCACAAAGTATGGATTGTAGTGTGCAGCATGCATGCAAAATGCATACTATTGGGACACACTACATCTGTCGTCACGTGAGCTTCCTGAACTCCGACCTCTTGCTCACTTCCGCCGACGTCCGCAGCGCCACATTTGAGTTTTATTTTTATTTTATTTTTATTTTTTATTCAATAAACAAAGTCTGGCAGTAACAAACAGTACATTATACAAAAAATTCAGACTAAACATTTACAAAATTGGAACAGACAATCAAATAAACAAAATAAAATAAATAAAGCAAAAACATTAAGTCAGAGATCTAAACAGGAATCAAGATATGCATGTTTTGGTACACACCATGCTTGTTTGGTTTTAACATATTTCAAGGCTTTCTTAAAGTTAATTATCTCATTCATGAACACGCAGCTCAGTCAGTGCGACGTAACTCCAGTAGGTGGCGGTAATGCACAAAAAGTTGTTTGCCAACCTCCATAAAACATTAGAAGAAGAAGAAGAAGACATAACTTCCTGCTGCGCAAAGGATTGTGGGGAAGTTTGGCTGAAGCAGCATGCATCGATGCATACTCCGAAATAGGAGCTGATGTAGTACAACATCCTGGTACTCTTGGCATACTGCATCTGACATACTATGTATTGGGACATACTAAATCTTTTTTTGCCTACTAAATAGTATGGAAGTATGGGTATTGGAACGGGGCCTATGAGACCATTATCATGTGAATTGCTCCTATTTGATCAATTTTTACCTTTTTTTTTTTTTTTTTTATGGAAACAGCGCCGCTCACTCCCGTGACAAGTCCTTCATTATTCACATGGCTCTGGTTTTCTTCCGTTTGTTATCTCAGGAGAAAAGCAGGCAAGTGCAGGAGATCCACAACCCTCGTGTTTTGACTCCGTCTTTTAATTAGATATGCTGGCGACAATTACACGCCACTTAACCGCCACCAAAGCTGAGCCGAGAGAAAGCAAAGCCTGATGTACCTCGACGGGCCGCCGACAGCATCACAGTGTGTGCGCCTACAGGAGATCTCAAAGACTGTTTAAATGGAATTTACTTTAGAGTTATGAGTCGCTTGCATTCACTGCCAGCGATGCTCCTCTTGAAAGTCACAAACAATAAGAGATTAGACGGGAATCGGCTAATTGCTGGATTGCGGAGAGACTGATCACGCGGACGTGTGAAAATGTGCCAAGGGAAAAAAAGCCAGAGGAGTCCTCTTGATGAAAAGATCTGAGAGGACGGTGGCAGTAGATGACACATTTACCATATACACAACATGAATGCCAACAGACGGCATACAAAGTCAAATGTGTACAGTGGCAGCCACCTCCCAGCCGGCTGCCATACCAAAGAGCTGGACTTTGTTACACATACTGTAAGGGACATTTCTTTAGACAAACTAAGGACATCTATATGGTTATTAAGAGGTTGGATTAGTTTAAGTCATGTTGTGTTGTGCTGTGTTATGCCTGATTATTTCACATTTGACATTTAACTGGATGCTACTTTTATTTTTAGGACCTGATCACTATGTTTTGTGTGCTGCTTAGAGGGAGGGACAATAGCTGGGAGGGGGGTAGGGGGTGAATTGTAATGGAATCTGTCCTGTTTTGTATGCTCCTATCCTATGCATGTCATTCACCCCCTAAAGGGGAAACATCAATCCATCAATCAATCAATCAAAAATAATTAGAACTAGAAGAACGACCGCAACGCGGACTTTTGCCTCCGCCATTAGTTAATTCTACAGTCCAAATCGCCATTTGAGGCAAATTGGAAGAAATTCCGTCAAGGCGCTTGTGGGATGTTGCGTTACAGAGCTTGAAAATCGGGTGTGTGAGGTCACAGTGACCTTGGACTTTGACCACCAAAATGTCCTTGAGTCCAAGTGGACGTTTGAGGCAAATTCGAAGAAATTCCATCAAGACATTCCTGAGATATCGCGTTAACAAGCTTGAAAATGGCATTCGAGAGGTCACAGTGACCTTGACCTTTGACCTTTGATAACCAAAATGGAATCAGTTCATCCTTGCGTCCAAGTCGATGTTTGAGCCAAATCAGAAGAAATTCTATCAAGCCGTTCTTGAGATATTGCGTTAAGGAACTTGGGAATGGCGTTCATGAGGTCATAGTGACCTTGAAGTTTGACCACCAAAATGTAATCAGTTCATCCTTGAGTCCAAGTCGATGTTTGAGACAAATTTGATGAAATTCCGTCAATGCATTCCTGAGATATCGCGTTAACAAGCTTGAAAATGGCGTTCGAGAGGTCACAGTGACCTTGACCTTTGACAACCAAAATCTAATCAGTTCATCCTTGAGTCCAAGTCGATGTTTGAGGCAAATTTTATGAAATTCCGTCAAGGCATTCCTGAGATATCGCGTTAACAAGCTTGAAAATGGCGTTCGAGAGGTCACAGTGACCTTGACCTTTGACCACCAACATCTAATCAGTTCATCCTTGAGTCCAAGTCGATGTTTGAGGCAAATTTGATGAAATTCCGTCAAGGCATTCCTGAGATATCGCGTTAACAAGCTTGAAAATGGCGTTCGAGAGGTCACAGTGACCTTGACCTTTGACCTTTGACCACCAAAATCTAATCAGATCATCCTTGAGTCTAAGTGGATGTTTAAGGCAAATTTGATGAAATTCCGTCAAGGCGTTCCTCAGATATCGCGTTAACGAACCTCGTACCGACGGACGTACGTACGTACGGAAGGACAACCCGGATCCATAATGCCTCCGGCCTGGCTATCGCCGGCGGAGGCATAAAAATAGAACAACATCACTTTGTTCTTCTTGTATTGTATTCTTGTGTTATTCTGCGAGAGGTGAACTCACCTTGTCCTTTGTGGCCAGAGAACAGGAGCAGGTTGTCTCTCAGGGCAGAGGTGTTGTCGGCGAGTGTGAACTTCAGCACAAACTCATAGTAGAAACTCAGGCTTGGCACGGAGGAGTGAGCCACAAAGGAGGTGTAACCAAACTCATCATTCCCACTGAATCTGGCCCGGGTTATATTGATGGCTGCAAAGACAAACAGATTTGCATGACATCACTGGCATGAACATCTGAAGACCCATGTGTAACATCTGAAGACCCATGTGTAACATCTGAAGACCATGTGTTGTTGTTATGCTGTTAGATGCTACATTCCCTCAATTACTGGAGGGCCCTCTGTGTGTGTGGGGTGGTGGGGGGAATTGCATGCATCGAAAACACACCAGCATGCAGGGTTGCATCTAGTCTGACGCAGCACCACACAGGCTACCAAAAGATGGCGCTCTTGTCACACGCTAAATGATAGGGGCGTGTGGAATATTTTCTGTGCTGAATGCCATGAGATGATGGCCTGTTTTCGAACACCATCACCTCCTCACTCTCATTTTCTTTTCATTAGGAGCTGTTAAGGAAGGATTTCTGCAAGCCAGTACTGCTTTGTACATAATGTTCACTTGGGTGGGACAATAATCCCACTGATTATCAATTACAATCAGCCCACTTATTTATGCAGAACGCATCGCTGATTCAATAATGGCCTCTCTTGTAGTCCATCTTAGCAGACCCACTTGATTTGACTCTGGGGACTCAATGTACATTTCGCCGGCTCATTCAAAATCACACGCCGGCATGTTTTTACACACAGCAATGACGTTTCAAACAGAAAACTGCTGCACTTCACTGCCAATACCGTGCATATATTCTTACCTACCCGCAGGCAACGGCTAAGTGGGGTTCAGAACTCCTCTCTGACTGCCCTGAGCTTTGTTTGGCTTCTGAATTATTAATAAAGCTGGGGATTTTGCCGATATTATCTTGTCTGGTAGAGTTGTATTTGCCAATGTATTTATTGAACAGCCACAGTGTTTCAGTTTGTTTTGTCTGGTAGAGTTGTATTTGCCAATGTATTTATTGAATAGCCACAGTGTTTCAGTTTATTTTGTCTGGTAGAGCTGTATTTGCCAATGTATTTATTGAATAGCCACAGTGTTTCAGTTTGTTTTGTCTGGTAGAGTTGTATTTGCCAATGTCTTTATTGAATAGCCACAGTGTTTCAGTCTTTCAGTCAGTCAGTCAGTCAGTCTATTTGTCTATGTATGTATGTACAGTATGTATGTACTGTATCTATGTATCTATCTATCTATCTATCTATCTATCTATCTATCTATCTATCATTTAGGCAGATTTCAGATACACAGTGTGATGTATATTGCTTTCTTGGCCAGTAGCTGTTGATATAATTTAGTAGGGACATTTCCCTCGCCATGCAGCAGTTACCTCTGTGTGTGCTAAAGAGGACGCATTTGAAACAAATCATAAAGGCCTATAATTGATGCGATGTAGGAGTTGATAGTATTGTACTTATTGCTGGTGTGAACAGCCTCTTCTCGACAGCTGAGATAATGGAAGTCTTTGGGTTTGCGTTTTATATTTCTTTATTTTAAGCAGCCAGTAGACCGACTCCTCTCAGCAGACTGCCTTAGGCACGGAGCGCGCTCCTTTTTGCTGGTATCAACTGAAGATGTACAACCAATGTCTCGGGAGACCATTATATAGACAGCCCATTACTTTTGGGCCCGCCAAGTGACACGGATATTGTATGTGGTGTATGAAGATACAATTTCAACAGAGAGAAGTACGCTGCACACACTTATGTGTTGCTCGTCGTCCGTCTCTTCAGTCATATGGTACAGTAACAGTACAGTACATTTATAGTGAAACGCTACACTGGCCTGGTGGAGGTAAATAGTAGCTATAGAACCAATCATTAACCAAGACGCTTACAGGCTTCCTCAATGAATACATGCCATGCACACAGTAGAATGGAGCAGAACAGTAAAATTCTAAAGAACAAAAAAAAATATGTTACGTGTCTCTATATTTATTTAAATCTCTGCATTACTTTTTCCTGTCTCATTTGTCTTCCCTGCTCTCCCTCTCCATCTCTTTATACTGCTTGTATGCGGTGTAGTGTGTGCTGTACAATGTAGGCTAGTACCATGCAAAGGCTCCCATCACAATGTGAGCCTGACCACCAACTGTCATGCTGTATCTGGCTTTGAATATCCAAGGGCAATGCACATTCAGACCTGCCACTGCTGCATACATCCTGGCCTCAATACTCTGCATTATAAGAAGAAGAAGAAGAAGAAGAAGAAGAAGAAGAAGAAGAAGAAGAAGAAGAAGAAGAAGAAGAAGAAGAAGAAGAAGAAGAAGAAGAAGAAGAAGAAGAAGAAGAAGAAGAACTGGACAGAGAAACCCGTCTTTATTTGTCACACGATAACGCACAACACACAGACGGTGGCCGGTGAAATAATAGTCTCTGCATTTATCCCATCCAGGCTTGTCCTTCCTCCGGGGGGCAGCGCTTTCTTAGTGTACAGCACCCGGGGACCATCTTGAAACATTGATGTCATTGATGATCTTCTGCATGTTTTTCGTGGGGGTCTATACCGATGTTGTATGGAGGAACCCCCAGGGGAGCACGGGGAGAACATGCAAACTCCACACAGAAAGGCCCTTTTGACAAGATAGCCCACCTGGGCAGTAGGCACTGAAGGGTTGTGGGGGACACACCCTTAGCGCGCACAGCGTCCCAGGCGGGAATTGTACCCAGGACCTTCTAGCTGTGAGGCGACAGCACTACCACTGCGCCACGTGCCCCCCAACCGTCTCCCCTTCCCTCCATTTCCTGCTTGTCGGTGGGCCAGCCTTACTCCCAGATAGAGTGCACAGTGAGAACTAAAAATAGTACAGTTATAGAAACCCTAAAGCATTCCGCGCTGTGCCATGGTTGCTGTTGGACATATGCAGACTAGGGATGCACGATATTGATAGATTTTTTTTTTTTTTTTTTTGCAGACATGCCGATATTTTCCAACTGTATGCTGACAATGATATATATACTGATATATATGTTGATATATATATATATATATGACACTGATATATGCACGTATTTTCCCCCCAACCAAATTTCAGACGTCATCAAGTCTCTCCTGTAGTGGAATTAACACATTATTAATGTTGATGACCCACTGGCAGATGCAGGGATAAATACAACGCTAACCCCAACCAGCGTCGGGGACGTGGCGTCAAGCATTTAGTCAAGCAAGCATCAAACATTTTGCCTTAAGACGCCGTTTCATCGGCCTGTCACATCAGCAGAAATGTTCATTTTGGGAAGATGCTGATATTTCATTTGAAGCCTTTACCGGCATCGCGCATCCCTGACGGAGACAGACTGAGGATACGTTTAGCATTTAATGGAATTTAACCTGCGTCTGGATTTGAGAAACATTGATAAAAAAGACATCATTCTTGCATTTTGTGTATTGTTTTTGCTCCATTCATTCTCAATATTAATGTTGAACAGTAAATACACGCAACCTGTGTACAATGGGAGGCCATTAATAATTCTGAGTGAAGCCGTTTTAACCATCCATGAATGTTTCATGATTTTGGCTCTTGAGGCACACGAGCATCTATAGCACTTCCTGCTCTCCCCTTCCCTCCATATCCTGCTTGTTGGTGGGCCAGCCGTACTGCCAGAGTGCACAGTAACAACTACAAATAGTACAGCTATAGAAAACCCTAAACCATTTCCCGCTGTGCCATGCTGTTGGACATGCAATTTGAGCAGTTTTTCAACCAAAGAGAGAGGGTTGGCTTAGGCTCTTGACTGTTGACATATGGTATCAAAAATAATGAAATAAAATAGAATAAAATGAAATGAAATAAATAAATAAAAATCTTTGGCTGTTTGTTTTTCAATTATGAAGAAGGCAAGCTATTTTGAGCCACCGTATTGAAATAATAACCTTATTAAAGTTGCTGGGAAATAAGCTGAAGGTCTTTTTGGAGTATTCAGCAAAGCAGCCGCCGGCTCCGAATTGATTATGTCAGTAATCGTGACTCCATAGGAGGAGGACATTCCTGCTTTTTCAGCATAATCTTAGTTCCATTAACCCCTTTACTTAACAACAGACCTCTCATTCTACTGGCCGCTCAATGCTCTCATTCACTAACTGTCAAGCAGACAGCCTCTTATTAACCCTATCTGCATCTGCACGCCATTGATCTGTGTGGAAGCGGTGTGTGCAGCACTTGCCTTGGTCACACAGCAGGCCCTGTCGTCCGTGGGGACAGAGACAGTGTGTGCAGCACTTGCCTTGGTCACACAGCAGGCCCTGGCATCCGTGGGGACAGAGACAGACAGTGTGTGCGGCACTTGCCTTGGTCACACAGCAGGCCCTGGCATCCGTGGGGACAGAGACAGTGTGTGCAGCACTTGCCTTCGTCACACAGCAGGCCCTGGCGTCCGTGGGGACAGAGACAGTGTGTGCGGCACTTGCCTTGGTCACACAGCAGGCCCTGTCGTCCGTGGGGACAGAGACAGACGGTGTGTGCGGCACTTGCCTTGGTCACACAGCAGGCCCTGTCGTCCGTGGGGACAGAGACAGACAGTGTGTGTGCAGCACTTGCCTTGGTCACACAGCAGGCCCTGGCGTCCATGGGGACAGAGACAGACAGTGTGTGTGCAGCACTTGCCTTGGTCACACAGCAGGCCCTGGCATCCGTGGGGACAGAGACACACAGTGTGTGCAGCACTTGCCTTGGTCACACAGCAGGCCCTGGCGTCCGTGGGGACAGAGACACACAGTGTGTGCAGCACTTGCCTTGGTCACACAGCAGGCCCTGGCGTCCGTGGGGACAGAGACAGACAGCCTCCATGGGGGACTTGGGGATGCATGTCGCTCCGTGAGCACAGGGGTCGCGCTGGCAGGCGGTGAACTGGCACAGGCGGCCGGTGTGGAGCGGGGGACACTCGCAGAACCAGTCCTCTGCATCGCTGAACAACACAGAGACGGCACAGAGGGGACAGATCATTAGGCCAGAGGTGAGAATGGACCCTGATAGCACCATTAATACATGTTTTACATAGCTGCACAGAGGTCAGGACGCACGGGGAGACGAGCGATCAGAGGACAAACCACAGCGTAATGGATGAAAACTTGCTCAATGTGGCTGAAGCCAAAGAGATTTGCAAAAACGGCACGAGTAAACTGTGTGCAGCCTGATGGAATACATCTGACATATGTGACATGGTCTGCTGAAACATGCTGGCAGCCATGAAATCGCTCAGATCAAGATAAACGGGGGGGGGGGGGGGGGGGGTTAGGGTTAGGGGGGGGGAGACAAAAACAATCGCACGTTTAGATGTTGAAGATCTTCAACTAGCCTATTTTCAGATTTCAACGTATGACATCATTTGAAAGCTACAATCTGCACTTTCTGTACAAATCTGAAAAATGACCTTGGCCTACTTGTTACCCAAAACACTACTAGACCCTGTCACACATCTGAGACCTGCAGGAACACTACTAGACCCTGTCACACATCTGAGACCTGCAGGAACACTACTAGACCCTGTCACACATCTGAGACCTGCAGGAACACTACTAGACCCTGTCACATATCTGAGACATGCAGGAACACTACTAGACCCTGTGACATATCTGAGACCTGCAGGAACACTACTAGACCCTGTCACATATCTGAGACCTGCAGGAACACTACTAGACCCTGTCACATATCTGAGACCTGCAGGAACACTACTAGACCCTGTCACATATCTGAGACCTGCAGGAACACTACTAGACCCTGTCACACATCTGAGACCTGCAGGAACACTACTAGACCCTGTCACACATCTGAGACCTGCAGGAACACTACTAGACCCTGTCACACATCTGAGACCTGCAGGAACACTACTAGACCCTGTCACACATCTGAGACCTGCAGGAACACTACTAGACCCTGTCACACATCTGAGACCTGCAGGAACACTACTAGACCCTGTCACACATCTGAGACCTGCAGGAACACTACTAGACCCTGTCACACATCTGAGACCTGCAGGAACACTACTAGACCCTGTCACATATCTGATACCTGCAGGAACACTACTAGACCCTGTCACACATCTGAGACCTGCAGGAACACTACTAGACCCTGTCACATATCTGAGACCTGCAGGAACACTACTAGACCCTGTCACATATCTGATACCTGCAGGAACACTACTAGACCCTGTCACATATCTGAGACCTGCAGGAACACTACTAGACCCTGTCACACATCTGAGACCTGCAGGAACACTACTAGACCCTGTCACATATCTGAGACCTGCAGGAACACTACTAGACCCTGTCACATATCTGAGACCTGCAGGAACACTACTAGACCCTGTCACATATCTGAGACCTGCAGGAACACACTAGACCCTGTCACACATCTGAGACCTGCAGGAACACTACTAGACCCTGTCATATATCTGAGACCTGCAGGAACACTACTAGACCCTGTCATATATCTGAGACCTGCAGGAACACTACTAGACCCTGTCACATATCTGAGACCTGCAGGAACACTACTAGACCCTGTCACATATCTGATACCTGCAGGAACACTACTAGACCCTGTCACATATCTGAGACCTGCAGGAACACTACTAGACCCTGTCACATATCTGAGACCTGCAGGAACACTACTAGACCCTGTCACACATCTGAGACCTGCAGGAACACTACTAGACCCTGTCACACATCTGAGACCTGCAGGAACACTACTAGACCCTGTCACATATCTGAGACCTGCAGGAACACTACTAGATACTGTCACACATCTGAGACCCGCAGGAACACTACTAGACCCTGTCACACATCTGAGACCTGCAGGAACACTACTAGATACTGTCACACATCTGAGACCCGCAGGAACACTACTAGACCCTGTCACACATCTGAGACCTGCAGGAACACTACTAGACCCTGTCACACATCTGAGACCTGCAGGAACACTACTAGACCCTGTCACATATCTGAGACTTGCAGGAACACTACTAGACCCTGTCACATATCTGAGACCTGCAGGAACACTACTAGACCCTGTCACACATCTGAGACCTGCAGGAACACTACTAGACCCTGTCACATATCTGAGACCTGCAGGAACACTACTAGACCCTGTCACACATCTGAGACCTGCAGGAACACTACTAGACCCTGTCACATATCTGAGACCTGCAGGAACACTACTAGACCCTGTCATATATCTGAGACCTGCAGGAACACTACTAGACCCTGTCACACATCTGAGACCTGCAGGAACACACTAGTGTGTTAAATGCACAGATGGCCGCTGGAGTAGCCATGACAGATGCAGTATTTATTTGACTCTTTTCATCTGGTATACTATAAACACACACAGCCCGTATATATATATATATATATATATATATATATATATATATATATATATATATATATGACTATATTATATGACTGTATTGGGGTACAAAAACCTCTAGTAGTGTCTCAAAACATCCTAAGGGCAAATGATAGACAGCTACTCAATGCTGGCAAATCACCACTGTTTATTATTATTATTATTAATAATAATAATAATACTACTACTAATATTCTACTGTTATTAATTATTCTAATGTTATTCCTGGCCTAAGGGGGTCCAATCTTAATGTTAGAACAAGAGCTACAATCCAGTTTTCTACTTAACTCAACTGTCTGGGCGCTGTTGATTTTGCACTTCCAATTACTGCTTGCCTTAAAAAGCTGGTGATTATTGCACTAATTGTGAGATTGTCTGGATGAGAGCATCTCCTAAATGCCAAAAATGTAAACAGAAATGTTGATGACTTTGCAGATTAGAGATGGGATATTACAGATTTCTAAGCCTTGGGAAAACAGTTGTTTATATTGACTGAACTGCTCAAGCTCTTAGGAGAGAGGTGACGATTCTGCTTGTTTGGCACATGGATCAAATCATCACTGTGCATCTTTCTGAGACATGATAAATAATAAATAATAATAAATAAATAATAATCACAGTGAAGAAACCGCTTTTCTAAAAGTAAAGGGAACAGCATTCCATCTGACCACTCAGAAGTAAACAAAAAGACAGATGACGTTTCACTGCACCAAATAACCATCATACTGTTGAGGCACGACGACTGAGACTGAGGCCGTGAAACTGACTTAAAAATTCTAAAACTCTTATTGCATAATAAAATGTCACATAGTTTTCTGTGTGTGTGTGTGTGTGTGTGTGTGTGTGTGTGTGTGTGTGTGTGTGTGTGTGTGTGTGTGTGTGTGTGTGTGTTTTATTTTGTGTGAGAAGCTCAGTCATCCGTGAGGGACTCGGAGCAGAGCTGCTGCACCTTTGCGTAGGAAGGAGCCAGTTGAGGTGGTTCGGGCATCTGGTAGGGTCGCCACCTGGTGGCCTCCCTAGGGAGGTGTTCCAGGCACGTCCAGCTGGGAGGAGACCACGGGGCAGATCGAGGGCGAGGTGGAGATCTCCACGCTGGCCTGGGAACGCCTTCGAGATCCCCCAATCAGACCTGGCTAATGTGGCCTGGGAAAGGGAGTTTGGGGTCCCCTGCTAGAACTGCTACCAGATAAGTCTTTAAAGATGGATCGGATGGATGGATGTTTTTTTTTTATTATTATTTTAAACAAATATTGACGAGTGCAACAACATTCATGGGAGTAAGTTCTTATTTCATAGCTCTATGACCCATGTCATCAATTTGACAAATCCATCTATTGGTTAGAATCTGAACCACCTGCGGTTCACACCAATCAGCGTGTGGACCCCAGTAAGACTAGCAACCACTTTAGTGGAAGCTAATGGGGATCCGAATAAAGAATAAAGAATAAAGAATCAGCATCCTGTGAGGCAGCTAGGGGCGGGCTTTAGTCCAAGTAGGCCAAAAACGGGTCCCAGATAGTTGAGAACCTTCCAAGTGAGTTGGTTCTGCGGGACGTGAGTCTCTCCATCTGTATAACAGAGATCATACGTCCATCAGCCACACCTGAATAACTTCACTTAACTTAAGACATACCATCAAGCTTAACTTAATTTATAGTAAAACATACCATAACCGACCTGGTTAAATAAAGGTTAAATCGAACGCTATTCCCACCAGTTCCCGTCGCCCCCCGAACAGGCACACTGACCAACCAGAGGAGGCGCTAGTGCAGCGACCAGGACACATACCCTCAATCCGGCTTCCAACCTGCAAACACAGCCAATCGTGCCTATGAACACCCGACCAAGCCGGAGGTAACACAACCTCGTGTTGGTAGGCAGGGAATCTACCGCTACGCTAACCGGACGCCCGTTCACTGATTGTGCTTAGATAGATTTAGCTAGACATATTCTCTGTCAAGTCCTCTGCGACATACTTGTGAATTAGAGCTATACGAGTAATAAACTTGACTTGACTATGGTGGGAGTCAAAATCATGCTCTAATAAGGTCACTTGGGTTTGAAGTTTTGTGACATGTCTTTGCAAGAGGTATAAATATCTGTCATCTTACTAGACAATTTTAATCTCCAGTTGTTACAACTGGTCATGCCTTTAATGTCACTTTAGAGTTAAAATAGTAGATCCCATGTAATTGATAACAAAACAACAAGGGGGCACGGTGGCTCAGTGGTAGAGCTGTCGCCTCGCAGTCAGAAGGTCCTGAGTTCGATTCTCGCCTGGGACACTGTGGGCGCTGTGGTTGTGTTCCCCCCCCATATCTTCAGTGCCTACTGCCCAGGTGGGTTATCTCATCGTAAGGGCCTTTCTCTCTGTGTGGAGTTTGCATGTTCTCCCCGTACCCCCCCAGGGGGTTCCTCCGTATATATAACCCCCCCACTAAAAACATGCAGAAGATCAGATCGTCATCGTCATCCGACCAGTGACGACAACATCCGAAGTCGGTCCCCGGGCGCTGTACGAGAAAGCGACCACTGCTCCTGGCCTGCCCCAGGAGGAAAGGACAAAGCCAGGATGGGTTAAATGCAGAGGACAAATTTCACCGGCCACCGTCAGCATGTGTGTGTTGTGGCCCTCCGTGCATGTGTTGTAGTGTGTTGTGTGACAATAAAGACGGGCTGCCGTCTGAAAATCGTCGTCGTTTTTTAACAAATGTTAAATGAGTTGTGTAGCAGCAGAGGAGGAGGTGAAGGAGCAGGGTTGAAGAAGAGCTTTAATTGGTTTAATCAAAAACGAGATGTGTTGGGCGACACGAGGTGATCTCAATTTGCCAGAAGATGACAAAATTGTGGTCATGTTTGTAGCGGAGTGAATTGAATATGTTAATCACACAAGTGCATAAAGTGAGTACCTGCCATGGCATGCCCTTCAAAGATACTGAAGCTGCACACACACACACACACACACACACACACACACACACACACACACACACAGGGTTAAATTATTAAGGAAGACTACATTTTTAATCTAATGAGTACCAGTACCAGATATCACGATTAATAATTGAGCAGTTAGCTTATGATCTGTCGGTCAGCTAAAACAATAGGCTGTGTGCAGCCACATCCATTTCTTAAATCACATCCCTTGCAAGTTATTTACACACTCCTCCTGCTATGCAAATGCTTTTCTAACAGCCCCGAAAGCACCAGACGCCTCTCCTACACTGAAGCGACGCAGCACGGAGGCCGTTTCATTTTGGCGTCCTCGTTAACAGGGGAGACCGATCACACCCACTTCCTGTTATTGGATGGGTTTCACATTGAGTCATCTGAGACTTGTCCCCAAATTAGTTTTGTAATTATTATTAATAATTATTTTCGAAAGTGAGTCAAGGTTCCCTAGCAACTCATTGGAACGTGAAATGCAGATCCATATAAATAGGAGTCGTACAATTATATTTGCACAGTTCTTTTGAGTCCATGTGTCCTCCAAAATTCAAAGACACATTGCAGTAAACATTGTAATGAGCATTCTTCAGGGATCGCAACTGTACATGCGATGAGACGAGTTACGTTTGGTTCTCATTGTGAATTAAAATAATTGTTTCCTGAACCTTGGAAACAAGTATAGAGGGAATCAAGACACAATTGGTACTTTCTTTGTCAAAAGCAAACAGCGAGAACTCTGCTTGACTTCTTGTGATGCTTGAGATCCATTTAACATAATCAAGCAGCCTATTGTGTTTTAAAATAGTGTTTGTTTCGTGTTTTAAAATAGTGTTTGTTGTTCGTGTTTTAAAATAGTGTTTGTTTTTCGTGTTTTAAAATAGTGTTTGTTTAGTGTTACTGTTGATCACAGTGGACTTATTTTATTTGACCCTTATTTGACCAAGTAGGCACTGGAGATCAATGACCTCTTTCCAGCAAGACCCGTTAAAAAAACAGACAGACAAGCAGAGATGCTCACACGTCATTTTTGCAAACTAAGTCAAGAGTCAATTCTTTGAGGGGCAAGTCTCAAGTCTTTGAGGGGCATGTCAAAGTCAAGCCTCAAGTCTCAAAGTCTTTCATCACAAGTCCAAGTTGAGTCTCAAGTCTCTTATCTTATGGATGCATCTGCATGCTATCCTGCTTAGAACACTGCATCGCTCAAACTAAGGAATGAATTCAAAGCATGTACTGTATTATCCTCACTCCTTTATCTATTAAGGCTGAAATATACTTCTGCATCCGTCTCGACTGGGGAGTCCCCAGCAACATGAGTCAATTGTGTGATTTCACTAGGATTTCAATGACTAGAAGTTAGTCCAGTGAGAGAATGTAGTGTATATACTTGGTAATAAGCTTTCACTCTCTCCTGTTATCTCCCCATCTATATTATATTATTCTCGCGCTGTTCGCGTCAGCTGCATCGAGTCACATTTTCGAGGAGCTGCACGCAGGCTGCGCCAGCAGGCTCGCCAAGCGCGGCGCACCCCTCGGCGCAATCGGCGAGGGGTGCGCCGCGGAAGTACATCAAGGCCTTTAGAATGTATCAGCAATGATTAGTTGACATTATTACTAGTAGACATCTCCTTAATAAAAGAAAGACTGTCCCAAATCTCAAGTCCGAGTCGAGTCTCAAGTCTTTTGAGGACGAGTCTCAAGTCACTGTGTGTGTGAGTTAAATGCGAGTCGAGTCCAAGTCACAAGTCCAAGTCCCCATCTCTGCATACAAGATACACCCAAGACAAGAAGGTAAAAGGCCAAATGGCGCAGGGGGAGGAGTAAAGCAGACAAGGCTGAGTGGGATGGGGGAGGGGAAGGGGGATGAGGGGGGAGGGGGAATGGACGGTAGGGTATAAAAGGGGGTGTGGCTTTGTGAGGGGTTGCTGAGGAGAGGTCAAGTTAATGAAGTATAATTATTATTATACAGGAATTAAAACATCCACATTCTCCCACCTCATTCTTTAAAATGTCTCACATTTGAGTTTTAAAATCAGATCACAGTAATGAAAGCTGACAGTTTCAGAGTTTTTTTAAGTCTATTCCAGGCAGAGGGAGCAGAAAACATGTAGGCCCTTTTCCCAAATTCAGTGCGGGTTCTGGGTACTGACATGGTCCTGATCGTAAGCTGGAAGATGGGTTTGATGTGAAATATGAACAGAGGTAAAAAATGGAACTGATTGCTTTATAAATGAAGGTGTACCAATGAAGTAGCCTACGGGCAGGTGAGGGGTTCCTATATGAAGGAAACCCCCAGGGGGCACGGGGAGAACATGCAAACTCCACACAGAAAGGCCCTTTTTGACGACCCCACCCGGGCGGTGGGCACTCGAGGACATGCGGACGGGCACGCATTCCTTCAGCGCTCACAGCGTCCCAGGTGAGAATCGAAACCAGGACCTTCTTCTAGCTGTGAGGCGACAGCTCTACCACTGAGCCACCATGCCCCCGAAGTTGGAATTCTATTTAAACACATTTTGCTAATTTTCTAGACAAGCCTTTGTCAAACAACAGTAAATGACAGTGTCCATGCAGCCCCTTGTAGGCAGATAAAACATCTGAATAAAAACCATTGAGTCCTGTCAGCAAGATAATTACAGAAGCAGCCAACAGCAGTTAGACAGTCGTATATTAATTAACCTTCGCTTCATTACATTATGGTCCACAGTGTGAAATGCCTTTGACAAATCAATAATAATAAATATAGGGAGGCACAATGTTGTTGTCCCATCTAAAGACCCAATTATGTTGTTTACTACTTTTGCAGCTGCTGTAACTTTACTGTGACATTTCCTAAAACCAGACTGATCACAAGATAAAATATCGTTATATAAGAATTCCTTCAGCTGGTTACTTACCAGAGTTTCCACTATCTTGGCTATAACTGACAAGTTAGACATTTATTTAAGAGTTTATCAGAATCAGAATCACTTTTATTGCCACAGTATGCAAGTTACATACGAGGAATTTGTCTTAGTGTCTGTATGCAGCGTAGCGGTCACATCAATATACAGAGATAAGAAGTAGGAAGATAACTAAAGACAATCACAAAGTTGCAA
Organism: Poromitra crassiceps; assembly: GCF_964638095.1. Taxonomy (NCBI): domain Eukaryota; kingdom Metazoa; phylum Chordata; class Actinopteri; order Beryciformes; family Melamphaidae; genus Poromitra; species Poromitra crassiceps. The sequence continues at coordinate 7,486,232 of NC_139647.1, read as the reverse complement.
GTGCAATCAAATCGAGTAAATATATACAATATGTACATGAGTGGTGAAGTGTTCTGTGGATGATAAATATGAATTTACGTTTAATTTACATGAGATTTACAGACTGAGTCAAATAGACGTTAAATAGGCAGTGGATTTACATGAATTTACAGTCGGAGTTAAATAAGAGTTTTACATTGAATGTACATGAAATTTACAGGCTAAGTTAAATAGGCATTAAATGTGCAGGGAATTTACATTAATTTACAGTCCCAGAGTTTGTGTGTGTGTGTGTGTGTGTGTGTGTGTGTGTGTGGGGGGGGGGGGGGGGGGGGGGGGGGGGTTGGGTTGTTGGTGAGGTCCTTGGTGGAAGGGGTTTCCGGGCCTTGTTGAGGCTGATGGCGGTTGGGAAGAAGCTTATGGCTTATGATGGTCAAATAACTTGATATTTTGTATTAAATATTATAATTAATATATTAATTTATATTGGGCAACAACCAGGCCAGCAGGGGCAAATTGGACAATTCACAATTGAGAAAAAAATCAGAAAAAACACGATAAAAAAAGTGGATGCATTATATGCAGCTAGATGCCCGATACTTAAATGTATGAACAAACACTATGCCAGTAGCCTTTAGCCAGTAGCCTTTAGCCAGTAGCCTTTGCAATGTAAACGCCTGAGTCAAAAGCACATCACATGAAGAGGGGGCGGCAACGAAATCACCACAACTGAACCCAGGTTCAAACTGCGTGTTCATCCTGTTATAATGCTGGCAGTGCAATCGAGAGGAAGTCAGTGAATGAACAGTGCTCTTGTGAACTCCTGCTGACCCCAGATCTGCTGTGTGGTTCAAGAGGCCCCCGCATTAACGCATATTCATCACACAGATAATTGCAAAAGCCTCTCCGCTCCTCATGACAAGCCAACGTCGCCGCAATTCATTTGTATTCTCACAGCGATTCACATTGCAATATTCACGCAGCCCTGATTCATTTCCCGTGTTAGAAATGAACAGTTAATTCATAGCGTCATCAAGCAATGAAGAAGGCATTTAGAGCAGCTATTTACTGGATTACTTAAGGTGAAAAGAGCATCACAGACTAAGTTAACTCATGCTTCTAAAGACAGGCACAATTGCTGGTAAGTGAGGTGCGATAACAGTATGATGAGCTGTACAGGCCAAAGATGAAGGGAAATGTTTGGAAAGAGGTGGGAAGGAACATGACACGACGACTCCTTTACAGCAAGAATCTGTCATTCAGTTATTCTCTGTACAGTCAAGGTAATGATAGTTATTCACACCCGCAGTGGAAAGGTATCCCAGTATGTTAATCCTCTGTCGATCTGTTGCATTTCCGAGTTCATGGTACTCTATTTTTCTCCTCTGTTGGCAAGGTGGTTATATATTATTCAGCTGGGAAAAAAGCTGCTCAATCCACATACACAAAACGGATTACAGAGATCTTGAATGTCAATTAGGAAAATATTAGATACTCAGAAAAAAATTTTGGGGGGGGAGGATTATCCTAATATTACCCTACTCCTCCTATAAGGTGCGTTTGTAAATAGGCCAGAGCACCAGAGCACACACACACTCTGGTACAAACTGGACCGTTGGTAAATTGGAAGCGCTAAGTGGAATACAGCGTTGGGTTATTCAGAGGCAAATACGAGAAATAAAAAAACATACGCCACTATTTTACATAGACCAATCACAGCTCACACTGCTATGACATCATCTTACAGTGACCAATCACAGCTCAATGCTAGTAGGACATCACTGATGAGGTCATAAATCCTCTGATGATGTCATACAGTTGTTCAGATGACATCACACATTAAAGCACTGATTATGTCAGGCATTATGACATCTCAGTTATGTCATAAAGGTGAGGCTATACAGTAAGTGGTGGGAGTTTAAGTAGATGACATAAGTGATTTATGAGAGACACTGATGATGTGAGAAACATTGTGACGTCATCATTTCGTGAGTCGGATTGAAACCGCTCCAAAAATGGGTTCTTCCTCAGCCCATGCTACAACACACCCTTCCACCAAGTTTCATGAAAATGTGCCCAGTAGTTTTTCTGTAATTCTTATGCAGCCCTGTACATTTTCCTTAATGGCTTACACGTTTTCGTTAAGAATTCAATCAGAGCAAAAGGTGACCTAGTACCTGACACAGGTTCCTCCGTTGCGGCAGGGAAGGTGCTGGCAGACAGGTGGGTCACAGTTGTGGATGTTCCGCCCTCTCACTGCCTCGCCCGGCAGGTAAATCTCCTTTGAGTTGACCTGCAGCTCTCTGATGCAGCCAATCAATCTCTTCACTCCCTTTGCGCCTCCACGCGTCTCCCAATGGGACGAAACATCCCCAAGAAATATGGGTCCAAAGGTTCCCTACAAAAGATGGTGGAAACCCTGTGATCAGCATTACAATTGACTAAATCACCCTAAACCTTACAATCTATATAGTATGTCCCTTGCTCAGCTGCAAATAAATAAATACATAAATAAATAAATAAATAAATAAATAAATAAATAAATAAATAAATAAATAAATAAATAAATAAATAAATAAATACAATTCTGTGTCAAATTCAGCTTTAGGCAAGTTTATATTAGCATAATCTAGACAAGCGATTTGAGTTGACTTTTCAGCTTTACTACATGTCTATGCTACTGGCATGTTATGATGGCACGCATCCTGAAAGAATGAGAGGGAGCTAGATTGTTTAAAAAAGAATCCTGATAGCTTCCTTTGATGTGCAAGGTAATTAAGCAGAATTAATGTAGACCAATTCTGTGAGCAGACAGCTTATCCTACCATAACGGTCAATTTAACAAGCAAGGCATAATTATATCTGCTACCAAAATAGGACTGCACTACTGTTTCAAAAACTCCACCACAAGTCCATTTCATATTAACGCCGAATTATATATAAATTGCCGATAGAGCGGTGACCTTATCATTTTTGTTCAAAATTGAATTTCACCTGATGAGATGGTTAAAATACCATTTTCATAGCAGACTAACCCTAACCCTGCTAACATGCTTCACGCTTCATTTATGAGTGCGAAATCAATTTACAACAGCTTGATCACACACTCCTGCCACATTCGTTAACATGACAGTGGATTTCAAAATAAAATTCCCTCAAGCCAAAAATGATTTTCAGTGGAATGGCTTGACTCTATATAGTTTATATCGGTTTGTCATAACAAATACTACCTTGCCATCCTTGCCACCATACCCGTGGGCAAGTTCAATATTCTACTCAATAGAAACACAGCCCTTTTCCAGTTTCTGTAAAAATACAGACAATATGGCTCATTTCACACCGAGATAATGTTTTCGACAAAGCTGTCAGGATTTATTCAGACTACCATTGGGTTTAGACGGAATATTATGAGATTTGACAGACTAAAACGGTAGGAGGGAAAAAACATGGGAATCTCAATTTTCATTGCAGAGCTGCATTGCAAACGCCCCCCCCCCCCTTTTTTTACTCAACTACTGGACCATTTTTATCACAGTTTTTATGCAGTGTATATATACAGTAGATCCCTCGTGATCTGCTCAAGTGGCTAAGTCTCTGTATAATCTTTATTAGGTACTTGTAAAACTATGCTTATCTGAAAAGCCTGTGGTGGTAGCCTTTATAGGCTGCCGTTTCCACCCCAAGATGACCCTTAAAACAACACTGCATGACAAGCAGCACTGTAAAAAAAAAAAAAAAGACATAACCTACCAAGGAACGCAGTCTGTAATTATGTAATTATTAATAATACATGTAAAAAAAAAACATAACATACCAAAGAACAGTCTGTAACTATTAATACATGTAAAAACGCATAACGTACCAAGGAACGCAGTCTGTAACTATTAATAATCTATCTATCTATCTATCTATCTATCTATCTATCTATAAAACCCGGTGTGATGCCATTAACAGAGAGAATCTTAAAATAAAACAGCCAATGTGACACTGCTATTCAAAACAATCACAAACCACTCTAACAACTACAACCTAAACAAAACAATATTCTCATTTAATCTGTACAATCAAACAATGTAATTAAAATAATATTATCGTGAAGATTGACATACTCATGCAAACTTTTTTTTTTTTTTTTACCACACAGAGTATTATAGTGACTTTACAAGAACTAGCTGTCAGTCATAATTAGGCGACTTTGTAACATAATGACAAGCCTGTAAACAGAATGTCTTTGTGCTACGAGGCCTCCCTTGCCTGTTGCTCTAAGATGAGAGCTGTTGTCTGAACTCATGACTGATACAGACACAAGATGATCACAGCTGGCAAGCATGTGACCAGCACTACGATAGCTTTAACTTGTTAATCACTTTAACACCGGCCCATTAATTTGATTAACTACACCTATATTTGTTATTAAATTAATAATTATGTGTTTAGTTTCACAGACTAGGAGGGGGCTCAACCTTCCCACAGGCTCGATGTACCTCCCCCTCCCCCTATTTGATTTATGACTTTCTAATCTGAGATGGCCGACATGGTGCCGTTCTGAAACCCAGTTAATAACACACTCATTACGCTAGCACAGTAGCTTTATAACTGTTAATAACACACTCATTACCAGCACACTAGCTTTATAACGGTTAATAACATGCTAATTACCAGCACACTAGCTTTATAACTGTTAATAACACACTCATTACCAGCACACTAGCTTTATAACGGTTAATAACATGCTAATTACCAGCACACTAGCTTTATAACTGTTAATAACACACTCATTACAGCACACTAGCTTTATAATTAAGCAATATAGCATGAGAGCCAGTGTGTTGTGGCAAATATATCCCGCTGCTCAGTTGTTATCCCATGAGGCCGCAGCCCTCGTGGGATAACAACTGATCAGCGGGATATACCGTAAAATACCAATTATTAGCCCGGGCGTTAATTGACAAAATATGTAGCCAGACCCCGCGTCAATATGGGACCTGCGGCAGTTTGGGACCTGCTTTAATTATTTTTGTACAAAAATATTGCTCAGAAAAGATTGTAAATAGTATGAAATTGTTTATTTAAACCATTTATTTTAATGAGTTGGCTACAGCCCCCCACACGATTGCTTGTCTATGGGGAGAGCCGCGCCTCCCTCTCAGCGCAGCAGAGCACATTGCATGCCAGTTCTGGCCTGTACATGAAATCAAATAAAATTTGAGCTGAACTGTGACCTACCGGTATTTACCACTAAACTTTCTCCGCTGAAGGTGAGAGAACATGATCATCATGTCATGATCATCCTCCGCTGGCTGCATGCTCTGCCCCCTCCGCTGCAGTGTGCGGTGAAATACCAATTAGAAGCCGACTTCTATGCCCGCTGGCAGGGAAACATACCATATAGGCACATTTCTCAAAATAATTATTACACCAGATATGTCGGTTTTAGTGTATAAAAATCTTCAGGAAATGCCTACACAATTTTCAGAATCATCAGATGTTGAGGGAAAACGAATTTTGATCAGCAAGTTTCGTGCATGTGTTTTTTTTCCTCGTTGTTCCTCGTTTCCTCGTTGTTCGTCTTCTTCCTCCGATTTTTCTTCTTCGTTGTGTTTGGGAGATGCATTCAACAGGATGTCGCAAAGGTAAAAAGAAAACATTGAAAAAACTAACCGGGCGTCAAATTGGGACCTGCTTTTATGTACAAAATATGTATCCAGACCCCGCTTATATATGGGACCCGCGGCAATTTGGAAGTCGGCTTCTAATTGGTATTTTACGGTATGCCACAACACACGCTGCTCGAGTGCTATATTGCTTTTATAAAACGGTTTCCAAGTATGATAATATAAATATAATAATAATACTATAAGTCCGACTGGCATGGTATTCTGATAGAGTCAGTTGAAACACTACTGTAAGGCGGCCTCGTGGGATAACAGCTGAGCACAAAACACGCTGCTCGAGTGCTATATTGCTTTTTTATACAACAGGTAGTTCCGGCCGAGCAATTTGATTGGACAAGAGGGATCCTACGAGTGCCTATATTTCATGATAATGCACTGGCGCTTCACTGTGTGTAGATCACTCCGCTTCACAGCTGCCCTAATCAACAAAATGCTTCACAGCTGTAGAGTAGACAGTAGTAAAGTAGACAGCCTGCAGTTAATTAGGCTGATTAGGCTACATTTTCTGCAAAGGGAAAGCTGGGGGGACTATTTTTGTTGGCGGAGGAATAAATACAGAAATCATCTATTTTCTCAGCTTTTTGTCATTTTTTTAATCAGCTTTGTTTAATAGAACTGTTGTATAAAAGCAATATCACACTCGAGGTCGTGCATTGTTGTCTAATATTGGCACTGCTGTGATTATCTACGGCACTCGGCCTGCGGCCTCGTGCCTGCGACCGAATCACAGCAGTGCCAATATTAGCCAACAATGCACTCCCTCTCGTGTGATATTGCTTAAATAAAACGGTTTCCAAGTATGATAATATAATAATAATAATAATACTAAAAGTCCGACTGGCATGTCATTCTGATAGAGTCAGTTGAAGCACTACTGTAAGGCGGGACCGCAAGAACGTGCGGGTGATTTGATTGGATCGTTCTGGAGACTGAAGTTGACATTGGCCAATCCTGGAGCTTGCTGAGAAGCTGAGAGCTTTCTGGAAAGCCCGACACGCAGCTCGAGCGCAGCGCTGCATTCTCAGCGCTTGCTGAGAAGCTGAGAGCTTTTCTGCAAAGCCCGACACCAACTAACGTTACGGGGTTAAATGCGGGGTTAAATGCGGGGTTAACAGCCTTTTTTTTGCAAAGAAGACATTAGCCCGCGTCTATTCTTGTACAAAAGATAATTTTCTGCGAAGTATTAGTAAAGTTATAAGCGAAGATCGATTCACAAGGATCTGACAGCTGTCTCCGCCATTTGTTTTTTCTACATTGTCATTTGAGGTAACCAAAGCCTTTTAGTAAGAGAGTTGCCATGGCAACTCAATAACCCATGGCCATGGGTTATTGAGTGGGTTACTGGATTTATACAATGGCTGTGAACCAATCAGATTGCTTGATTTGAGAGAGCCGTTTTATAACAGTTAATAACACGCTCATTACACCAGCACACTAGCTTTATAATTAAGCAATATAGCATGAGAGCTAGTGTGTTGTGGCAAATATATCCCGCTGATCAGTTGTTATCCCACGAGGCCATAGCCCTCGTGGGATAACAACTGATCAGCGGGATATATGCCACAACACACGCTGCTCGAGTGCTATATTGCTTTTATAAAACGGTTTCCAAGTATGATAATATAAATATAATAATAATACTATAAGTCCGACTGGCATGGTATTCTGATAGAGTCAGTTGAAACACTACTGTAAGGCGGGACCTCTAGCAAGAAGATAGACGTGCGGGTGATTTGATTGGGTCGTTCTGGAGACTGAAGTTGACATTGGCCAATCCTGGCGCTTGCTGAGAAGCTGAGAGCTTTCTGGAAACCCCGACAGGCAGCTCGAGCGCAGCGCTGCATTCTCAGCGCTTGCTGAGAAGCTGAGTGCTTTCTGCAAAGCCCGACACCAACTAACGTTACGGGGTTAAATGCGGGGTTAAATGCGGGGTTAACAGCCTTTTTTTGCAAAGAAGACATTAGCCCGCATCTATTCTTGTACAAAACATAATTTTCTGCGAAGTATTAGTAAAGTTATAAGCAAAGATCGATTCACAAGGATCTGACAGCTGTCTCCGCCATTTGTTTTTTTTTAGGTAACCAAAGGCTTTTAGTAAGAAAGTTGCCATGGCAACCAATAACCCATGGCCATGGGTTATTGGAGTGGGTTATTGGATTTATACAATGGCTGTGAACCAATCAGATTGCTTGATTTGAGAGAGCCGTTTTATAACTGTTAATAACACGCTCATTACGCTAGCACACTAGCTTTATAACAGTTAATAACATGCTAATTACCAGCACACTAGCTTTATAACAGTTAATAACATGCTAATTACCAGCAAACTAGCTTTATAACAGTTAATAACATGCTAATTACCAGCACACTAGCTTTAAAACAGTTAACACTTCATTGCACCAGCACACTAAGCTTTGTAACAGTTAATAACACCCTCATTACCAGCACACTAAGCTTTGTAACAGTTATACACTTTCATTGCTGGTGACTCACAGCTTATACAGCTTTCATATAGTGCTCATGCAGGGGCGTAAACATAGACAGTGCTGCAGGCAGTGCGGTTGCACTGGGGCCCCTGGGGTAGAGGGGCCCGTGGAGAGAGCAGGCTCTCCAACAACGTACTGGGCAGAGAACGGAGCCCTTGCAAATGACTGAGATTGCTACCCCAGATAAACACCTGTGTTCAAATAAGAAGACACTTTAGATCTAAAGTAGTGCCATTTGCTATATGCCCTCAAAAGGCAAAGCCATCTCTGTCAATTTTGTAAAATAGTCAGTAGCAATCTATAACGAAATCAACATTCATCAACATTCATCATGTTAAAGTCAAATGGTACAAACTGGACCATCGGTAAATTGGAAGTGCTAATGGAATACAGCGTTGGGTTCAGAGGCAAATACGACAAATAAAAAAACATACGCCACTATTTTACATGGACCAATCACAGCTCACACTGCTATGACATCATCTTACAGCGACCAATCACAGCTCATGCTGGTAGGACATCACTGATGAGGTCATAAATCCTCTGATGATGTCATACAGTTGTACAGATGACATCACACATAAAGCACCGATTATGTCAGGCATTATGACATCTCAGTGATGTCATAAAGGTGGGGCTATACAGTTAAGTGGTGGGAGTTTAAGTAGATGACATAAGTGATGTGTGATTTATGAGAGACACTGATGATGTGAGAAACATTGTGACATCATCATTTCGTGAGTCGGATTGAAACCGCTCCAAAAACGGGTTCCTCCTCAGCCCATGCTACAACACCCTTCCACCAAGTTTCATGAAAATGTGCCCAGTAGTTTTTCTGTAATTCTTATGCAGCCCTGTACATTTTCCTTAATGGCTTACACGTTTTCCTTAAGAATTCAATTAGAGCAAAAGGTGACCTAGTACCTGACACAGGCTTTTTTTTTTGCTAAAAACGTTTTTCCGTTTTTCTGTTTTAAAGTTTAAAACGGTACAAGAATAAACTCCCGCACACTGTCTCCACATGCAAATAAAAGTTTTATTAAGTCAAAGAAAAAGAATAACGTTTCGGTCGTAAGACCTTCATCAGATTCCTCTTGTTTAAAAAGTTTAAAACGGAAAACGAAAACGAAAAAACGAAAAGAAAATTTGAAAACATACAGAAATACCCATTGTAATAGGTGAGCACATCAATAAACTATGTGTCATATATTTATTTAGGTAGAAATTAAATTTTTGATGGCACAAGCGTTTTCTGGTCCAATTTTTCTGTCGCACTTAATATTGTTTGGCCCACGACTCCTTATATTTTTCTGTATGCGGCCCACAACCAAAAAAGTTTGGCCACCCCTGGCTTAAATACTTTGACTGTTACCAGGTGTCAGAGCGCTATCCATGGATCTGATAGCTTTAGCTGGTAGCAAAAAACTTTGTCAACATCTGTTTTATCGAATGAGATAAAGTTTCCAATCTGCTCATCTCACTTCTTCCATTTTTATTGCAGCAAAATTGTCAAACAGTCCTATTGCACGCACCCCAAAATGTATATCACAAAATATTGCGATACTTGGCTGCATGTATCGATATATTATTGGCATAAAATATCGCTGGATGCTTAATCAAGCCTCCCCCACCCCTTAATATAAATGTGTTTATTCATGAATATGTCCTTGAATCATTTATGCGCGTTAAGGTTGCACTACTACATAAATTAAAACTGTTGCAATTTGAATTTCAATTATGTCAAAAACTGTATATTGTGAAATGCATATGAGATACCACAGGCCTTATTACACGTACAAATGCAAATCCTCTAGGCAGTAAATTGATTCTAGATAAGTCAGGTTACCTCCGACACAGGGCGAGACACGTCCTCCTCCACGTGTTGAGCAGTGCCATTATCCGCAGCTATTTCAATCATACACGAGGCGCTCTGCCTCCCAACAGGTAGACGGTATCTGTGGAGAGAGGCGAGGTGAGGGGTACAGTAGTTAGAAAGTGGGCTCTCAAGAATATGTGCTATTCAAAATAAACCCATTTGTGCATGAAAATTATTCATGGAAGAGAGAGTGCAAGGTCATGGTAGCGGCGCTGCTAATGTGACCACTGAGACTCGATATCACTATCTCACTACGCATGCTTTGTACTGTATATGGTTTTGTGGGTAACTCCATCACACTGAACGCCCGGTTACATGAGAGGCAGAAGCGACTGGCGGATCGGCTTTGGAAGCGATGCTACGGTCGTATCCCGAGCTGCTGCAGCAGCTCAAAACCCAGGAGAGACAACACAAATAGAGAGGGGGGGCTTCCACAGCTGGATTTAAATAATCGCTCTGGAAATAGGTTTCTGCTCAACGCTGTAGTGATATCAGGTGTTGTTGTTGTGTTCCTCCTCAGCAGACATGGAATCTACAGATCATGATGGCTGCATAGTGAGGAGGAAACCCAGGATGTCACTTTGGTATGAGAAGTGAGGGACAGACAATAACCCCCCCCCCCCCCCCCCCCCCCGCCCCGCCCAAGAAAAAAATGGTGGGTATCATTGCATGCCTTAGGTCTTCTAGTTTCATATGATACCAGTATCTTCAATCTAGCTTTAGAAATCTGTCCAATACCGCCTCTGAAAATACAAATGTCAGCCCACTCCCGCAATTTTTGCAGTTAAAAAGTGCGTAGGTGTGTGTGTGTGTGTGTCTGTCTGTGTGTGTGTGTGTGTCTGTCTGTGTGGAGGTGTGTGTGTGTGTGTGTGTGTGTGTGTGTGTGTGTGTGTGTGTGTGTGTGTGTGTGTGTGCATGCATGCGCGGGGGTGGAGGGGATATGGATTTTGAAAAGAGGGGGGTGGGGGGACATGCCACATCCCTAGTGGAAATTCCACCCTTGGGAAGAAGCAGTTACCGAGCCAGCAGAATCGGCTCCGTGATCAAAGCCTGCTCACACATTAATGTGCACGATGCGCATTTCTCTCTCAAATAAAACATGCATAATCATAAACAACAACAGCAATAACTATAATGACAATAATAATCAGTGGATAACGATGATCAATCGTAAAGCGATGAATCTGTCCGCAAATACATTAGTGTGATTGTAAGTGCTCATTATGTCATTCAGGATTAATTAATGATAAGAAATGGGGGCACCAAAGCAGAGATACATTATAAACCTAATGAGGAGGAAGACAATTTTATCATTTGACCTCCTCTGTCTCTCTGGGGAAATATACAATTGTATTAGTCATTAATGTTACAGCCATAATGTTAAGTAGCTGGTCTACTTGTACCATATTCGGCTTTGGCGAAGTCAAGTGATTCCCTCTCTCCAATTCATCATATATATATATATATATATATATATATATATATATATATATATACCCACAATCCACCGGCCTCTTTCCTGAGCCATACATTATGCAAAAGGTTCTACAATCCATGCCACACATGCTGTAAAAGGAGTAATTCACCAGCTGCACCATCGTTGCACAGTTTTGTTCACTACTTTACTGATCATGTTTGTCTCTAAAGGCATGTGTAAAGGCATGTGTAAAGGCATGTGTAAAGGCATGTGTAAAGGCATTATGTGGCACAAAGTGGTCATGCTAATCGCCGCCGCCGCAAATCAGATTGTGTGTAGTTTAGAATTCATTCATTAATTTGTGATTGTGCCGTTGTTGTAGAGAGGGGGCGGGACCTCAGATGTCTACAGTACTTTAATGACCAGGTGTAAGTAATCAGGGGAAACACCTGAGCAGTGTTGAGCAAGCTATAAGGAAAATGTAGTGAGCTAAGCTAGCAGCTACTCTACATTAAAATATAGCGTCACTACTTTGAAGCTATCCCCAGAGAAATGTAGTTAAGTTACCACCACGCTACTGAGAAATGTAGTTAAGCTAGTAGCTTCGCTACTTGTAGCTATACTGCCCAACACTGCACCTGCAACCAAACACATACAACCGCACACATACAACCTCAGGTTTGCAGGTTATGGCTGCTAGTTTGTACATGAATTAGATTGACAAATTAAGACGCAAACGTGAAAAGGAACCTGTCCGCAGAGGACAGCCATTAAGAAATGAAGAGCCATCCTCAGGGTGCTGGCTTTGAATCGGAGGCCATTGTTGTTACACATTAGCACAGAAACATGTGGTCAGGAGGTGATTTCATAAACTTCATGAATATTGCACCGCTGTTTATTTTTAAATCGCAAGGAAACAAGACCTTAATGAACAGACTGAAGCGATCCAACACTGCGAGGCATGTCTTTATAAAGCCACATTGTTTTTGCAAGGTCTTAAGGGTCATAATGTTACAAACCTTCCTCTTTGCCCGGGGCATGTGGGGCATTTTGGACCAGAGCTTGGTGCTTAGTACAGGAGATGTTTATTTGGCCTGGCCAAGGAGGTCCCTGTGAGACGCGGAGAGCATGCTCACTAAACAAACAGTCTGACGCTTCTCGATGCTCTCGTGAGCACAGGGCCTATGAGAGCTCCACCAGGCTCATTTATATTTTGGCCTTGCTCTGAGGCAAAGATGACTATTATAAAAATGACTATGACTACTTTACTCTAGAATAGATAGTGAGGAACACAGCATCGTGACCCCCCGCGCACCCCCAGTAGGGATACAACAATATCAAATAAAATAAAGCTATTTTTTTTAAATATACCGTATATATATAAATATATATATATATATATATATATTTTTTTTTTTTTTTTACTGAAATATGAGCACATTTACAAAAGGGTCCTCCATCATGAACTTGTTTGTGCGTGCGGCGCCGTGCATATTTCGCAAAATATCATGGCCACGGTATTACAGGGAAAGCTTATGGTAACTGTGTCTGCTTGATACCGTATATCTTAAAACACGTATATAGTTATATCCCGCCCACATGCACACACAGACATACACACACACACACACACAATCACAACCACAATGGATTCCACCACACAAAGCAGTGTATGGGCGAATCAGAGGGGAGCTTTGTCAAAATGCAGTGCGATGTAATTGCTTATTGAGCTCCCTGCACACTCTTCTGCTGGGTCTCCTAGGACCAACGCGAGCAATTTCTCAACTTGAGGTATAAACAAAACAAAAACTGTATGAATATTTCATTTTCTCCAAATACACAAAACTGCAATATGGGCTGTGATCATTTTTACTTTTCTCAATCATCCTTTATGCATGTCTTCATCTGGCTAATGCTGTAAACACGTCTCTAACGTGCTCATTTAGATTTGTCTGCTGTGTGACTAATTCAGGGCAAGTGCAACACTGAAACTTTCCTGAGGTTCACCACCAGTGAAATATGAGCTCTAACGTTAGGGGACCATGTGAATAATTTCCAGCGCCGCTCCTTTACACAAAGGTATTTGTAAAAGCTGACAGTACGTGTCTTTACCGTCTTATTTGATAGTGCCTGTTTTACAGTCCCCTGTAGAAAGTTACTAATGATCAGCATTAAATTATTACTACTGCATAAAACATCTGAAAGTATTGGCAACAGATGGCAGTAAAACATCATGGACTGCTTTGGTAGCCTTGCAACAATTTCCATTGGCTGACAGACACAACGGCAGGGGGGGGGGGCTTATTAATCTAATCAGATTTCAGAACCTTACAAAAAAGGCACTAATAGTGTGGTGTTGGTGGTGAAGTCGTCATAATTTAAGAGTCTATAATCAGTGTTTCCCAAACTATGGGTCGGGACCCAATTTGGGTCGCGGACCCGTGAGGGGTGGGTCGCCAACTGGTCGTCATGGCAACTCATTACCATATGTTTTTTGTGAGTTTGGGTCCCAGGGAGAACACAAAATGTATCTTTTTGGTCCCAAGATGTAAAAGTTTGGGAACCCCTGGTCTATATATATATATATATATATTAGGGCTGTCAAACGATTAATTTTCTTAATCGCGATTAATCTTGCAATTAACTATAGTTAATCGCGATTAATCACATCTTTGTATCGCATGTTTAAAATGCCATTATTTTGCATTTCAAAGCATTTTGAATTAGATATTAATAATTCTTACCAGTGTGTCGTGATTGGGAATCAAATTAATGCAAATAAATGTACTTTGTGATCTTGAATTTTAGATTTATTTTCAATTCAATAGAAGTGCAATGTAGACAGGAGGTAACAATGTCTACAAAATGTATCTTGAATAGAAAATAAATGCACAATTGTAAACAGTGCAGTATACGCTCCAGAACCCGATACTTCCGGCGGCGGCGCTGTGGAGCAGTCGAAACCCAAAATGACAGAGCCGAAGAAGGCTGTATCTGAGCTAAAAACTTTGGCACTTCCATGTGAATAATGGCTCGGTATTGGAAACTGTGTATATTGATAACGTGTATATCGCGTGAAGCCATTGGAGCCGACCTCCCAGTGGTTAGAGGACCTGCGCATCCGAGACTCTGAAGGAAGAATGAGTGATGAGTCTCGCGCTAGCTAGCTGGCTGCTAGCTGGCCGCTAGCTGCTCTGGTATGCTTAGCTTTTAGGTGATAGCTCAAACTCGATGTACTTCGGTGATATTTTAATTCCGTTTTACACAAGGTGCAAACTACTGCTCTTGACTTGTCCACTGTGCCATTTGGGAGTTTAGGCTAATTTAGAAGCGCATTGCTGTCTTTCTCTTCCATGCCTCCACAGGCAGGAGACAGGAAACGGCTGCGAACGGCTTGACTACAAGTACGGGTGCGACGAAGGGACAAAATAGCGGCATGCGATTAACGTGATTAAAAAAAAACGCGTTATCGTCGGCCCTTAATCGCATCGTGATTAACACGTTAACGCTGACAGCCCTAATATATATGTATACGTCTGCAACTAGTGACACTGCACACTGATAGTGTAGTTTACACAGTTAGTATACACATGAGCAGATATGGTGTAAATGGGTCACACATATTACCTTCATAAGGAAGACGGTACAACCTGTTACAGTGAGATTCCTCTCAGCACAGCATGGGGGAGCATTATAATATATACCAGCCATAACTGTAAGGTCACAAATATTGTACGTTATCTTCATTCCCTATTATAGCCTGCAATATCATTCACGCCACAGTGCCTACATGATGTCAGGAGGGATCTGTTTTGTAGGTTTTCCCTAAGTGGCGCTGTGCTCCATCAGAACCTAATCGATGCCTACGATGACTCTAATGGCTGCTCTGGTTCTGGTGCAGTGACTTTCTCACACGCAGCACTGCAGCATCTGTGCATCATTTGTGCTGTGACTGGCAACCCTCTATTAATTTTGGTAGCCTGTGTTCTATATCATTATCCCTCCAGAGAACTGCAATGAGGCAGAAAAACCACACGCATCTTGGTGTTGTCGGGGTTCTCAATATGGGAGGTGGGGACATTAGATCTGTGTTTTTTGGTTATTTTGAACGGGTGTAAGGATCTTCATTAATTCTATATTTTTTTCTATATCCTCCCCACAGCATGCTCTATTGGTAGCATGCTGGATAAAACGCCCAATATACGGGCTTAGAGGGGCTTCAGCCCCGGGGCCTGTGAAGTGAAGGATCTGAAAAACGAAAAACGGGAAAAAAATTGTATGTTTTCGTGGGCCCCTTGTCCGTTTTTGGTGTCTGGAGTGAAGAGGGACTTCTTTCACTTCGGATAGTGGTAGACTGTTCACATTTACACCTTTAGTTTAACTCTTACAAATCTTTCTGTTTCTAAGAAGCTTGTTTAACCCTCTGAGCTTCAGTTGGCAGCAGTAACCATCCAGCGGTTGTTTGTTGGTTTGTGATGCCGGGTAGCGGGAGGTTTGGTTGGGAGGGGGGAGTTTAAAAATGCATAGCCCTGGGGCCCATGCCTACTTTAATCCGGCCCTCAACACGCCCCCACAGTCTCGCAACAGAGAATAGCATAGATTTGTTGCTTACTTTCTCATAATCTTGAAACCTCATTTTATATACAACTTGGCGACATTTAATTCAGTTCAAATTTGACTGGTGCATGTTTAATAATTTTTTTCCTATGGTGTGACAAACCACAAAACACATTTATATTTGGTTTCCCAGGGACTTTAAGGATTTTAACAAGATCATTTTCTCTCACTTTTTGTGGGGATAAAACATCAGACACAAATAATAATTATTCAAAGTAGAATATTTGATAGACATCTTGAAACATGACTTTGAGTTACTTCTTTAATAGTTCCTGCCCTGGCTGCTGCTGACAAACAGCAGTTTAAAGCAGCTTTCACACTGATGCCAACTCCAACTTTCCAACGTTCCCTTCCTTGGGGGGGAAAGTCGCTATTGGCTGCTCAAAACATCACTACATGATGTCATGCACTCATTTGCATACGAATAGATTTGCTGAAGTGATGGAGAGGAAAGAGAGGGAGAGTTTGGCAATGGGCCCTCTCGCTTCCTCCCATGAGGGGCTCCCCCCCAGGTCCCAGTGCCTGCACTGTGAGGCTGTGTGCACACCGCAGAGACAGAGGATCTGCTGTGTGTGTGAGGGACGCGCTGCAATCACACTTCTCTGGATGAGACGAGAAGTAGCACAAACTCCCGTGCGTCGGCATCAGCCGGAACGATTTGTTGCCAAATGCTTAGGAGCCAACACATTTCCATTTTCCACAGCAGCTCAAAAAAAGTAGCTGGATTTGTTGTTTGTTGTTGTGGAGAAATAATGTCACCGGGGGGTCTGAAAACTCACTAAATCTAGGCAACAAAGTTGACATGTTGGCATAAGTAATTGCACTGGATTGTTACATTGTAGTAAGGTATCTAGTCTAGCACTACCAACTGACTCTGACTGTTCAACTGAGTTCTATTTGCTGATACCGGAATCTACATTTCTGGGCCCCAACGTACAATGATTTGGCTAGGACTCTTCTTGTTCTGAAGAGTCTAGTCTCGCTGGCCAGCCTCCCCTCCCCTTCCCGCTCGCGGCTTACAAGCTCTGTCATTGGCTCCGACCATGTCAATCACAGCGGCTTCCGCTCCCTCCTCCCTGTGCGTCGCTGTAAATAGGCCCTTGTCGACACAGTGAAAACAACAACAACACACACACGCACGCACGCACGATTATGAAAATGGTGTTCGTGAGGTCACAGTGACTTGAACTTTGACCTTTGATCACCAAAATCTAATCAGTTCATCGTTGAGTTTGTACAAATATTGCTGTGGTTCTTGTTTTGGCCGTGTCATTTTTCAACATGATTTTTCCTGAAACTATGTTCTGTCCTGTTTAACACGATTGCCTTTTCTTTAAATGTTTGGAACAATAATAACGCAGCAACTGAATTCTTTGTATACAACCCCCCCCCCCCCCCCGTTGTTGTTACTACTGTACTTTGATCACAGGTGTCAGATGAAGTGTGATGTGCACTACTGATTTGAAAGAGTGTCATTTTCCAACATAGTGATACTAGTGATCCATGCGACAGAACAGAGGGGGAAGTGACAGATGCATATCTTACCGTATTCTGATTGGCACCCATCTGTTATTGTTGATGTTCTGGCTTGCAGCTGCACTCAGAACATGACTGCCAGCACAGCCAAGTTGAGCAGCAGGGCTTCCATCTTGAAGGAACACGTGAAGGAACTGATCCCCAACATGTTGTTCTCGGGCTGAAATTGAAAAGGTGAGGTGCCGATTAGCAAAGAGTCTCGTGTTGTGCGTCGCCAAATCAGAGACATGAAGTCAGCTAGCTTGGGAAGGAGAACATCTTGCCCAATACACATGCACCTTCCAGGAGATGAACATGTGAAAATGCCATGCACAATGTGTGATGAAATAATGTTATTATATATGACACCTAGGAGCAAAACTATGGAACAGTCTACCTCCCGAGCTGAAAACACAACACGATGTATATGTTTTTAACAGGGGTTAAGTCATGGTTAAAAGAGAAACAACTGTGTTTTCACACTTAATAACCTTGTAGACCTCTGGTGGTACTCTGTGTATTATGTCTGTATTGTGTGTACATCGTGTGTACATTGTGTGTACTGTATTGTGTGTACATTGTGTGTAGTGTACTGTATTGTGTGCACATTGTGTGTCCTGTATTGTGTGTACACCCTTGAATACCTGCTGTGAACATTTTGTGACAACTATTAATGCATTAATTGACAGAGACATGGAAGGAGAAACATGGAGGAGCAGCCCTAAAAGGTCAAGATATCTGGCAATTAATGAAAAGGTGCGACTTTGCCCTTAAAAAGTCTCCAGCATCTAGTGACTTTCTTGTCAATACATTTGTATGTATAGCTTTACTCATGTGGTTTTATATTTGATTATGTTTCTGTTCGGGTATGTCCTCTGGGGTGTGTTTTAGTGACTTTCTTTAGTGACTTTCTTGTCAATACATTTGTATGTATAGCTTTACTCTTGTGGTTTTATATTTGATTATGTTTCTTTTTGGGTGTGTCCTTTTGGGTTGTGTTTTGGTGTAGGAGTCGTTGCCGGTGGACAGGTGTTGAAAATTAGCGTTCCGCTATAAAGACTACACACTGTGTATCTGGTTGTTGTGCATACATGTATGTAACATCTCCAATGCTCTGTGATGTCCATATCAAATAAACTTAACCTAACCTATTCAAGGTCAAGTCAAGGTTACTTTTTGTCTCCTGTGGGGGGGATTTGCAGGGACACACACACAGACAATACATTAAGGACACATTAAATGGTGACACATGTGCAAACACTAGCCCAAGATACAGTAGAGCAAAACAACAGTAATTACAATAAAACAATTGAATTTGTGGTATTGTCACATTATAGCGGATGAGTGTGGCCTTAATGCCCCTTCTACCAGTGTGACATGGCCTGGTTTCAACTGGCCATGGTGTCCTTAACATGAAGTTGTTTATTTCCTCGTTTAAAACTACAGGCAGCGAATAACAAATGACTCACAGCATCTACCGATTAGCGTTTAGGGGACATTTGTCATTTTGCAGCTACAGAAAATAACCTCGGTTACACTTTCATCATTGTGCAGCCTGAGCCATTTCACATTATGTGCTGTACCACATTGCAGCACTTAAGTTTTCTATTAGGATATTTATTTTGTTGAGGAAAAATGACAGAAAAAATGATTTTAATAACCATTGGTTTTGGCCTTGGTGCCCTACATTTTGGCCCGACTAAATTTGTATTTATCAAAGAGCAAAATGGCCGTGCCCTAAAACAAACTTAATTCCAGGTCTGCTACAAGTAGTCTGCATTTCAGAGTTTGTGCTCATTTCGCTAAATGGTATGTCTATGTTAAGAGTTATAACAGAGTTTTACAAAAAAAATACTTCCACAGTCATTTTAATGGCTGCCTGAGACACAAAGGCATAAAATCCCACATTGTAGAAGCAAAGCTCCAACATTTACATTTTCTGCTGATAACATTGTCCAGAGTTCACAAGTTTCCTGTGTCTTTGTTAGTGCAGTGTACCACCACTTAGAGAAATGATGACTGTATCAGAGCAGAAGCACTGAAATCCTGAGGTGTGTCAAAGACATTAAGTCAATGTGATTTCCATTTAGTCACTTATAGAAACTCCATTATGATGGACAGTAAAGCTGCAAAGTTTCAACTGGCAAAATAACTTGATTCAAAGTTTTGGTAACGCTTTAGAATACAGCCCGCAAATTACCCTGTAAAGGTGCATTCACACCGACCTATTAAAGTTGGTCGCTGGCGTCGAGTTTACATACAAAGTCAATGCAAACGAGCGATTGAGCGTATATTCGCCTGGGAGAATAATCGCTGGGCGTCCGAGCGGCAGAGACAGAGCGACAGGGAGAAAATACGCTCGTCGCTCGAGATGAAATATCCCAACTCGAGCAAAAATACGCTGGCATCAGTCGCTCGCTGTTCAATGCTGATTGGCTGCCGTGTGAGAGCGAGTCAAGGATCACTCTGGCTTGGAACAAACCGCTGGTTTATTGTGTGGCAACAAACCGCATTGACAGCCTGACAGCTGACATGAAGTGAAGTCTGTACTACCGGTATGCAGCTCGCATTAGGAGCACGCTGATAGGCTTAGCTTGTAAACAATGACGGTGGCTCGTAGTGGACAAACAGCATGACATTGCGTAACGTTATATCCCCCACATGTCCGTCATTTCGTGTGCCTGTTGATGAGCGATTTAAACAGAGCGACAGAGCGATTCCAAAGGGTTGACTTGAGCGACAGAGCGAAAAATAAATATCTCGGTGTGAACGCTCCTTTAGTACGTTGTTTTTTTGGGTCACTTTTTGAGTGAGAGGGTTTTCAGAGAGACAGAGCTTGGATGAACATGTATCAAACATTGCTTTAGGTTGGAGCGACTATTCTCAGCCGTACAGAAATGTCTTTCTTGTGGCTGATCGAAACCAAACCAAACCATACACAAGCGAGCAAGAAATGTTTAATATCCTCATTCTCTGCTTCCTTTCAGTGAAGATGGATTATGAGGATTATTGTGTGTGTGTCTGTGGGCGAGGGGTATATTGGTGCTATCATTTTAATATTGAATTTCCTTGAGTATAATATTGAAACAAAATCTTTCATTAACATAACAATGTGAATTCTATATCTGGTATTTTATTATACTTTTAATTTTTTTTTCTAAATATCTTCTGCATGTTATGTGAGAAATTGGAAATAATTTTATCGTAATAAACTTAATAACCTGAGTGGTGAGTTTGAAAGTATGTTTTGTATTATTGTATTCAATCTAGATCTCTTGCCAAAATGAATTTATATTCAGTGGAGACTCTCAACAAGAATTGAACGTGGAGTGCGGCAATTTTCGCAAATAACAGCAAAGCTAACGATAACATCACAGACTCAACTTACTTCCACATCACTGACTTTTAATGTCTTTTCAAAGCAGTCGTTTGCAGTTCGTGCTATAACCAGTGTTGGGCAAGTTACTTTCAAGATGTAATATACTACGTATTACTAGTTACATTCATTTGAAAGTAATACGTTACTTTACAATATTACTGTCTGTGTAGAGTAACTTGTTACTTATTACACTACTTTTGCATTACTTTTACCAAAACAACAGCAGCAGCAGAATGACATCGCTGCCCTGCAACCATCCCGAAAAATAATTTCAACCCGCTTGAAGTCAGTGTAAACAATCCAAAATTCTAAATGTTATTCTTTTCCTTTGTTATTGTCATCTATAGTGGTTATTTGCATAAAAACACAGTTTGATTAGGAAATGATTGTATCTTTTTAAAATATGTGCTTTGATTTAATAAAATGTAACTCAATTTGTAACTTGAGTTACTTGACAAAGTAACTGGTATAATATTACTGAAATCCTATAAGTAATAAGTTATATTACTGAGTTACTGCTAAAAGTAATATATTACATGTAATATGTTACTTTTGTAATGAGTTACCCCCAACACTGGCTATAACTCACTGTGACCAATAACATATCTCTTGCCTTTCGATTCCTATGTTGGCCCATCTTTTATGAGTCTTTGGTATTGTTCCTTGCTGTCCCCATGGCCCTGTTACCCTGCACTGAGCCTAACAGAGCATTCGTCCTTTTGTCAGTGCCTGTCACCTGTTTTCTCTCGTCTCTCTTTTTTAATCTACAGTATCTATCTACCTCTCTCGCCCTCCCCCCCTTCCTCTTCTCAAAGCTGACAAGTGAATTCCGGAGGGAGACTCGCGCTGTGTTCAGGGATGGGTGCATAAAGGCGAGAGGAGAATGAGGAGCAGCTCCGGCGTAGAGAGTGTCTTGATGCATGTCTTTTAGGTTCTCTTCTGATTAACTTTGTCTGTTGGATCTCTGGAGTTTTCGTTTCAGTTGCTCCCCTCTGATGTCAGAAAGATGCTGCTCTGTGAGCCGGGGAAGCATCGGGAGATAAAAGGCTCTGGGTCCTCTCTATGCGTTCATGGCAAAGCTCAGTCTGTATTCGCACTTACACATGCAGCCGCAGCAGTAAAAACATTATCAATATGGTTAAGAACAAAGATATTGATTTAATGAAACTAATCGACTTCAAATGAAGACTAGTTTTTTCTTGGGTCGTGCAGGGTAGTTCGGCGGTAGATTCCCTGCCTACCAACACGAGGGTCGCACGTTCGAGCCCTCGTGGTACCTCTGGCTTGGTCAGGCATCCATACAGGCACAATTGGTCGTGTCTGCGGGTGGGAAGCTGGTGGGGTTATGAGTCTTGGGCGCTGCAGTAGTCCCTCCTCCGGTCGGGGCGGGGAGCCTGTTCGGGGGGGGAGTGGAACTGGGGGGAATAGCGTGATCCTCCCACGTGAAACTCCTCACTGTCAGGTGAAAAGAAGCGGCTTGCGACTGCATTATGTATCAGAAGAAGCATGTGGTAGTCTACAACTCTCCCCAGTTCGGCAGAGGGGTGGTGGGGCAACGTCTGGGCTAGCACAGGGATCGATCATATCTCTGTTGTTATTGTATCTTCATTCATTAATACACAGGACAAGATGTTACTAATCCCTTGTGCCAAAATCCAAGGTAGAACACATGTAGAAGCCCAATCCAGATTATAAACAAGTAAACAAACAAGTAATATCCATCAGATGTTGTTGTTGTTGTTTATTTGCACAAAGAAAAATGAATAACAACAGATAGTACAAGTATCTTAATAGAAAGAAAATTGTTCAGGTGAGGGAAAGAAACCTGGAGGGGCTTATAGAGTCTCACCTTATTTAAAAGAAAATCTAAACAAATTAAAGACTAATAATGAAAGAAAAACAAACAATCAAGACAATATATTTAAAACAATATAAAAGTTAAAAAAATAAATAGATACAGAAAATATATATATATATATATATATATATATATATATATATATATATATATATATATATATATATATATATATATATAATAAAAGAGAAGGAAAAGAAAAGAAAAAGCAAACGGGTGCACCAGCGGGTAAACCAACGAAACCAATCAATAAAATACAGGGGAAAAGAAATAAATTAGGGTTAGCAAATAATTTGCACTGCATTTCCCGTAGTTGTCAGATACTGTGCTCTTTTGAGAGAAGTTGTTTAAGTTTTTTTTTGAAAAGTGGAAATGAGGAGTGACTACGAAGTGCAGCAGAAAGACTGTTCCACATGATTGATGATGCAACATCATATGGAGACATCAGGCTACAATGCCATAGATACAGGGCTGGTTCGTACATATAGGCGACATACGTAGGCGAGCGCCTAGGGCGGCACTTGGAGGGGCGGCAAATTGTGCGCCTTCACTTGCAGCTCTCCAAATATTCTCCAGCGCTCTGCCTCTTCCATGCTCTTTCCCGCTAGATCCATGCTCTCCCCACTGTCCGCGGCACGAACCGCCCGCCCTACTATGCCTCTGATAGGCTTACCCTGATACCCTAACCCAACCAATCATCACTCCTCATGCCTAAACAAGCACTACTACTAGCCAATCAGAGGCAGAGGAGGGCGGGTCATCATGTCTTCTCCATCCCGCTTGATTGAGGAAAAGGGACATACAAGTAGACTAATTTACATCATTAACTTTGGGTTAAGGTAGCCTAGGCCATGTGCTCATATGTGTGTACCAGTATTAGTGTAATCAGTAAATTAGTGTGATATTTCTAACGTTGTTTCTGGGTTCCAAAACAATGTGTTTCCCTGTGTGGTGCGCAGTGCGCACTTTGCCTGCCCATTCATTGGAGAGACCAAAATTCCAAGATACAATATGTGAAGTTTCTCAAAGTTGAAACTACCTCTGCAGTAGTAGCCTACAATGAAACAAGACAGACTTAATGGCCTGGCAACAATCTCCGTATAAAATGAACTGGCAGAGAGAATCCTACGGAGCCCTTAAAGTTCTGAAAGGTAATATTTATTTTAAGGATGCTAAAGTGTGCGCACACTTTAGTATAGTGTGCGCACACTATACTAAAGTGTGCGCACGATTTAACTAAAACGTGCGCACACTTTAGTATAGTGTGCGCACACTTTAGTATAGTGTGCGCACACTATACTAAAGTGTGCGCACACTTTAGTATAGTGTATAGTGTGCGCACACTTTAGTATAGTGTGCGCACACTATACTAAAGTGTGCGCACACTATACTAAAGTGTGCGCACACTTTAGTATAGTGTGCGCACACTATACTAAAGTGTGCGCACGTTTTAGTTAAATCTTGCGCACACTTTAGTATAGTGTGCGCACACTTTAGTATAGTGTGCGCACACTATACTAAAGTGTGCGCACACTTTAGCATCCTCAAAATAAATATTACCTTTCAGAACTTTAAGGGCTCCGTAGAATCCTAATAGAGGATGATTGAATTTATTTAAAGAGCTTTGCTGACGCAGCCCCCGCTGGTGTCCACTTCTGAAAGGTAAACAAGCTTTATTTGCCAACAACTCATAACAACAACTCGCCTTTGTTTAAGTTGTGAATCTGCTGATGATATTATAGGCTATAGGCTAAATACATTGTGAGTCTTACATTAATGTGCTTGCGCCGCCGTGCGCACATTCCATGTGTGTGTTTTACGCACATGAGAAAGTGGTAGATAAGAGAGATTTGCATAGTTTGAGGATCTGAAAAAATGTGATTATTTGGAAAATAGCTGTGCTGTATCATGACTGCTGTGGTTATTGGAGTTATTATGCAGACCTGTGCAGACCTGTGGCACGTTATTTTTGTAGGTAGGGTATATGGATGTGCAAAATGCCTGCATATTGTGTCATGCATACTTTGATGCTGGTATGGTGTTGCCAATTGGGGGCGGCATAATTTGTTCTCGCCTAGAGCGGCAGAATGGCACGCGCCGGCCCTGCATAGATACGGAGTCATTCCTCAGATGGACCAATCACAGTGACCTACCCCGCCAACAGCAGGATGCAGCATGTCATTGGGGTTCTCAAGCGGGCGCCTTCCTTCACCGATGTTTCGTTAAGTTAGGCCCACGACACCTGAAGAAGGCCTAACGGTGTAATCCAGCGTCCCGGAAACACCTCTATGCTACAACCGCACAACTCTATTTTACCCTCACCATCTAATGCGTTCCATCAACCTAGTATTAACCTAGCCTTAGCCTTAAACTAGCCTTCAGCTAGAATTCGCCTAGCCATCCCAGGTCAGTTCTGTATGACATCCTTAACTACTGTGTGTACACCACCAATACCATACGGCTATAGAAGCTGCCATATCAGCATACCAAGCTTCCTTGCGCTCATTTGCCTCCTGAACTCAAGTCTTCCCAGGGGACCGTGAGTTCGGTAAAATAAACTATTTTCTGTACCTCAGACCACAGCAACAAGTCAGGCCATAGTCGGGTGCTATCTCCTGGCATGATCAGCTGCTCGTTCGGGTCAGCCCTCATTCCCCAGGCTCCACCCACACTTAGCTGTCCTGGCTTATGCCTGGAGTGTTTACACTGAGGCCCCAGTTGTATGGATCATGCATTTGAGCAACACAGGTGATTAAGTGGGGCGGACTCCAATGAAATGTGCGAAATTTTCCTGACAATTTCAAAGTGTATTCCCCTGTTGGTATTGACCCTATTGTTGCCCTTGGACAAAGCAGAAGGGCCATGTGAAATGACAAAATGGCATTGTGTCACATAAATCATCCTTTTTCATAAACTAATCTATAAAGTAAATCTATCAAGACTTTGACAAGTAGTGACTTGAGATAAACACAGCCAGATAACAGGTGGCAGTAGTGACACACAAGGCAACTCATTTGACAGGGTGGAGGTGACATGACTTTGCTAGCTTGACATCTAGCACAATATCATTCAGTTTTCACATAACTGTCTTTAGACATTTTTCCAATGTGCTGTTCCTCTAGCTCCCTCCACTGAGAGGAATATGTTCTAAATCTGCCTCAGGTGATGTACATATTTTGCCCTTTAAAAGATACAGAATTCTGACTGATGTATACAAACACACAAAAATCGATGAGTGGTTATTTTTCATTCTAAATTAATCTAGAAATCTTTGCATGATGATACTATAATAATGAACAAAATTATGATATATAATACAGAAATAAACCTATAATATCCAAGTCTGTATTATCACTGTTCTGAAATCCTGACTTGTCTGCTGTTCGCACAAAGGCAAACAGAATTTAAAATGTGAAATTAGAATACTGATGTTTTCATGCCAAGTACATGTATGTGAATATTAAGTCTTTCCTATAAAGCACATGAATTGTGCAATTAGTCAAGGTATCTACTTTGAAAGTAGTGGATCGCGTCTGGGAAGCAAAAACATGACTGAAAAATGTACACCTTTAGTGCCCTACAGTTGTATTCTTTCGGATCAAATACAAAGGTGTAATTTAAAAACATCCCAAAGCATTTACCGGTAGCTATTGTACTCAAAGCTCTCTGCAATTACTTTGATTTTCTATTCTAAAATCTATCACGGGGTGCTCCCACTTGGCTTTCGATGGCAACATAACCGTTGCTAAGTAGCCTGCTTGCTAGCAGCCTGAAATAGCATACGGTATACCAGGGGTGTCAAACTCAATTGCATCCCGGGCGACATCAGCATCATGGTTGCCCTCAAGGGGCTCGGTTATAAATGTAACACGATATAAATGTATCTAGCCTAGTTGTTATCATATTACATCATTGCCTCTGATTTGATTATTATTGGTTTTCAGTAATAAATTAGTAATTAATAACTTTGCTCTGAAAACAGAATTATAGGGAAAAACAATGGCAAACAGACAACTAGTAGCCTACAACTATTATAACTAATTATTAGAATTAGAATTGTATTGTGCAAATTATATTCTTTGCTAGCTCTCGCGGACCGCATAAATTGAGGTGCCGAGCCGGGTTTGGACCCCGGACCTTGATTTGGACACATGTGGCATATACCATGCATTTTCAAAGTTTCAATCTTCAATCTAATCTGTGACTGAGGATATGATAAACAAAGCGCTGAGGTGTTATTTCTGCGTTATTAAAGATCCTAATGGTTTTCTGGAGAACGGCCTGAAGAGAATTCAGAGTGCTTGAACAGGTCAACAGTGCAATTCTCCTGTCCTACTTCCTGTTGAAAAATCAAGCTAGTCGGTACAATGCATCCAAATACTGTAATTCCTAACAGAAAACACTCGATGAGATACTGATGCACTTGACTGCTTTTCTTTTTATCTGTCAAACAGAAACAGCTCGGCTGCTGTGTGGCCTCACCTGCCCTATTGGCGCACGCGCAATGTCTCTCTCTGTCTCCCTCACTCTCTCTCCCCCTCTCTCTCCCTCAGTCTCTCCCCCCCCTCTCTCTCTCTCTCTCCCTCAGTCTCTCCCCCCTCTCTCTCTCTCTCTCTCTCTCTGTCTCCCCCCCCTCTCTCTCTCCCTCAGTCTCTCCCCCTCTCTCTCTCTCTCTCTCTCTCTCTCTCTCTGTCTCCCCCCCCTCTCTCTCTCCCTCAGTCTCTCCCCCTCTCTCTCCCTCAGTCTCTCCCCCCCTCTCTCTCCCTCTCCTCTCTCTCCCCCTCTCCCTCAGTCTATCTCGTGTGTGTGTGTGTGTGTGTGTGTGTGTGTGTGTGTGTGTCACTGATGACAATCAGTGATGTCAATGCCTATGTATGACATCATTGATGACATCAGTGATGTCATGAAGTTAAAGGAGAATTTCGGTTTTTTACACCACGGTCCTCATTTCCAGTTTAGAATATGATGTTTTACTCACCGAAATAGTTTCGCGTCATTCGGATGCCCAGGGAAGATTTTGAGCTCCGAGTACACTCTTCAAACAGGCTAGAACCGCTAGAACGGGAGCCCACGGGGCATTCTGCACGGCAGTGCACGCGCTCTCTAAATTACACTTTTTCTGTCAGATCACGGTTCATTATGGTTGTAAATATAATTATTTAGGTAACAGCTAGAAGCTAGGCTAACAACAACACCGGAGTCAGCGTTGATCTGACCCGGATGGGGTTACAGTGCCCATCTCCCCCCTCTGTGAAACCACTTCTTCAGAGAAACCACAGAAGGGGGACGATACGCACTGTAACCCCATCCGGGTCAGATCAACGCTGACTCCGGTGTTGTTGTTAGCCTAGCTTCTAGCTGTTACCTAAATAATTATATTTACAACCATAATGAACCGTGATCTGACAGAAAAAGTGTCATTTAGAGAGCGCGTGCACTGCCGTGCAGAATGCCCCGTGGGCTCCCGTTCTAGCGGTTCTAGCCTGTTTGAAGAGTGTACTCGGAGCTCAAAATCTTCCCTGGGCATCCGAATGACGCGAAACTATTTCGGTGAGTAAAACATCATATTCTAAACTGGAAATGAGGACCGTGGTGTAAAAAACCAAAATTCTCCTTTAAGTTAAGTTAAGTTATCCTTTATTTATCCCCTTGGGGAAATTCATCCTCTGCATTTGACCCATTCTCTACTAGGAACCTTCCTAGAACTAGGAGCAGTGGGCAGCCACAGTGCAGCGCCCGGGGACCAACTCCAGTTATTTTGCCAGTACCTTGGTCAGGGGCACTGACAGGAATATTAACCCTAACATACATGTCTTTCTTGATGGTGGGAGGAAACCGGAGCACCCGGAGAAAACCCACACGGACACGGGGAGAACATGCAAACTCCACACAGAAAGGACCTGGGACGGACCGGGGTTCGAACCCGGGACCTTCTTGCTGTGAGGCAACAGTGTTAACCACTGAGCCACCATGCCGTCCAAACTGAACCGAACTGAACTATAGCCTCAGCCTTAGGGCAATCAGCCTTAGGGCAATTAGGGCAATTCATCAGGTCACCTGCACGGGTGCTCTTTATACCCCCTGAAAGTTTCAGCCTGATCACACGTAAAACGGCATAGCTGTGGCCGGACAAAATTCTTGAAACAGAGTCCACATTGCTAAATTTATATAATAATAATAATAATAATAATAATAATAATATATAGATAGATAAGTAATTTATCCTCGAATGCCACTATAATAATAGCATTGGGTCGCTTGCAGTTTGTCTGCCTATAAATACTACGCTTTTTAAATTAAATAATAATTGTGTGTGTGTGTGTGTGTGTGTGTGTGTGGGGGGGGGGGAGCAGTTGGGGATGTACTCACTGTAGAGGATGGTACCCTGGGTAGATGTTGTCTTCACTGTCAGATAGAGAGTAACAGAGTTGTCTTTGACAGCATCAGGTAGATCACTGCTGGCACCGGGAGGTTGGAGGAAAGATGCAAGGGGTTGCAGCTCCAAATAAGATGCACCATTGAATGATGGGATATGTATTGTAGTATCTAGAGGAAAGGAAGAAGACAAAACTTTCTTTAGAGGCATTCAGAATGCTTGCTATGTCCAATTATAGAGCACAATCATATCCAATGGAGAAGAATATGTGACAGGGACTGTTGTTGTGGCTCAGAAGTAGGCCACGGTCATTTTGTAGTTTGTTACGGATGATGAAGGTGCAGATTGTAAGCTTTCAAATGATGTGTCATACATTGAAATGTGAAAATAGTTGAAGAAATATGCTTATTTGAATGTTGGTACTCCTAAAAGCAACATTCAGAAAAATCAGAGATTGGAGATACAATTTTTGTCCCACTGATGATGTCACAATGTCTATGACATCATTAGCGATGTCATCAGTGACATCATTATTGACCAAAACCATTGACTGATGATGCCATAGGCACTGATGATGTCATAGGCATTGTGACATCATCAGTGATGTCATCGAGCAATTGTGGGCAAGGCTGTGAGCAGGGCTGCTATTATTATATACACACACATTTACAGTTACATTTGTACCTATGATTAATAAACACGGTGAGAAAAAGCTGCTGTAGTGTTCGTACTGAAATAGGACAGAATGGGTCTAATGGTGGATCCTCGTTCTTCTTTTGCCTTCCCAACTCTGTTGGTTTGCCTGTGAGCCGAGTCAGCAGGGCCCCCTGTCAGGCCTTCTGTGTTATTTCCCCCTGGATGACAGAGGAATGACTTTACAGAGAGGTGGAGGAGGCACCTCGGGTCAGCAGCTCCAGCAACCAGTAATGATCTGTTGGCTCTTACACAAAGGACACTGTGAGTCTGTGCACCTGCTGCTGGACAACAGTGTTCAGGTGCTGGTGCATGTCAGATGATTCAGAGCGGGCCACACCGGCCTCAGCCCAGGGAATTCTATAGGGCTGCAACTAACAATTATTTTTTATTATCGATTCGTTGTTTGGTCAATAAAATGTCAGAAAATGGTGAAAAATGTGGATCAGTGTTTCCCAAAGCCCAAGATGACATCCTGTCTTGTTTTTTCTACAACCCCAAAATATTCAATTTACTGTCATAGAGGAGTAAAGAAACCAGAAGATATTCACATTTAAGAAATTCAGAGAATCAGAGAATTTTGACCTTTTGTTCTCGATA
Source organism: Poromitra crassiceps (assembly GCF_964638095.1). Classification (NCBI taxonomy): domain Eukaryota; kingdom Metazoa; phylum Chordata; class Actinopteri; order Beryciformes; family Melamphaidae; genus Poromitra; species Poromitra crassiceps. The sequence goes on along the minus strand of NC_139647.1, from coordinate 7,455,761 downwards.
TCTCAGAAACTAGACATCACACATCGCTTATATTTTGACTTTGTGAGTGAGAGCAGAAGTAGCTCAAGGGTCTGATGTATAATATATGTATTTAGTGTTAAAGTTGTGTGAAGTGTCGCAGTTTTGTGTGGCTTTAGTAAAAAGTACAGCCTGCTAGAGTGAGACAGTCAAGGCTGGCTCCATCGGGTCCCATTATGAAGGCTGAAAAAACATAAACTGCGATTTCTCAAACAGTACAAAAGATAAATTAAAGCTGAATTGAGATGATAGAGTCCTAAAAGTGATGACTCATTTAAAGTTTAAATGGAGTGTCTAGCTTAAAGTATGAAGGAGCAGTTAGAGTTCAAAGAGTACCTGAAACTTTCACAGGGTACCCACAAACTCCATTTATGGGAAAAAAGAGAGAAAATGGCATAATTTGGAGATACAAGGTTTCCACCTGACAGCGACAATTAGTAAACTGGTTTAATCATGGCAACAGGGATGCTTAAATGGAGGGTATTTAAGGTGCATGTCAACAGCTTAACCCAACTAAGAGCTTAACTAATAAAGGAAGTAGAATTGCCAGGTGGTTCAACAATACGGATCGCAACGACCCGGGCCCGGCGACACATTGATCTGGGCAGGTTGATTGATCGGTCACTGGCCCAGTGCCCAAAAAAGCAGTTTCCAATCGCACTATTTCTCAAGTGGTTATAGACCTGTTATCTTCACCTCTCTGCTCTGCCAACGGGCCACTTTCCTCTCTCTTTTCCTTTTTCTGACCAGATTCTGACCATCAGATTGGACGACATGTCACAATAGTAGTTTTTTTTTTTACATTTTGTTTGTCACCACCCGTGACAGCGTTGGCTGGTATTGTTTTCACCTCGTGAGTCAGTGTGTTTATATGTCTGAACAGATTTTGTCAGCGCAATAGCATCAAAACCGGCTTTACAAGTGGCCTAAAGAAGGTATTAAATACCTTGGCATATATATACCCCCATCTTTACAGAATTTATATGAGGCTAACTATAATAAAATTATTCTGCGTATTAATGGCGATTTGGAACGGTGGGATATGCTTCCTCTTTCTCTACTTGGTCGGGTTGAAAGTATTCGTATGAATGTCTTGCCCAGACTACTTTATTTGTTTCAGATGCTGCCTATAGAAATTCCGAAATCAACTTTTGACTATCTGGACAGAATAATCTCGAAGTTCATATGGCAAAAAAAGCGCCCTAGAATTAGACTTAAAACACTACAACTATCTAAGCCAAATGGAGGACTCAAACTTCCAAACTTAAAATATTATTATTGGGCGGCACAAATGAAGCCCTTGATAGCGTGGATTCAGAATAGTACATATACGCGCTGGCTCAATATTGAAGAAAGTATGTGCCCAGAGCCCCTACGACTCCTACCGTTTCTAGATTTCCTTATTAAAGACATGGCAGTCTGGACTAAGACTACACTTAAAACCTGGAAGAAAATACGATCATGTTTTGGGCTTCCGAAGTTAATCTCATCACTAACAAGCATTGGATTTATGAAGACCTTTATACCGAACAACTTGGATACGGGCTTTAAAAAATGGACAGATCGTGGTCTGACTTATCTGTATCAGTTGTTCAAGGATGACGAGTTCAAGACATTTGAGCAGTTGAGAAGTGACTATGATCTCCCCAGGACAGATTTTTATAGATATTTGCAGATAAGAACCTTCCTGATGTCACACGGAGAATGGGTGAAAATCCTAGAACCTACCCTCATAGAACAGTACTTTATGGATTATAGATTCAAAGGGGGAAGGAGGATAAGAAAATTATAGGTGAATTATATTACATATTTTTTATCTATGAACCAACATAATTCCCTACAGATAAAGTGGAGATGGGAGGCAGAAATGAATGAGGAAATGTCACTGGATACATGGGAGGAGGTGTGCACTGAGGCACACCTAGCTACAAATTCAAACACATGGAGGGAATTTAAATGGAAAATAATCACTAGATTCTTTAGAACACCAGAAATTGTAGCCAAAATGGGCCCTTCACTTTCCAGCTCATGCTGGCGAAATTGTGGAGCCGATATGGCCAATCACACACATGTATTTTGGCTATGTCCTAAGCTAAATTTATTCTGGGGAGAGGTATTTGACGCCTTAAAAGAGGTCTTCCAACAAGATATACCGCAAGACCCCACAGTGGCACTGTTAGGGGTAATACCTGAAGGCCTAGGCGGGAGGGCCAAAAAATATCTTTTAAATATACTACTAACTACAGCCTTAAAGTGTATTAATATAAGATGGTTGAAACCAGATCCTCATATGGATTCAAAAAGTGTGGGATATTTACCAGATGGAGAAAATCACTTACACACTAAGGCTTCAGAAACCAATTTTTGTTAAAAGATGGGGGCCTGTCATGACTCTATTAATGCAATGAGGTTTACTACCCAATGCTGTACGCCCCCCTAGTCTAATTTCCATTCTCTCACACATTTCTGATAGACATCACGTACATACATACATACATACACACTAGTTCCCCCGATGTACATTTCTCTCTTCTCTCTCTCTCTCTCACTCTCCCTCTCTATGAAGCGCTGCTGGATTATGTATATGTTGGAGTGGAGGTTTATTATTTTTATTTGTTTGTTTTCAGGTTTGATGTTCATTATTATTGTCATTACAAGCTATGAGTGTATATACAATGATAATGTGTACAATAAGCACACTGCTGGAAAAGGAAAAGGAAAAAGCAAACAACTGTAATCGAAGGAATACAATGTATTGTTGTTGATGTAAACCAAATAAAAGTTAAGTAAAAAAATAAAAATAAAAAGCGGCTTTACAGCTGTATAGTTGACATAAAAATGAAGATCGAGCACATATTGCCCCCTCCCCAACCCTCAAACAATCAAACAACAAAATGATTATCTGACAGGAATCATTTCCATATTGTACCACCAACCATACCAGTTGACTAACTAACAGTTGGGAAACCAGCCAGGGTCAGCTCTAGCCAGGCTAGCCATTGTTAGCAATAACAGTTGATAACGATGCATCTCGCGGTATTTTGCACATACACACACTGTAGCAACATCTGTCCACACAGATAGAAGTTAGACAGTGTGCTGTGTGTAATTGAGTGTAATTAATGAGAAACAAAAAAAGACAGAGGTGCTAATAAACAGTTTACTATGATTTTTAACTACTCTTGATGTGCGGAGCAGCCATCTTGGATTGTTGAGGTTGGGGCTGGTGAGGCTCCTCCCAGTTTGGCAGAGAAAATCCACCGTCAGAGCTCATTAATAGAGCTCATGACCTTTGAACCCATAACCCATAACCCCTGTGCAGTGTGCACGCAAATATTTCTGATGAGTAAGGGGGCTGAAAATGTTGGCAATCTGGCTTTTGGGTATTTTGCATAAATTTTGGTAGATAGATAGATAGATAGATAGATAGATAGATAGATAGATAGATAGATAGATAGATAGATGATACATACATAGATAGATGATACATACATACATAGATAGATAGATAGATAGATAGATAGATAGATAGATAGATAGATAGATAGATAGATGATAGATAGATAGAGATAGATGATAGATAGATAGATGGATAGAGAGATGATAGATAGATGATAGATAAAGTACTTTATTCCCGGAGGGAAATTCTTGCGTTACAGCAGCAGTAACCAATGACAGTAACATAACATACTTATTTAAAAAACACACAAAGAAAAACACACACAGGTAGGTGTCGGTGAAACAAATATCGATTGTTTACTTTTTTCGTATATGTTTCAGTTACGTTGTATATTATGAAAATAACCAACATAACAGCCAAGGAGGTTATGTTTTCGGTGCCGTTTGTCTGTTACAGTAGCAGGATTACGGAAAAACTACTGGGCCCATTTTCATGAAACTTGGTGGGTGGTAGTAAAACTAAAAGACAGGGTTTATTCTGGACTAAATCTGAGTGAGACCTTATGAGTGTGCTCCAATTGGCTGCTACAGGTGTTAAGGGCCATTAGCATTCTACAGGTGTTAAGGACAAGTGTGGTCTTTGACTGAATTTCAAACATGGAAGACTAACCTCTACAGCATAGTTTAGAGCACCCCATGCGTACATGCCCCTCGTCATTCAGGGTGTGTAACTCCTTAGTGACATCACTGATGACATCACAATTGCTTGAGTGACAACACTGATGACATCACAATTGCTCGAGTGACATCACTGGTGACATCACAATTGCTCGAGTGACATCACTAGTGACATCACAACTGCCCCTTCTCCATTTCCCAATATCCAATCAGCTAAGGACATCTGTCTCTCCTGATCTGCTGAGCCAATCACCTAAGCGGTGGTGGTGGTATATAGAGCCCTTGCTACTATGTCATTACTCACATTTGTGCCATCATCCTCAGCTGCTGTTCATCATCACTGGAGCAGTTGTCTCGCTTACGGAGTAAATAGGCTCAAGCAAACAGCCTTCATCAGCTCCCGCGTAGGCCTCGCTTCCGTGCAGAGCGTTCCCCCTTCAGCCTGTCCATCATCAAGTCAACATCAGTCTCAAGACAAAGTTCGAGCGGCCCCATTTTGTCCAGTTTGCACCAGCGCATTATTTTCTTCACTGGGGCTCCATGGCTTCCAGCGGCCCATCGTCAGTCCAGCGTGCAGAATCCAGAGCACTTCCGCATTAGCATCCACCAGCAAATCGGCTCGATCACACCAGCCGTCCAGCGTGTAGCCAGTGTTGGGGGCATTCCCGCACCAGGGATCATCCATTTCTCTCCAGGCAACACCGGGCCCCGTCAATCGCCCAGAATTCCCCATCGCCTGCTATACGTCACTGACGCCCCCCCTCTCTCATCTCAAGAGGAGCGTCATCATATCATGGAGCCATACGCCACACTTAAACTGGTTATTTGTTCAATAAAGCTTGTTAAAACTTCCTACGAGTCTCTCATGATTGAATTAGCATTCTAAGTGTCGAGTGCGATATGCAAGGTGTGCAAGGCGTTGGAAAATGGGATGGACATGTGGAAGATTGTAAACTGGAGAAGGAACAGGCAAAGTGTTCATAAAGGAGATCAAATGGAGCGCGAGATTTGATTTGGATTCATGTTGGACTCAACTCCCAACTTCCATGTTATTATTCCACTCGAGCCAACATCTTCCATCACATCTTATATGAGGAGTAAGGACATAAGGTAATGAGCCAGAGAAGAAGGTCATGATCAATAGACCAAGTCTGAATAATTTCCTGCATCGATGCCTCCTTCTCTCACGCCTACTTCCTTACCTCACAGGTACTCCAGAACTAATTTTTGTGATCACTCCGCTTTCAACTGAATGCTTACGGCCTTGACAGAATGTATTTGGCAAAGTCTACGACCTACTGTGTCTTCCCTGAGGTGCGTAGGCCTACTTGGCCATTTTGAAAGGAGTATAAATCTGTCCCCATAATCGTTTATTAGACAGCATGTTATATAGGGGTAATAATAATAATAATGATGATAATAGATTGCATTTCTATAGTGCCTTTCTAGATAGTCAAAGCGGTTCACATATCAGGGGAGGGAACTCAACTCATCCACCACCGATGTGTAGCACCCACCTGGGTGATGCACGGCAGCCAGTTGTGGGCAGAATGCTCAGCACACATCAGCTCTCAGGGTGGAGAGTTGAGGACAGAAAGAGCCAATTAAGTAACGAGGGGTGATTAGGTGGCCATGATGGAATGAAGGCCTGTGTGAGAATTTAACTAGGGCACCGGGGTTACACCCCCTGCGTGGGGTGTGCTTTAAAGAGCCTTGAAATGTTAACAGCCCCATTCCCTACTGTGGTCCTCATCTAGCGCTGACTAATGAATAAAATGCACATTTATTAAAGTGTTATTTAAAATACTGCTATTGTTATTTAAAATGCTAATGTTGTCTGTATAGCCTGGGAGAGCGCTGTAAAGACAGTACGCTGATACAACCTAGACTAGAGTTTACATGGACTTGATTATGTATATAATGAGATACGAGTCAAACAGTTTACCATTACAAATGACTACTTGCACTGCATTGTCAGGAATATATTAGGCCTGTTTGAACAACATGAGGCACATGGAGGAGGAGCTCCATCATACACATGTTGCACCAGGACATATTGAGGCTCAGAATTTTGTATACGACACAAACAAGCAGACATCATTAGTCACTGGGTGGTATAGTATCATGTGACATCTCCATAATTAACAGAGAGCAGAGGTGACCTGTTTGATTATTATTATTCTCCTGTGGCTATCACTTAACTCAACAAGGAGTGAGAAGGACACTGTTGTCACCCTGCAAAGATGCCGTAGCAATACACAATACACAATACAATATAGCAATTTAGCAATAAACATTCAGAGACGTGTCAGGATGTAAACAGCCCCTGGTCTCTGTCTGTACTACTCGGAACTGCTGTTGCAAAGCACATGCCCGGATGATAATAATGAGATTCATAATGAGATTGCACTCTGTTAAACCTGAGAGACTGAACTGCTTTTGAAGAGTGCAAATTCCTCTCGCTCAGCAGAACGCACTGTAAAATGCCAGTGTGTTTAAAGGAAAGTTTACGAGTGTGATGATGAGTTAAGCCCTGGTTCACACCATAGGCATCTCAGAAGCGGTGCTGAAGCAGCGCTTCATGGAAGCTTTGAGCAGGAGGAGCCTTGTCATTCACACCAGCAGCACTCTGTTTTGTTTTGTCCACGCCCTGCTCCCACTCACAACTTGCATTGACTTCATGCCTGGCTGCTCGAGTGCAGTGCGCTGCACGCTTGGAAAATAGAACAGAAGCTGAAATGATCGCTGTAGCACGCGTGCAGCGTAGCTTCAGCGTGGCGTGGTGTGCAGCTGGTGCGATCGGACTCGCCGGGTTAACAAGGAGGCTGAAATGAAACTGCGTTGCTTCAGTGTTGCTTCAGCATGGGATTGGCACATGGTGTGTTCGGGCTAATAGCTCCTTTTATGGTCATGGAAGGAAGAAGGGAGAGGGTCAATTCCACGATTTTTTTCTCTCTCCAATTGATTATGTAATAATACAAATTGTCTAGTGAAGGAATTCCCAAATCAACCATAATAAACCATGCCTTTGTTTGTCCCTCACATGAATTCAGACTATAATGCCTCTGTGAGCAATCTGGGTTAATATCCAATCAGGAAGCCATAATATAGACAGACAGCTTGAGAACTGCCTCATGGAAAATATGTCCATGCAATGATTGTGGTGCTCTGCTCATGTGCTGATGTTTTAAGCTGAAGAATCAGATGGAATGTCAGCACTCACAAGAAAGCTACAGTATGTCTATGGGAGGTTTATTCGTGTGTGTGTGTGTGTGTGTGTGTGTGTGTGTGTGTGTGTGTGTGTGTGTGTGTGTGTGTGTGTGTGTGTGTGTGTGTGTTCAAATTGCCTTTATGTGGAGATTGTGCATATTATGTGGTCACAGTTTCATACCTGCTTAAAAAAGAATCTTGTATTATTTTCTAGATTAAAAAAAAAAATCATTGATGGCTTTGTGGCCTACCTTGGGTTGCTGTGATCATGTATGTGCTGTCTCCATAATTGGCTCTTATTGATTTGTAAATGTATTTCCTGTATAGCTTATTAGCATGTCTAATCATTGATCTATGCCAGCTGGGCACATTATTAGCAGGTGCCTGGCTCCTGCCTTTAGATATGTGGCTTATTAATGCTGATGACTCACTCCTCCTTAGCGTTGCACACTGCAGCTACTGTAAAAATACGACTCAAATTACCAAGACTGCTCTTCAACACAACTGCTAACAAAACTTGCCTTAACTTGCAAGCCACAGTAAGTAGCTTTCCAACTGAGCCGCCCACTGTTGCGCCCCCTATCAGCCAGAGTGAGGAGTCAGAATTCAGACAGTCATTGTGAAGATGGCATAAAACGGTAAATAACATTTAACAGTAAGCAGTAAAAAAAAAAAAAAAGGTTTTCAAAAAATTTGAAGCACCGCAACGTTGAGAGGTTGTTGAGCATACAGGCATAAATGGCACGACCGAACACATGAGAACAAAGAGAGTGAAGCCCTGACAATAGAGGTCCTTGTTGCCTGGAGAGACAAATAACATTTCACTAGATTGTTTCATCATCTGCAAATTCACAATTTCAGAACACATTGTAGAGGTGTCAAATAAGGCTGTTGGATCTACAAAGCCGGTTCAATCCAGAGCCTTGTTAGCTGCAGTGAACACTATTTTACTGTAGAGCTGCATGCTGTCAGATTGTCATGGAAATCGATTTTTTAAAGGTCCCAATTCGTGCAGCTGTAACCTCTTAAAAACGTGTGTCTCTGGTCCATAAAACATGATTCTGGATTAATTTGTCGAAAATATAGCAACCCCGTTTGTCGTGACGGAGTTGTCCCTTCCTCGTCCCAAGAACAGTCTGTTTCTATAATATATTCAGAACTAACAGTTCCCATTGGCCGCTGAGGGAGAGCCCACCCCAGGCTCCCAGCGGCCAATCAGATTAGCGTCTCTGGACCAGCACGCTAGGTTGTGTCTACAACTAACGCTATCGTTAACTTAACGTTGCTACGCTAAAGAGGACATCTCAAAATGCCTAGACTTACCGAATGCACCTCCGCAGTTGCTGGATCACGTACAGTTGGCGTCGCTCCAGCTAGAAGTGTTAATTTTGTGGCTATAGACAAAATGGTGCAGGTAGCTTGTGTGAGAGAGACCCACGCAGTATGCGTGAGGAAGCTCGTGACGTCCCAATTCCCCTCTGGGCAAACAAAGCGTTTGGGGGTGTGGCTTGGAGGAGACTGCAGGGGGAAGCTGGATAGGGACAAATCCAACTGTGGCAGTTCTGAGCTTGTGACCACTCATTACAGGGAGGGCTGACAGCAGTATATATGCATTTACAAGTAAAAACAGCTTTTGCACGGAATGGGACCTTTAAATCATGTACATGGGCTGCATAAGGCAAGACCAAATCCCTCTTCAATACTTGAAACCCTCTGCAACACCGATATGAATTTCTGTATGAAGGTTGATGTGAAATGTTCTATATGTACATAAAGTACACACGCCATCTAGAGGTTGCTATTATCCAAAACCCCTTAGACAATTCCTGATGATGATGACTTCCGCTAGCGCTATGCAGCCTATGCTCTACCCATTGAGCTACTGTATACAAGAAAATGGCGTCAGTGTTGATGCTTAGAAAGGTAGCGCTCTGTTCTTTCTCTCTTTTTACCTGAAGCAAATAAGCGATGGGGTGATTTATTATTTTCACTGGTAATATCATTTTCATCTACTCACTGATGTAATTTGATCACTTGTATTTCAGTGATAGATTAACTCTGCCCACATCCTCCTACAGGGCAAGCAACAGCTAAACCAAGCATATATCACAGCTAATATAGCAATCTAATTCACTATCGAGCTACCTATTTCATCCATGTTGGAAAATCAATCATAACGATAAGAGAGTAGGTGAGTGAACATGGTTATCAACATGTGATGTGTGACCGCTTACACTGATCAAAAAGCTTTGTCCCGAATCATTCCTACACAAATGCTGTTTAAATAATTCGCTTATAGTGATCAATAGACCAAATCAGCGGGATGTTTACATTTACTTCCGGGTACCCCTGGGTCCACACATTATAATGGCGGTGAACGACAAAGAAGACAAAAATGGTTCGTCCGTGTTGTGTTGTTGTTTAATATCATTCATAACAACACTTTCACTAACGTTAGTGGAGACCAGACTAGCTTATTTACCTGTTGGACCAGACCAGAGGCCTGTACTACGAATGTTGTATTAGAAGATCCAGGATCTGTCCCTTGATCTGGTTTGTCTAAACCAGATCAGCTCGATTGTAGTTAACTTGTACTACGAACGTCGATTGGCACTCGTTAACTCGAACCAGGTTTTTCTAATCAAGCTGACAGCGCGTGCACATGAAAATGCCCGTGCACTGGAGCTCGTGCCCGCAAAAGAGGCGTGGTTTTTAACAACTGCCAATCAGAGTGCAATATGGACTGCTCCAACTCCGACAGCGCCAGACACGCCTATTTCCTCATTGAATGAAACTGCAAATACAAATCTGCGTTGGATATTATTACTGTTCCCGAATGACTGTCTAAAGTGACCACTTTTATCCACACCAGTAATTTATTTGAAGAGCGGTTTCGTAGGCTATCTACAGCTCTCTATCTACAGTCTTTTGTGGAAGCAATGTGTAATCTATCTCAGTCCAAAATCCGTATGTAGCTATAGACCATTTAGGCTCAATGAATAATAATGATCCGTGTCTGTACTTTGTTCAGTATATTGTATTTCAATTTGTAACCGTCAAATAAAATAAAATCAATGTGTTTAGTCGCACTGATTAAATAATTCCTATAGGCTAATCAATAAAAAAAAAGAATGATAATAAAATAAAATAAATGCTTCTGAACTGAATCGACACGGTATGTGCGGGCATAGATTTAATTTATAAAAAATAGTCTATTTTGTGGTCACATGGCTATTGTAATGTCAGCAGAGTCGCATATCTCCATATTTCATATAATGATGCTGGAAATATGAAGTTCAATCACATCATACAGGCCAAAAGCAACAGAGTTGCAGCTGCAAAATGCAGGAGTAGGCCTAGCCTAGATATGAATCATCTTAATATGGGACCGCCTGTGTGCAGGTGATCCCATATTAAATTGCTTAGATGTAGTAGGCTGTATGACCATTTCAATTCCAACCCAACGTCAGTCTCAGCTCCGTTGCGCACACGGCACCGTGCGCTTTGGAGACGTTTATGTAACCTTTTTATGCCGGTTTAGTGATATGTCTCCACTCACTATTCAGCTGCAATCGATCAGCGGGGTCAAACAACGTATCTAGGCTACTTGAGAGCACAAAAATGAATATATAAAAACATATTCCAAAGTGGTAAGTAGGGCTTAATTAAAATGTAGCCTGCAACAAGTGCAAGGCTTTAGTCCTTGGTTAATTCAACATTACAATTCGTGCTCCTTCCTCGTCCAGAAAGGAGTTGGCCATTTTTCCAAACTGCTGATTTGATTGGTTCGTGGGCGGTGTATTTAAGGTCTAATCTTATCCTTGCAACTTAACCTGCTGCGGACCAGGTTAAGTGTGAAGCATAAGTTGCTATGGAAATATATGTCGGTAAGAAGTTAACTTGCTTTGTAGTACGGCCAAACCAGGTTTAAACCTGAAGTTACCTCGCTAAACCACTAATCTTGCTTTGTAGTACAGGCCCCAGAGTAGACTTGACGCTAAATTAAATTAACGTAGCTCTGTCTGTAACGTTAACGAGTCTGCTCTCGCCGAGAAGAGCCTGGTGACGCGAGGTTACGAGTCTGCAAAAAAACAGCGAGTTTGACAGTCAAACAAACGTTATTAGCTAGCTAACACTACATAAAACAAACACAGAAGAAAGGCTAGATACGTCGGACAAGCATGTTTACCAACCGTTTAACCATTTAAATTGAAAGTAGTCGGCCGAAAACAACGAGAGGGTTTGACAGCATTTATTTGACAACACGCACATTTAAACCTGCCGCCTTCCCCAAGTGGTACCCGGAAGTAAATTTGTTTACATGGTGACGTCACGGTGATTTGGTCTATACTCCGCTTACAGTGATCATTTTGGGCCTTGTCACACATGAGAACTTTTTTTTTCTTTTTTTTTCAACTACAGTAATTTTATTATTTTTTACTTACAAACTGCCAAAAATTTGCTAACGAGATACAGCAGCGATACTTGGTGCATGTCTGTCTTTATATAGAGAGATCACAGCATCTCTGTCTGCCTGTCAGTCTGTGGAGAGATGGCCGCGTCTCTGTCTACGTGAGACCGCTGCGTTTGAAACAGTTGGAGGCCTAACTTACTGTATGGATTTTTAAAGTCAATAACATCCAGTAGGCTAAATAATGGATCTGTCAGTTTCATTACATTATATGAACTGTATTCATCTAATAAACATACAAATGTCAATTTGTATGTATATAATTTCCTCATCTACATGAGGAATAAAGAAAAAGAAAAACAATTATATGATCATGCGCTGATACAGGAGTGCACTGTATTACCCAGTCTTATCGCTGCTGTCACTGACAGAAACTGGCTGAAACAGTCAACACATGTATGGTCAATTAGGGAAGAAAGCTATATTACATGAAATTCAGACCAAGTACATCCTTTTAGATTTGTTTAAGAGTATATAAGAGAGGATCATGTTGCGATGGGATCACACCAAGTCAAGTCAAGTCAAATTTATTTATATAGCACCTTTCATACACAAAGGCAATTCAAGGTGCTTTACAAAAAAATAATCGAAAAAAACAAGCAGCAAAGCAATGCACATATAAAAAATGTGCAAAACCAGTCACGATAATTAGTTTAGTTTATTGTTGTTTATGTTGGTCAGTCATCTTCCACTTGTACAACTCTCAACTGTACCTGAGTAAAGCTACACTGTACGTCTCAGACCTGAGTAGAAATCTGCGTGGAAAAAACTCTTGTATGTCTAGTGTTTATGTCTCCTTAGCATTTGTTTCTGATTGGCTGGTACAAAAGACATATTTTCGGAGGGGACGGGTGAGCGCTTCAGCTGAACGTTGAGCTGGTGCAGCAAGGTCACATTGTGGTTCACAGTGGGCGGTGAAGGTGGACATGGATACACTGCGATGGTTCAAGCTGCTTATGGATCTTTCATTTCATTAGTCATATCCTGAATAATTTACATCACTCAAAATTCCTAATGCAGCGGACTCCATTCCCCCTCATAGTGAAAGCTATTACACAGAGAGGCTCAGCATATATTAAGCGCCATCATTTGTTGGCTGGCTTCTGATGATACCAGTGTGGAGGTCACAGTACAGAACTCCCCCCACCCACTTCCTATTTTCTACCCAATTATTCTTGCTCCACCCCCTCTGCCAATCTAGGGAGAGTTGTAGTCTAGCACATGCTTCCTCCAATACATGTGCAGTCGCCAACCCCTTCTTTTCACCTGACAGCGAGGAGTTTCACCAACAGGACGAATCGTGTGGGAGGATCACGCAGTTCTAGTGCAGCAACCAGGAGACCAGAGGACGCACTAGTGCAGCGACCAGGAGACCAGAGGACGCACTAGTGCAGCGACCAGGAGACCAGGGGACGCACTAGTGAAGCGACCAGGAGACCAGAGGACGCACTAGTGAAGCGACCAGGAGACCAGAGGACGCACTAGTGCAGCGACCAGGAGACCAGAGGACGCACTAGTGCAGCGACCAGGAGACCAGAGGACGCACTAGTACAGCGACCGGGAGACCAGAGGACGCACTAGTGCAGCGACCAGGAGACCAGAGGACGCACTAGTGCAGCGACCAGGAGACCAGAGGACGCACTAGTGCAGCGACCAGGAGACCAGAAGACGCACTAGTGCAGCGACCAGGAGACCAGAGGACGCACTAGTGCAGCGACCAGGAGACCAGAGGACGCACTGGTGCAGCGACCAGGAGACCAGAGGACGCACTGGTGCAGCGACCAGGAGACCAGAGGACGCACTAGTGCAGCGACCAGGAGACCAGAGGACGCACTAGTGCAGCGACCAGGAGACCAGAGGACGCACTAGTGCAGCGACCAGGAGACCAGAAGACGCACTAGTGCAGCGACCAGGAGACCAGAGGACGCACTAGTGCAGCGACCAGGAGACCAGAAGACGCACTAGTGCAGCGACCAGGAGACCAGAGGACGCACTAGTGCAGCGACCAGGAGACCAGAGGACGCACTGGTGCAGCGACCAGGAGACCAGAGGACGCACTGGTGCAGCGACCAGGAGACCAGAGGACGCACTGGTGCAGCGACCAGGAGACCAGAGGACGCACTAGTGCAGCGACCAGGAGACCAGAGGACGCACTAGTGCAGCGACCAGGAGACCAGAGGACGCACTAGTGCAGCGACCAGGAGACCAGAGGACGCACTAGTGCAGCGACCAGGAGACCAGAGGACGCACTAGTGCAGCGACCAGGAGACCAGAGGACGCACTAGTGCAGCGACCAGGAGACCAGAGGACGCACTAGTGCAGCGACCAGGAAACCAGAGGACGCACTAGTGCAGCGACCAGGAGACCAGAGGACGCACTAGTGAAGCGACCAGGAGACCAGAGGACGCACTAGTGCAGCGACCAGGAGACCAGAGGACGCACTGGTGCAGCGACCAGGAGACCAGAGGACGCACTAGTGCAGCGACCAGGAGACCAGAGGACGCACTAGTGCAGCGACCAGGAGACCAGAGGACGCACTAGTGCAGCGACCAGGAGGAGACCAGAGGACGCACTAGTGAAGTGACCAGGAGACCAGAGGACGCACTAGTGCAGCGACCAGGAGACCAGAGGACGCACTAGTGCAGTGACCAGGAGACCAGAGGACGCACTAGTGCAGCGACCAGGAGACCAGAGGACGCACTAGTGAAGCGACCAGGAGACCAGAGGACGCACTAGTGCAGCGACCAGGAGACCAGAGGACGCACTAGTGCAGCGACCAGGAGGAGACCAGAGGACGCACTAGTGAAGTGACCAGGAGACCAGAGGACGCACTAGTGCAGCGACCAGGAGACCAGAGGACGCACTAGTGCAGTGACCAGGAGACCAGAGGACGCACTAGTGCAGCGACCAGGAGACCAGAGGACGCACTAGTGCAGCGACCAGGACTTTTTCAAGAAAAACAATTGACTCCGGAAAGCTCTTCACAGATGAAAAACAGAAGACTGGGGATACACTGTCAGCTAAAAACACACACTTCCAGACCCACCTTTCTCACAGAAGGTTCCACTAAAGTGAAGTGGGCAGTCACAGGAGAGCTGAGCTCCGCTGGGTTGATGACAGCTTCCACCATTGCGGCAAAGAGCATCATGGCAGACCTGCGGTGCGTGCAGAGGATGATGTGGAGCTTGTGTGGGAGCTTCTCCCGATGTGTTCACTCTTTCCATGGTGGCAGGGCCAGGCTGACTCAAACTCAAGGAACTTGTTGTGGGGGCCTCCATCGCATATCGATGCAAAGTAGATCTGTAAGAAACAGTCACAAGATTAGATTTTTGAGGTCAGTATTGTATAAATGGATAGATTAAGCATGTTCAGCTAGCGGGCCCTCGGTAGAGTGCATACAGTACTTCCACCAACCGTCCTACTAATGTTCATGGTGTTACGTGAATCTGCCAGTGGGCGTGGAAAAATAAATAATTTCTGAGTGGGACATCATCATGACATGCTTTCTTTTCAGGCATGCGGACAGACAGGCATGCATGTATGCATGCAGACAGACAGACAGACAGACAGACAGACAGGCAGGCAGACAGACAGGCATACAGAAAGGCAGAAAGGCAGACAGACAGGCAGACAGACAGACAGACAGGCATACAGAAAGGCAGACAGAAAGACAGACAGACAGACAGGCAGACAGACAGGCATGCAGACAGAGGTAATTAGGCATTATATTATTTACAACATAAAATTGTTTAAAATGAAATCAAGGATTTTTCTTCTTCTTCCATTCCTTTTTTTCTTTTCTTTTTTTACTTTCCTGTAACTAATTTGCCAATTAGATGCAAGGTAGTAGTGCAGTTTCTGACCATGCAATCTCAGAGAGAACATTGAATTGTTATTGTGGATGGCCATCATAATCAGCAGTCTTCATCTTTTGTGGTCACCATGACAGACAACATCTGACTAACGGTGCCTGGCTGAGCCACGTGTAACGTAAAGGGCCAGCCGACTTAACAAAAGGGCCAGCCGACAAGTCCAAAAAATAATAATATTTGCAATAACGGTAATTGTCACGTAATGTATGTATACTTACTCTACTTATTTTATGCTGCTTAGTTTATACGTATTATACTATTTTGCTTATTTTAGCTTACTATCGCTTTTTACTACTGTTATTTTATGCTATGTTGTGTTCTGTGAGCGAGCTACTGTAACCTGTCCCAATTTCCCCCCGGGGGATCATTAAAGTCTTTCTGATTCTGATTCTGATTCTACCTTTGTCACTCTACATGGTGCCAAAATGTCCTTTGGGCCTTCCTGTGCATGTGACAGGGAGGAAATAATACTTCACAGTGGAAATAATAAAGTACAAAGAGTGAAAAAAGTGAAAATGAGTTCCAAAAGTGGAACATATTACAAACATAAAGACTCAGGAATTAAAAAACTTTACCTGCACTGGTCTACGTTGCTGCTGGTGATGGAATTGGATGTGTAGAAGCTCCTTACTTCATTCATTTCAATTATTTCAATACAGCCAGTATAGTTGTGGAAAGGCTTAGCTCCCTATGGTGAGAAAATAATTAATTTTTTAGACCCTTACTTTAAGATCGGACCAAAGACCCATCTCTTATCATGGTTTTATACCATATATATATATATATATATATATATATATATAAATATATATATATATATAATAAGTAATATATTGGAAATATTATACACATACTTTCACCATGCTGTGATATCAGTAGAATGATCATTTAGACTAGTGAAACCACATTGACTTGTTATACAATCACCTGATTTGGCAGATATCGTAGTGGCAGACCACCTATGAAGACATGGTTCGTTCTTTGTATCATGAGTCCTGACCAGTAATTACTGGTTGTGCTTTTGATTTGATCATATCCAGCAATGGTTAGCTCCACTTCACACGGGGTAAGCTGCTGCCTATGAGAGAAGAACACGTGTCAAATCTACATCACAAAATACACAGTCGTGTGTTCAGTGACACAATAACAATTTTTTTATTTCAGTGTGTGACTGCTAATACCATTTCACTCATGAGAGACCAGTGGGTAAAGTTTAACAAGTGAGCTATATTCACGAATGGCATGGCGATTAGTTCTATGGCATTAAATGGCATGGCAACTAATTCTGGCAGCATGGCAACTAGTTATTTGGCGTAATGACTCCGTGGTAAGATGCCTCTCTTCTTGAGGTGAGAGAGGAGGGCATCTGCTCGGACTATAATAGAGAATCCCCCCCCCCCCCCCCCGTAGGGGATTCTTCGGGAGTCAAGACGTTGGTGGTGGACTCTGTCAATTACACTCCTCAATGGACTCCTTGCGGAAGGCAGACAGAAGGTTCTGAGGTGGAGTAAAGGTGTTGCTGCTTCTTCTTTTGCACTGGGTATGTTGGTTAAGGTGTTTTATTTATTACGTTGGTGAGTGACGGGATGTACGTGTCACTGTGTGCCTTATTGTTAATGTTTTTGTAGTGTACTGTACTGTGTACTGTGTATGTATGCTGCTGGTCTGTGTCCAAGACAAATTTCTCCCTTGGGAGACAAAATAAAGTAACCTTGACCTTGACCTTGACTGGGGAGGTGGGTGGGGCGAAACACAGCTTCAGAGGATGGGATACGATCAGCCCAGGTACAGCGACCATGAGGTGAAGGATCAGGGAAAGAGGACGATGACGCGCTGAGCATGGCTATATGTACTGCCACGTCATAGCCTCGGCAGTGACGTCATTACCAACGTCTTATTGGCATGTTGACAGGGGCTGATTTTCTATTGAGGATGGGGTGATGAGTCAGGAGGCACACGTCATAGCGGACGTCGCACTAGGATTACGCTTGACTTAAGCTGGGAGCTGATGCCTATTGTGATGTGAGGTAACGTGACTGGTCTTCATCTTGAAACTAGGTCGAGACCAACATTCCAATAAATTGGAATGAAAATTTTGAATTAAATAGTTTTGACTCAATTTCTGCAATAACTGCAATATCTGCTATTTCTGCAATAACTGCCTTACAGCTGTGTGTACGCTACTAACGTAAACGTTACCGCTCGTTGATTCAGGAGCCGCCATACTGTGTTGCTTGATTGGTCGGTTATGTTGTCAACTACGAGGCAGGTCCCTGATTGGCCCTTGCACTTTATAATTTCTGAAATGACTGTGGGTGGACTGGAGGCCGTACAGATCCCCAGAATGCAACAGAATGTGAGTTTACGCGATCAGGATGGTTTACCAGGCTACTAATGTGCAGCCACCGCACAGCCATTCATAGATTTCAAAAATGAATTCTCCATTTTGAAACAAAGGGGGAGAACAGATAATGACCTAAGTGCAGATTCTGGACCAACTATCTGCAGCTTCAGGGTACTCAGGACACGGATGTGTATGCCGTCTCCTCTCCAGTGTCTCCTCCTGATAGCCCTCGTTCCCCGAGTGGAAGTTAAGAGGTTCAGGAAGCAATGGAGTCGGATTTGTTAAGCCTATACTTTGCAGGCTGTTGCATATGCTGGCTAAACACTTGGGGCACCAACTCCAAGCACCATAAGTCCTTGCTGCAGAGCCAGTGTGGAGGAGCGGTTAATTTAGAAGCAGTCTGCCAGAGCGCCCTGGCCAGCAGCCAGAGGGCACTGTGCTCACTGTCCTTGAGAAGTCGGCCCCAGTGGATTTCTATTTAACATATTGAAAAGCGTCTTTGACGGGAAGATATATTAAAAGTCTATAATGAGTTGGGCAGTGACGTTGAGGATGGCCGTGGTATTGTAGCTCTGGGTCAAATCAGACAAAGATGGACGGACTCGGCCATCAGACAATTACCAAGAATTTGCTTTGTGACACTGGGAACCATTTTTCTATACTCCCAACCCTAGTTATGACAGCTCTCTCTCTCTAGCCGTGTCTCTTGGGGCTGATATAGAACACAATGATTGATTTGTACTGTTGTTGCATTTTTCTTAAAGGGGTAAAAAAAACAGGGGCGGAGCCTTGCCCTCCCTTCAACCTGATTGGCCCTGCCAGATGCCCCTGCATATTTAGGGCAGGGCTGCAGCCTTGAACATGAGCAAATCACCTCAGTAAAGATTTTTGTTTCAAAAGCAAAGGATTCTCTCACCTTTGGCGTTTCACAGTAACGTTCACAATCGCAATGTTCATCTCTCGTAATATTGAATGTTCAGAACACTTCAGACTATCTTAGTCCTTTATATTAGTCTCCAACATTTAAAGAGAACATTGTTTCAGGAGATACAGCATTCTCATTTGCACCTATGACCTCTGTTGGAGAAGGTAAAATGGTCTCCTCGTGCAATGCTAAAAGCCAAGTGTCTGCAGTCTCCCTATAGAGAGCCAAAGTCGATGTCACTTCTTGTTTCAGCACACCAAGAGATTTCATCCGCCATTTATTTTCCCATCGACATTTCGTAAAATGCTTATAAAAATGCTTTTACTTAGTCAAAACCAAACGATTCAGCTATATTAGAATCAGAAGAGACCATGGACATTTCACTCGGACAAAAAAAAAAAAAAAAACATTAAAAAAGAAATTGTCCGCAAACCAGGGGCGCAAACGCAAATATCGCTTGTACCAAGATAGGGCCCATAGTGTACATTTTCTAAAATCTCACTGTGGTGATTCACTCTTCACTTGAGGATTTATGCCAATTACTGCATATATGCCTCCCTATATTAGTTATGCCAACCTTTTACAAAAGTCTTCTGACAGACACACTTCAGTGAATGGATAATTACTGAACAAGTAAGAGCAGCTCAGGTACTGACAGCACATGCACTTTACTAAGATCTAAGTTGCCTATTATTTTGAATTCACTTATTTATTCATCATAGAAAATGAATTAGTTCCTGGAACAGGCAGCATATCTATCAGAGTACCTTTCAGTTCAGCCAGTTCAAAAAGTGAATTGAAAGTGTAATTTAATTGCTTGTGATATAACAAACTTTGCAGTAGTGGTTTCATTTTGATAACTACAAATAAAAAATGAACTGACAAAAACACGGACTGATAGCAAAAACAAAGCCAACCTACCTGATATTAACGATGTACACTCTGCCATCATCAACCTTAATTAACGTATTAATCCTTGTGATCTCTTCCTCTTGGTTACAGCAAAAGGCATACTGGAAGACGTGGAAGAAAAACATTGTTGAAAGAAGGTTTTTTTTGTGTCGTTTCCTCCCCCTCACTAGGCATGGGTCGATTTCCGGTTTTACCGGTTCGGTTCGGTATACCAGCCCAAACCGGTTTGATCACGTGCAAACCGAAAAAACCTAAAAAAAAAAAAAAAAAAAAAAATTTTTTTTTTTTTTTTTTTTAAGTTTTTTTAAGTTTTTTTTTTTTTTGCCAGTCCATTCTGATTGCACTATTGTTCGTATTAGCCTCTTCTCAAGTTGCACTAGTAGGCAAAAGTCTTATTTTGTTTATTATGTTGATGTTTGAAGAAAAGTTAAGCTGAATAGTTATGAGAAATAAAAACAGTGTGTTGTTACAGTTAAAAGGTTCTGCTTATTTGTATTCAGTGTTCGTGCTGGTTGGCAGCATACCAGCTTAGAGGTGCATTATCGCCACCAACTGCAGCCGCTTTGATACGTTTTTTTGGGGAATATCGAACCGGTTTCAAAATGTTCAAACCGACCCATGCCTAGGCCCTATATTGTGTGAATTTGTGAGTTTTGAAGTTTATAAGGCAGCTCAGCTGTAAGCCAATCCATTCTGATTGCACTGCTTGTGTTTTTATTAGCCTTTTTCTCAAGTTGCACTATAGGCAGAAGTCTTATTTCATTTATTATTTTGATGTTTAGAAGAAAAGTTGAGCTGAATAGTTATGAGAAATAAATACAGGGTGTGTTTGTTACACAGGTGTCCTGCTTCTTTTTATTCAGTATCATTGCTGGTTGACAATACCAGCTTAGAGGTGTATTATCGCTATCAGGTGGACTGAAGTTGCACTACAGACAGTTATGGGCCACACTCGGGAGCCCTGCTTAGAAAAAAAAAAAAAAAAAAAAAAAAAGTTTTTTTTTTTTTTTTTTTTTTTTTTTTTTTTTAATAAAAAAAAAAAAATCGGTATACCGGTTCGATCCGGTTTAGACAGCAATATCGAACCGGTTTTAAAATTTTCAAACCGACCCAGCCCTACCCCTCACTAAATTGCACTACAGATTTCTGAATATATTTGTCTATTGTTCTATCCCTTAAATTGGCTACATTTATGATCTAATAAGCACGTTATGAACTTCAGGTCTTACCTGTAAGATTCCATCCAAGACAAAAAGTTTCATGAAAAACAAATCACCATTTATGGGTTCTTGGTCGACATAAAGGATAGTTCCTCGGGCCACTTGAGTTTGAAATCTCACTGTGATGTTGTTGAGACCTCCAAGGCCAAGGACCTCAAACTCCATGTATGAATTTCCAAAGTACTGAGTGTAGCTGTAATCTAAGAGATAGAAAAATGAAATACAAACGAATAAAACAGAGTGTGTGTTGATATGGGGGAGAAAGCAAGACAGACTACAGGGTTCTAATCTAAAGTCCGTGCAGATGCTCTATTGATCCATGAGAACAACATGGAACATTTCACTCCACACAAGACGATTAGTGTGCAGGGTACAAGCTCAGCTGCCCTGGAATTAGTAGGGCAGGGCATCAACTGGCGGATGAGTTATTTTTTTTATAATTAAACTTCATTTACTTATTACACCCGAATGGTTGTTTTTCAGATGTGATGTAGCCAGGGCCGGCCCGCCCTATATGCGAACCAAGCGGCTGCCTAGAGCCCCGGGAGTTGGGGGGGCCCCCAAAAAAAAAAAAAAAAAAAAAAATTTTTTTTTAATAAACATAGGCTATAATATTATAGGCTGTGTGTGGTAGTTAAAACATAGGTTGATGTTTATTTATGTTTGTAGTTTAAACAAAAACATAAATACTGTAGGCTACATACAACACAAAAGGCTGTTATTTACCTTTTGTCGCCACCTGGTGAGTAAATATATATGTAACTAAAACCATTAAAATTGACAACCGGTCCTGCATGTATCTACCGGTCCTTGGCACAAAAAAGGTTGGGAACCCCTGGTTTAACTGACCTGGCAACCCCTATGGCTGCTGGGTTCTACACGCTTGCTTGACACTGATAGGGCTACAAACGAGCGTCATTGTCATGTTTTGTTTGTTTTAAATATTCTTCTAAATATGGCTAAAAGTCCAAAAACGTCAAATTTTCTTCGGCACTGCCCTAGCGGGCAGCACCAAGAGTCCCTTCCTTACAGCACCCCCTACTTAAAAGTACTTCCAGCGCGGATGCCCCCAAACCCCCGCCCCTGGGAGGGGGCCCCTGATCTATATCCTGCTTAGGGCCCCCAGATGGCTAGGGCCGGCCCTGGATGTAGCTAAAGTGAGCTAAACAAGTCAGATGCACTATAAATGTTTTTCAGGAGATGCTGTGATGTTGGTTCGGTGGCCATGATTGAAGGAAGGCCTGTGTGGGAATTTAGCCAGGGCACCGAGGTTACACCCCTACTACTCTCGCGAAGAGTGCCGATGGGATCTTTATTGACCACAGAGAGTCAGGACCTCGGTTTAACGTCTCATCCGAAGGACGGTGCTCACTCACAGGACAGAGTCCCTGTCTCTGACCTGGGGGGAATTGGGGAGATTATTCATCAGATCAGATTATTCATCAGACCATTCGGACCTGAGGGGAAGAGCACCTCCTACTGGTCCTCCAGATACTAGCAGTTAGGCCAGACCTGCTTAGCTTCTCAAGGAGAGACAGTAATGTAATGCAGGAGCCACTGGTGCTGGTGCTGTAAAAGGCGTATGGTAAATACTCCTCACTGCAAAAGATGTACGGTAAATACTCCTGCTCACTGTAAAAGATGTATGGTAAATACTCCTGCTTTGCAAGAAAGCCATGAAGCATGTAAATTACACAATATTAGAAGAGAGAGGAGTCTCGGCTGAAATGAACGTAATCATATAGTTTATGACATGCCTCATTGTATAGTGGGAGAACTTGGTTTATATCATCCATGATAATAGGCAATTATGGGCCATTTGAGTGAAAGTTCCACTGGCTGGAAGCTGATTGGGCCTCGTGCCGCTGACGAACTTAAAAGACTGACTGCATTAGAGGTGCTCACGCTCAATATATTTCTCATTTGAAGGAAATAGTGCAATTTGTTGCAGAAATATCATCAAACCAGAGAGTGTGTTCAAAGGAAAAGCAACGTTTGATGCACCTGCCTCATGCTCGATCTGCTCTTATCTGGGAAATGGTTCCACTGGAGAAATCACCCAGCTCCTTTAAGTCGTTGCCATGATTAATCGAGCAAGCCGCAACTGAGACCTTTATCAATATTTGTTACACGTCAAGTCCTAATAGACCAGATCCTCCTTGATCCGACACGAAGGCCTCCGGGGTATTTAGCAAACAGGCTAACCTAAATACCCCCGCCCGTTTTCTCTGGGGAGCAATATGACCAAATAGCCTGCAGAAAAACGAAAAAGTCAGAATTATCGGGAACAGACCGACTGTGATCTGTGAGTTAATGAGGATAAATGCACACAGCGACAATGCTCCGCTGTCTCCTGCTTCAGTCCTGACGATGTGGTTTGCCAACGCTGATGATGGAAAATGAGCCCTCAGAGACAAAGCTATTCATTAGCTTTAGAGCCTTGTTTAGTCTGATGTAGTCTCTGATGACATCTGAGGCTGCTGCCAGGAAGCAGTAACATGCCTCATTAGTACTTAGCTCCAGTCTCTCCTTCAAAGGTCTCCTGCTTTTACCACTACCTGTTTTTACCACTACCTTACATCCTGGTTTTACCACTACCTGTTTTTACCACTACCTTACATTCCTGTAACTACCTTACATTCTCAAACTTGATTTTTCATCCACATTTCTCAAGTAACTAGCGACTAAAATAAATGGATGTAAATTGTCAATTTACAACCTAAACCGCAGTGTGCTTTTCCCATCATTCGTTGTCAATATACTGCTCTGCACAACAGCACTATTCTCTGTACTGTACTCATAATAAGGACAGAACATGATGAGATTTAGCGGGTTAACATATTGCTGATAAAGGAGTTTGGGACCCATTTTACTCTATTTAAACTCTCGCCTCGTCTCGTTGAAAACATTTCAATGGATGATTTCAGACACACACAAAAGTCCCTCTCAGTGGGAGTATTCATTGAGATAAATCTCTCAGGCTTAATCTGGGGCCAGGCTTAATACATGTCCATAAAAGAGGCAGAAAATGGATGTTATTCCTATTGGAGCTTATTAAAGGAGGGCCACGATGTTGCAGTGTGCAGAGCATCTGTGTGCCAATGTCAGGCAGAGGTCAACGCACTGCAAAAAATATGATTGGGGAAATGTGAACTTAGGATCAATTAATATAGCTCTAGGCTTTGGGCGGTGAAAATTAATTGATATGGACTTAATGTCCCATTAAGAAAAAAACAGATCCAAGTCCTGTTTTGTCCCTGATTTACGGGGCAGGGTAATAGACTGACTGATTGAACTTGTCACAGAACACAGATAAAATATAGCTGAAGATCATTCTCGGGCCCCTTACAATTTCAGAGCCCTTAGGGAAGGCAAAAGGTCATCCTTTACCAATGGAGTGGGTCGAAAACTATACTATATTCAAGTATAGTTGTATTTTTAATTTACATTTTTATCAAAATTTCAAATGATTTACAGGTAGGCTATTGTTTGGACAGTCAAATAGTGAATTATATAAATAGCTGAATTACAGTAGAATGAAATGTTATATTTGTTTTAGTATAGGTCTCTATAGTGAATACAAAGCCATAGAAATCCTGTTAATAATAATTTATGAACATGACTCTCAATGCACCATGGATGATCCACACTGACACTCACTGTACAGGACCTAACCCTAACCTAATCCTAACCTAATCCTAACCCTAACCCTGTACAGGACCTAACCCTAACCCTAACCCGCTGCTGTGGTGACAAAGTCAGGCTATGCTTTAGGCATCTTGCCAAACCTCAGCTCATGGATATTCATAATTGTACACATCATATGCCTCACATTATGACTCACTAGCAAAGTAGCTCCTTAGAATATATCAAAATGGTTCAAGGCATATTGTACTAATTAGGTACTGCCAACTCAAATATAAACAAACTAGGTAAATGGTTGTAAAGTAAAGCACGTGTACATACACTGGTGCTACACACAACACGTGCATACAGGACGAACATACTGTACTATCCTATGAGCCGGCTGTCTGACAGAGGGAAGCACCAAGACAAGTGGCCATCTGGCTAACTTCATCGTACTCGTCAAGTTGGTTTTGAGGAGCCTTGCTTAAGTCATTTCATTTGTGTTACACATGTTAGCAAAATGAGAACAGGATCACCTCTGCTTTGCCGATCACTGCCAGAAAGTCCACCAAATCCTGGCTTAGCTGCAGTAAGCCTCCCTCCGCGCACACCGGCCTCTCTAGATTCCCATCAGCTTGCATACAGCTTGCATACTATAAAGCCGAAATACACTGAGGACAGACAGGTCGGACTATAGAGCTGAAATACACTGAGGCCAGACAGGTCGGACTATAGAGCTGAAATACACTGAGGCCAGACAGGTCGGACTATAGAGCTGAAATACACTGAGGACAGACAGGTCGGACTATAGAGCTGAAATACACTGAGGACAGACAGGTCGGACTATAGAGCTGAAATACACTGAGGCCAGACAGGACTATAGAGCTGAAATACACTGAGGCCAGACAGGTCGGACTATAGAGCTGAAATACACTGAGGCCAGACAGGTCGGACTATAGAGCTGAAATACACTGAGGACAGACAGGTCGGACTATAGAGCTGAAATACACTGAGGACAGACAGGTCGGACTATAGAGCTGAAATACACTGAGGCCAGACAGGACTATAGAGCTGAAATACACTGAGGACAGACAGGTCGGACTATAGAGCTGAAATACACTGAGGCCAGACAGGACTATAGAGCTGAAATACACTGAGGCCAGACAGGTCGGACTATAGAGCTGAAATACACTGAGGCCAGACAGGACTATAGAGCTGAAATACACTGAGGCCAGACAGGTCGGACTATAGAGCTGAAATACACTGAGGACAGACAGGTCGGACTATAGAGCTGAAATACACTGAGGCCAGACAGGACTATAGAGCTGAAATACACTGAGGACAGACAGGTCGGACTATAGAGCTGAAATACACTGAGGCCAGACAGGACTATAGAGCTGAAATACACTGAGGCCAGACAGGTCTATAGAGCTGAAATACACTGAGGCCAGACAGGACTATAGAGCTGAAATACACTGAGGCCAGACAGGTCGGACTATAGAGCTGAAATACACTGAGGACAGACAGGTCGGACTATAGAGCTGAAATACACTGAGGACAGACAGGTCGGACTATAGAGCTGAAATACACTGAGGACAGACAGGTCGGACTATAGAGCTGAAATACACTGAGGCCAGACAGGACTATAGAGCTGAAATACACTGAGGACAGACAGGTCAGACTATAGAGCTGAAATACACTGAGGCCAGACAGGTCGGACTATAGAGCTGAAATACACTGAGGCCAGACAGGTCGGACTATAGAGCTGAAATACACTGAGGCCAGACAGGACTATAGAGCTGAAATACACTGAGGAGAGACAGGTCTATAGAGCTGAAACACACTGAGGCCAGACAGGTCTATAGAGCTGAAATACACTGAGGCCAGACAGGACTATAGAGCTGAAATACACTGAGGCCAGACAGGACTATAGAGCTGAAATACACTGAGGCCAGACAGGACTATAGAGCTGAAATACACTGAGGACAGACAGGTCTATAGAGCTGAAATACACTGAGGCCAGACAGGTCTATAGAGCTGAAATACACTGAGGACAGACAGGTCTATAGAGCTGAAATACACTGAGGACAGACAGGTCTATAGAGCTGAAATACACTGAGGCCAGACAGGACTATAGAGCTGAAATACACTGAGGCCAGACAGGACTATAGAGCTGAAATACACTGAGGACAGACAGGTCTATAGAGCTGAAATACACTGAGGCCAGACAGGTATATAGAGCTGAAATACACTGAGGCCAGACAGGACTATAGAGCTGAAATACACTGAGGCCAGACAGGACTATAGAGCTGAAATACACTGAGGCCAGACAGGACTATAGAGCTGAAATACACTGAGGACAGACAGGTCGGACTATAGAGCTGAAATACACTGAGGCCAGACAGGACTATAGAGCTGAAATACACTGAGGCCAGACAGGTCTATAGAGCTGAAATACACTGAGGCCAGACAGGACTATAGAGCTGAAATACACTGAGGCCAGACAGGTCGGACTATAGAGCTGAAATACACTGAGGACAGACAGGTCGGACTATAGAGCTGAAATACACTGAGGACAGACAGGTCGGACTATAGAGCTGAAATACACTGAGGACAGACAGGTCGGACTATAGAGCTGAAATACACTGAGGACAGACAGGTCGGACTATAGAGCTGAAATACACTGAGGCCAGACAGGACTATAGAGCTGAAATACACTGAGGACAGACAGGTCAGACTATAGAGCTGAAATACACTGAGGCCAGACAGGTCGGACTATAGAGCTGAAATACACTGAGGCCAGACAGGTCGGACTATAGAGCTGAAATACACTGAGGCCAGACAGGACTATAGAGCTGAAATACACTGAGGACAGACAGGACTATAGAGCTGAAATACACTGAGGCCAGACAGGACTATAGAGCTGAAATACACTGAGGCCAGACAGGACTATAGAGCTGAAACACACTGAGGCCAGGCAGGTCTATAGAGCTGAAATACACTGAGGCCAGACAGGACTATAGAGCTGAAATACACTGAGGCCAGACAGGACTATAGAGCTGAAATACACTGAGGCCAGACAGGACTATAGAGCTGAAATACACTGAGGACAGACAGGTCTATAGAGCTGAAATACACTGAGGCCAGACAGGTCTATAGAGCTGAAATACACTGAGGACAGACAGGTCTATAGAGCTGAAATACACTGAGGCCAGACAGGACTATAGAGCTGAAATACACTGAGGACAGACAGGTCTATAGAGCTGAAATACACTGAGGCCAGACAGGTCTATAGAGCTGAAATACACTGAGGACAGACAGGTCTATAGAGCTGAAATACACTGAGGCCAGACAGGTCTATAGAGCTGAAATACACTGAGGCCAGACAGGTCTATAGAGCTGAAATACACTGAGGCCAGACAGGACTATAGAGCTGAAATACACTG
Source organism: Poromitra crassiceps (assembly GCF_964638095.1). Lineage (NCBI taxonomy): Eukaryota > Metazoa > Chordata > Actinopteri > Beryciformes > Melamphaidae > Poromitra > Poromitra crassiceps. The sequence continues at coordinate 7,427,639 of NC_139647.1, read as the reverse complement.
AGGACAGACAGGACTATAGAGCTGAAATACACTGAGGACAGACAGGTCTATAGAGCTGAAATACACTGAGGCCAGACAGGTCTATAGAGCTGAAATACACTGAGGCCAGACAGGACTATAGAGCTGAAATACACTGAGGCCAGACAGGACTATAGAGCTGAAATACACTGAGGACAGACAGGTCTATAGAGCTGAAATACACTGAGGCCAGACAGGTCTATAGAGCTGAAATACACTGAGGACAGACAGGTCTATAGAGCTGAAATACACTGAGGACAGACAGGACTATAGAGCTGAAATACACTGAGGACAGACAGGTCTATAGAGCTGAAATACACTGAGGCCAGACAGGTCTATAGAGCTGAAATACACTGAGGCCAGACAGGACTATAGAGCTGAAATACACTGAGGACAGACAGGACTATAGAGCTGAAATACACTGAGGCCAGACAGGACTATAGAGCTGAAATACACTGAGGACAGACAGGTCTATAGAGCTGAAATACACTGAGGCCAGACAGGACTATAGAGCTGAAATACACTGAGGCCAGACAGGTCTATAGAGCTGAAATACACTGAGGCCAGACAGGACTATAGAGCTGAAATACACTGAGGCCAGACAGGACTATAGAGCTGAAATACACTGAGGCCAGACAGGACTCATTGAAAGTGCTTGAATTTATATATTCTGTGCAAGAAGAGAAATGCAAGTTCTTCTGATATCTGTTGATTTTATGTGTAACATGGCACAGTTAAGAAGTGTTCACACACTCAAGCCTCTCTCTCTCTCTCTCTCTCTCTCTCTCTCTCTCTCTCTCTCTCTCTGGTTGTTTGTGAGTTTTTGTGGAGGCTGTTATTTCTCATTATGACAATTGTCAGTTCTCAGTGTTCTAACAGTATTTGAACCTGATCAGTATCTCAGACTGTGCCGTCAATTTGTCCCTGAATTTGGGGGAATTGGGCCTGGAATGTCCTTGAAAGGGCATTGAATTTGATGTCCGGGAAGGTGGGGAAACCCTGTATATGTATGTACAGTATATGTATGTAATGTGTGTGTGTGTGTGTGTGTGTGTGTGTGTGTGTGTGTGTGTGTGTGTGTGTGTGTGTGTGTGTGTGTGTGTGTGTGTGTGTGTGTGTACGTACGTGGTGCATGTACAGTATGTACAGTATGTGTTTTTTTGTTTTGTTTTTTGCTGCAGTTTTAATTCACACCATGGCCATATTTACATATCAACACATATTTACATATCAAAACATATGTAGATATCAAAACGGATCTATTGTTGTAATGATTCCCGCTTCCGCCCACTCCCATTGACTTTTTTTCCCTAATCCCGTGATTAATAGTGAAATGACTCCCAATCCCGCGAGAATCCCACGGGACCCACGCAACTCCCGAACAAAAATGTCAGCCTCTACAGTCTACCTATTAAGCCTCTACAGTCTACCTATTAAGCCTCTACAGTCTACCCATGAAGCACTCCTTCTATGTTTCAATTCCAATTGACCTGGTATATTTCAAAGGTTGGGGAGCAGTCTTAGGTTTAAAGGAGCACTGTCTGAGTCTATTTCAAGCAGCACCAAGGGCACTGCATGCTTTTACATGGTGACCTAGTTAGATCAACTCATGAGTTTCTGGATCCTCTTACTTTCAAGCTTATTTACTTTGAGTATAGACTGGTATGTAAAATGGTCAAGATATGTTTTGGTGTATAGTATTGTATTTCTTTAAGTTGAACCCTTTCTAAACCAAACCAATCGGGTCTGGATCAGGTGCAGTGGATGGGACTGCATTATGCGCTGCGCCAACACTGATTTTCACACTGTCACACCGAATCGTTTCGAGCTGCTCTGTGTTCAATAGGTGTGTTTTACAGCCCTGTGAGCAGTTTCAAAGGTAGACAGACCTCATCTGTCAACGAGTAACAATGTGCTCTGAATTCCTCCTCACACATAGATGACTGCATCCAATATCAATAATGTATCACATAGTGTTCTGTGTCTAACATTTATGTGTTCAAGAATATATAACCCCAAATAATGATTGAACCTCTGACACTTTGAAATCACCGTTTTCAAATAGAAAATGCATTTTTAGTGTACGGCAAAAACCTCGCTTTTAACAGGATTTTTCTTTCACTGCACAAAAGGGAAAAAAAATGAAAAAAACAATAGACTTGTCTTTTCCAAATGCTCTGAAATCTATTGTGGAGGAGCCAACTCACCTTGTGCAGGGAAAACGTTTCAGAGGAAGGACGAGGGAAGGATAGGTTAGTAATAAGTGCAAAATCCCTGTACTGCCTTCAGTAGAAATTGATTGGTAGAATGGCTTATCAGTTGAAATAATTTAGTGTCACTCCCCCTCGCACACCTTGCTGGACGTAATAGCATTCTAAATGAAGCTATGACGTTATTGAGAAAGTTGAATTGAAGCCGGGACCGTCGTGTGTTACAAGCACTGACCTGCCATTAAGATGACAGGCTTCACTCTTGGTAGCAAAGGACTTGTTCTTCTACTTAAGTGCTTCTGTGCCTTTGGGCAATGCATGTTCAAGCTGTGCATACTGTACTGCTTTACAATTGGAATTAGGAACTAGGCTCAAATGCATTTACACCAGCTTAAAAGAAGCATTAGGATATAGAATGTACACTAACAGTCACAAGTTTGGATACACCTGTTTGTCATGATCTTAAAGACGTTTTGATCTAAATATGCTTAAATAAATGCTTCAAATTTGTTTTTTCAGGTACATTTGATTTAACACTTTTTTGGTCACTGCATAATTCCCTTTGTTATTTCATAGTTTTGATGTCTTTACTATTATTCTAAAATGTGAAATAGAGTTAGAAATAAAGAAGAAAATAATGTGTGCAAACCCTTGCCTGGTCATGCACATGTACCTTGTGTTTAAACTGAAGATGCCTGGACAGTCAGAGAGTTGTACCTGCAGGTTGCTCAGTCAGGGTTGCTGGACTGAATCCTGGCATGGGAGTTGTGAGTCTGGAGCCCCGAGTCACCGGGGAAACGCTGGTACCAGGAGCAAGGCAGCTGACCCTGTTGATGCCATCTACACAGGAATATGCTTCTGGACATGGGCTCGACAGGCAGTCGTCATAATTGTGCTCGCAGTTCTTCCCCTGTGTATGTGAAAGAAATAGCCTTTAGATTTGCCACAAAACAACTGGACGAACCGTTAAATTGTGTTTGCATTAAGTAGCTACACTTCCCACCATAGCAAATTAAGCTCGATTAACTAACCATGGATTAGTGAGAACATTAAGATTCAAATAAATCACATTCCTCATAACAAGCTACCTTATGAAACGTGTAAATCAGATTTCTATGATGTAGCAGTGCACAAGATCACAAGTGCCTCATAATGTCCTGATATCTAGATCAGTGGTCCTCAAACCTTTTCAAGAACCCCTAAACTGACACAAATTAGACCACAGAACCCCATTTGATAAGATTTTGTCCCAGGGTCCCCCATCTCATAAGATGTTTGCTTTAGAATGCGGGCAAGGCCGCGCAGCGTCCAAGCTAGCGAGCTCGCCCAGTGGGCGAGCCTAGGAATTGAGCGCACGTAGCGCAGGCCACATAAGCATACATTTTCATAGAAGAAGAACAGTTATACAGGTAGGAAAAGTGACTGGAGGCCTTTCAGCGCTATGCGACAAAGCAAATCGCTCAATTGTGTCAATTCACTTAATTGGTGCAAAGGAGAGGGCATGAGAGTGGAGGGAGCAAAGAGGGGGTCGCTGACAAAGAGGGGGGAAAAAAGAAAGAGAGAGCAAGGCGGTTGAGCCTCACCACAAATCCAGGCGGACAGAAGCAGGTGTAGCCATGGCCTGGATCATTCTGGATGCAGATCCCCTGGCTGCATGGCTGGGGAAGACACTCATTAATGTCCTCCTCACAGTGAAGGCCTGTCCAACCTGCCAGGAACAAAAGCCCACAGAGTGAGCCGGGCTCGCCCACTTTCCACCCACTCAAGTGAGCCCGGGCTCGCCCACATCCAACCCTCTGAAGTGAATATCAATCACATTCTCCTACGGGTGATTTGCTTCTTTTTTTTGGGTTCACAGCAGCGCACAATACACAGACAAGAAAAGGCTTCGACTCAAGGCCTAAGACGCCACGTACATTTTAATGAGGCGAGGCGCTATCATCTTTTTATCGCCATCTTTTTCCGTATGGAACTGCAAATTTGTCCCTGGAGAGAAATGATACCTTTTGAGTGGCTTTGAGGCACAGCAGCGATGTGAGACATTATGGTAACCTTGTGACACCTCGTGTGGCCTCTTTCAATGCACCAAAAGGCGTATTGTAAGTATTAATATGCTGTATATATATACTGGTGAACTGCGTGGTACTGCGATACTGTAAGGGAATGTAGCTTTCTCTTTCACTTGAAGGACCAAGTCATGTCTTGTTCTCTACAGTACTGTACTCTATGTCTTCATGATCATTACATCCGCTGTACCTTGAGCAGGAAACGTGTGATTCGAGGTCCTGTAACAGTTGCTATTCACCTTATTCCTGGACTTACGTTTCCCATGATTCTCAGCGGTTGCCGGTTGTCGACTTCCTGTTTAAAAAAAATTCACTAGCAAGGACATGCACGCCGCTGTCAAAGAGTGGGAACGTTTGGCTTATTTGATCCGAAATGGCTAAAAATAGTAACGTTGTGTTGGTTGCATAGCGGCTATATTTTACAAAAACGAGGTGAATGTCAATTTACTGGTACTGTATGGGCTTATTTTAGCCGAAATTGCTAAAAATAGTATGTGGTTGAATAGAGGCCGCTTTTGTTTTGAAAGCTAAATGTCCAAACCGGAACTCTTATTATTTGGTCATTGAACGTAGCTTTAGCGGTCTCTCTCTTTCAAGATTCAATATATTGTCACTCCGTTGTACAATTATGCACATGTGAAATTATTATGCTGGGGGGCTCCATTACAAGACATAGGTAGGTACAAAGTCACAACGATTATTATGGTTATTTTCAGTCTCTTTCGCTATGAACGGTCCTGGGCGGAAACAGGCAACCGGCAGCTGGAAACAGGGAGGGAGGGTGTCATGGAAGCGCCCACGGTCTCATCAGGAAACTCGTGAATACGGGGAAGGCACTGCCTTGCTGTGTCCTTTCACATTCAACTTTTTTTTTCCTTCTGATTTCGCCCCCATTTTTCTCCCCAATTGTACAATTTTCCCCCCTGCTGCCGATCTGGGGAGAGCCGTAGAGTAGCACCATGCTCCAAGTCAGTAGTAAAGAGTCCGGAGCGCAACACGGCAAACGGGACCGGCTTTCAACCGAGCCAGGAGCAACAGGCTGGTGAACAGGCATCGGTGATTTTAACAGCTCGGTGAGGGGTATCCCAGCTAGCTATAATAAAGATGTTGTGTACACATGTCTATGTATTTTCTACTGTTTTACTGCAGTTTTGCATATGTGGGTTTTATGTGACTTATCATGTGACCTGTTCACAGGTGCATTTAAACATGGCGTCTTTCCATGGGATTTTATGTCTGAGGATGTCGAGCATTAGCTCGAAACGTCACTTGCTTGTGGATGGCTAAATAAATGGTAAATGTGAGCTCAGTGTGCGGAGTTTAGAACCGAAAAGTGATCTATTTGATCTTATTTCAAATTCAGTTCATTGTTAATTAAGCACTTCAAAAATGTAAGTATGAAGCTGCATGCTGAAACGTGGCAACCGTATTTCACAGTAAAGTGGGAAAGTCGCAGGTGACCCGGGTGACTCACCTGGCCTACAGTGGCAGGCGTAGCTATTAATAAGATCTTGGCAAACGGCACCGTGTTGGCAGGGCGCTGAGCAACATTCGTTAACGTCCACTTCACAGAAGTCCCCCATGAAACCTGCTGGACAGCTACACAAAAAAAACACACATCATTGCTTCAATCTGGGAGGCTCTTGGAAAGTCCTGTCACCCGTTTTGCTGTGGGAGGACGACGTCAAAATATGCCAACATTTCACTTGTGCGGGGTAAATGTTTTAAAAATGTTAATTATACAGTATGGTCTCTCCTGACTCCTGATTCTAAATATAGGTGAGACGCTTGGTGTTGAGTATGTAAAACTATTTTTAGAAGCACTTTATGAAAGATTAATGGCGGGTGAAATTCCATAGGATATAAGGTGGAACCTGGAAGAGGGCGTGGCACTCTGAGATCTGTGAGGTGCATCGTGGGATTCTTTCATGTAACACAACATCGGAATAAGAGTCTGCAAAGGCAGATCCAGCATTTCATGACATTTCCACGCATGCTTAGGTTTACTTTTGATAGGCAGATAAGACATTCACATGTTCAGCGTAGATGTAGTTTGGTCAATAATGATGCTGCTGACTGATTTTATATTTTAGTGCAATAGTCAATGCACTAGCCCAGAGGTTCTCAAATGTTTTTCAGCCAAGGACCCCTTACAAGATAGAAAATATACCGGGGACCCCCTCATTCTGATTTGTGATTTTGGGCTAAGCTTAATTGTTTCCACGGTAACGTGCTTGACTTTTAATTTGATAGGTTTGTTATTAGAATGTAATCCATGAACCATTTTAGATTTAATTTTTTTTTTTATTACATTACATTTACATTACGTCATTTAGCAGACACTTTTGTTTTGTCCAAAGCGACTTACAATATCACAATTTGTCAACAGTACAGAAAACCACTATGCAACACAATCAATGACAGCCAAGATATTTTGATAGACTAGCACCATGTAGGAAGTAGTTTGAGAAGGAATAAGTAACATGTAGCATTTTATTTTTTAATTAAAAAAAAAAAAAAAAAAAAAAAAAAATTACTTGCAAACTTTTCGCGGACCCCCTGGCAAAGTGCCACGGACCCCTGGGGGTCCGCGGACCCCCATTTGAGAACCACTGCACTAGCCTACACAAATCTCTTCCATCAATTTGTAAAACGATGTGGTTGCACAAATCACACTTGCCTCTCAAATCAAGTCTTTAATGTGATTTTAAAGACTCTCGTGTAACATAGCATGAGGCCAATATACCTGCTAATAACAAGTGTAACCCGTTACCCGTTAACCTCGTTACAGAAGGCTACAACAAATGCTTTCGAGTCAGTATTCATTCATCAAATTCATGAACAGGCCCTCTGTGGTGTTGGACAGTAGCACAATGTGTAATCATCGTGTTACAGATACGCAGTAAGTAGGCCACTCAAAGACTCAGAGAGCATCACCATACTGTGACGAGAACACCTTCTACTCACATTCACTGGGAAATGTAGTACCACACTTTCTAGGTTTACCTAGGGAGATGTGTACAACAATGTACACAGTGTTTACCATTCAAGGTATAACGTACTATTTTCTCACAATGACTGTAACATATACACACACATGCACCTACGCTGAAGCTAACACGGTACACAAACACTGTGGTAAGACACGATCGATACATAAGTGTAGCTCCAGCTGTAATGCATTTGGAGCTGTGGTATTCTAGCACACATTCAATCATGACTGGGAACATACAATACTGTAGCAGCACAAGGGCAAAAGGTTAGACGCTGTAATTCAGTGTGAGACATCCGGACACCCGCTGTGTCAAAAGTGCCCTCTGACTACAGACACCTTGTGTTGAGACACACTTCATCACTCATGGGAGAGCGTGTCAGCAATTAAAAAGTAATGGTTCACTTACAAGCAACCTGGACCCGTTGCTCCGTGTGGGTAACATACTGTGCAGCAAACTGTCATTTGTTTTCAGTGACATTTTGACAACACTACCATTACTAGCAATAGTGAAAGGTGTAACATCAAATGTTCAAATAATTACATTTTCCGGCCATCTGGATAGTGTAAGTCATCGGCCGGTGTGCGCCTGTTTGGGTTGGAGGGGAACTGGGGGGGGAATAGCGGCTGGCACTTGTATCAGATCGGCAGAGGGGGTGGAGCAATGACCCGGGACAGGGGATTGGCCGAGTACAATCGGGGAGAAAATGGGAGAGAATGCTTTGCCACACCTCGCGGGATTGGGAAACGGTTTGAAACACCCTGTGCATTGTGAACAAGTTTAAAGTCTCCATCCAGGCACCAGTTGGCAGGACATGTTGTGTTGTTCAGCAAATCTTACCATCATAACCCTCCAGGAACAGTATTTCTGTGCCATAATAATACAGTGTGAACACAACATCAGACACAAATTGCCTACTTTAGTCTCGACTATCAAATTATTCTAATAGTGAACCAACTGACCTGCATGTGAAATGTGATCCTTCACGATCGAGGCAAGTAGCTCCATTGAAACACAAGGAGACATTTGAAGATGTGCAGATGTCGATGTCAGTCTCACAGTGTTTCCCCGTGTAGCCATCCTGACAAAAGCACGCATATTTCTGAGTGAGATCCACGCATGATCCTCCATGCAAACAGGGACTGGAAGCACACTCCTGTCAATGACAAGACATCAAACATAATACAGTCGTCAGGTACGCTACCAAAAAACACTGAAATATAAACAAGGCCCGAAGCTAAGCTTTGAAAGCAAAAATGGAAAATATATTACGCGACTTTAACATCTGAAATCCACAGTGGGCATGTGGCTTCATAGAGAAGACTGTGCCTATACTCTCTGGATTAGAATGACTTGTTAGGAGGTAAAAATAGACGATCAGATTACTCATTCAACAGAACGCTCCGACCGAGAAGGCCTTGTAAGCAACTCAATGTGTTATCTCTAGAGTCCAGTAGATGCTGTGCTGGCTTTTAAATCAATTCGGCATTAGGCTGAGCAATTTCTTTTTAATCAGGTATTTGTACAATGCTTACATGATCCTGCTAGTTCAATTGAGAAATCGATAGAGTTAGCGATACCAGAGGCCACACAAAGATTACAAAATCCAACTGGCAACGCCGTCGAGCAAAGACTTTATTGACTATTCAGATTTATGGAGCTCAACTCACATTAATGTTTGTTTCACATCTGCTGCCGGTCCATCCCCGTTCACAGTGACACCAGTACGCATCGACTCCATCCCTGCAGCTGAAAAGGGCAAACAGACGGAGTTGATTTATCAATCTTAAACAAACGGATGATATAATTATCATTATTATGAACTATAAATTATGAAATGAACTAAACGCCTTATGCCGGACTCTTTTCGATGCTGTACCCTTCAATGGATAATGTCTTTTGAATGGATATCTGTTTCCCCTTCAAAGGGAATTTAATGAGTGTAATTTAGAGACCAATAAGACAACCAGCAAATGCATCACATTGCTGCAGTATAGCCTCTTAAAACATGTAACATTATCAGTGTTTCCCCTACCATTCTACAGGGTTAGGTTTTTTTTATTTTATTTTTTTATCCTGCTCTCCCCAAAATGTCAATAAACCTTTATGGCATATTATTACAATACAACAATACTGGTGTTGACAGTGAACAGTAAGAGAAGATGCCAAATCATTCAAAACAAGCATTTTGCTTTTAGGAGCATCGTGCCAGCGTGCAGCGCTGTTCCAAAACGTGTCAACGTGTGTCGTTGCCTGGGAAACGCACATCCCATAATACAAGTGTTCACATCGCATCCCATAATAGTATGATGATACTTAGGATGCCATTGCGAACATAGATGCAAACAGGTTAGCTAAAAGTTTAGCGTCGCCAGCGAGGGCGCTCCACCGTTGCGGTCGGGGTACGTTTCGAAATCCCTCCAGGCCTGAAAAATGTTCTAGGGGGGAAACACTGATTATGTACGTCTCATGCACTGTGCTGGTAAGGAGTGTAATTAAAACATAATTCCGTGCCATTTCGGCACAATTTGCAGCAGTTTTTGTTTGTAATGTACTATTGTTCACCTCCCGCGAAGACATGGCGCCGACAAGCATTCATCGACGTTGAGCTCACAGTTGAACCCTGTGAAGCCATCGGGACACAGGCAGTGGTATCGACCAGGCGCGTCGATACACCTCCCACTGTTTTGGCACGGTGTGGAACCACACTCGTCAATGTCAAGTTCACACCATGTCCCTAGGAAGTAAAATGCCACATTTTAGCAAGAGATCGTATATTTGACAACTGGCAAAAGTGTTGTGTTTTTACTCTTTTGACCTTTTGTGTTTTCAGACGTGCAAGGACAGAAAAGCAGAGTGGATGGTTGGGGGGGGGGGGGGGGAGTCAGGTGTATGCCTGTATGGACAGCTGATTCACCATTTGAAGGTTCTATTCTGCCATCAAGGCACGCATAGATTCATCTGTATTTCCTAATCATAAAGAACACACGTAATACGGTATACGTAAAGTACTGTATGCAAACGAACTGGACATTTCACTGAAAGCAACTTTGCAGGGTCAACTTTGCAGGGTGTAGAATGATGTAATGACGACGACTTCCTAACTTATTATTTATTTTCCTTATCTAAGCTCGATGCACTTTGCCTCGGTATTTGCACTGTACGTCTCAGGGAGATGCTTTTCACCGTCTCACTGTTGGAGAAATTTAACAATGACAATAAAGATACCGTACTTGAATAAATAATTTGCAACTGAAACTGTCAAAATGAGACCATCTCCTGTCAACAAATCAGAACATAAGTTGACAAACATCCAGCGTGATCCAGATAAGTCACTAATATTGTCCAGAATTTGGAAGTAAATGGATCGTGCCGAATTCTACAAGTGGACAATTTTGTTCTGTTTTGTTCAATTCCTCCAGGAATCAAGCTGAAAAATGATGAATGAGCTTTGCATCTCCGGGCTCAGACATATATAAACAGACTTGGTGAATTTCTTAGCCATTACTGTAACCCAAAAAATAACAACACAGGCTTGAAATGGAAAATGGACTCTGCATGAGGAACTATATAGATGTCACGCATGCACAGAAGCAATACATTCAAAACAACAGTATTCGCTTTAGAAGGGAAATCTGTGTTCTTCACTTTTAGATCATATTATTTCAAGCCACCATTTGCATAATCCATAGAGCAATGCTCTCAATTCATAAATCTTGATCAAGGCTTTCATTGAGGTCAGAGGTCACAACATGGATTGTGGCGTGACATTTCACACTGAAGCCAAACCATTAAAACGGCAACATCTCCTACATCACCAGTCTACAGTAGGCGGGTCTGATGCCGACAAAGCCCCACTACACCATGTACACTACATCATGTACGGAGCTATTGTGAGCTCAAGCTCCCTCAGGGCTGAACAATATAGAGGTGCTACACTGGAGTGTGCACTATGTGAAGGGATGGAGTACAAAGCAACTCGGATGACATGCGAGTGGAAACAGGAGAAGCTGCTTCTGTAAAACATCTCTCCATACAGCACTTTAGAGAAGAGAGAGACCTGTTTTGATCTTATGCCACTACGGTTATTACAGTCAATGTTTGCACAAACAGTGAATGTTCTTCACATCAGAACTAGGCCTGGGCGATATGGACAAAGAAAATTGTATTGTGTTGTGTATTTTTGGGCTGAATGGTGATACACTATACTGTATATATATATCTCAGTTTTTTCTATGAAGTGGGCGAAATGTTCAGTTGTAAGTCATAGCCACATCTGAGATGTCACAAGCACTTTGATTCAAACAAGACTGTAAATGCCTCTATTGAGATTGTGACAATGTTGTATGGAGACTATTGGTGCTTTCACAAAATATTGACACAATGAGATTTTTGATCAACATCAGTTATCAGGATTTAGAACACGGCTCTCTTGAATACTCGATTCTGATTGGTCAATCAACAATATTCACCGGTCATTATTTCTCGACAACCGACCGCTGCTCTGCCACACCTGGATTAATCAGTTGATAAGAGCCTTTTGTCAGCAAGCCACTACTAATTAGGCCAACCAGTTGCAGCTGTGGTGTCTTGTGTGCCAATTACGAATGAAACCGCTTTGTCGCTGAAAACGCTATTAAAAAATATATTTGAATAATTATTTTTGTCAGATTATTGAATGATTTAGTTGTAGGCCGTGTTCTAAGCGGGATAATGTATATTGAGGTGGTGATTACTGGGAAATAATGACCTTCAGGTGAACGATTAAGCCCTCCGCTACGCGTCGGGCTCAATCCACCTGTCGGTCATTATTTCCCCTGTAATCACCGCCTCAATATACATTATCCCTTACATAATGACTAAGTGGGTAAAGTCAAATAATAGAACAGCTAGAACAGCGTGGTAAGTTCAGAAAATGACATAATTTTACTGTAATGCGGCCTTTAAAAGCAGGAAAACCATAACCATATCCAAAATCTAAGACCATATCTAGTCTAATATCACCAGAGTGGAAAGAGTACTGAAAAATCCTACTCAAGTACAATAATAATGTACTCAACTACAACAAGTATTACTTTAGCGAAAATTAACTCAAGTAAAAGTAAAATTACTAGTCCAGGAAATTACTCAAGTATTTTATTTACTAATTTATTTTATTTTATTTTATTGTTGTTGTTGTTTTTTTTACTCTGAATGGCCTTTGTATCTACCTGCCCAGGGACTCCAGATGGAAAGTAGCCTATGGCTAAATCTGTTACAAAGCATCTCTTCCCCTATGGGGTTTAATTGAAGAAAAAAAAAGTAACCTTAAAAAAGTAGCCTATTTAAAAGTACTCAAGTACAAGTACATTTACGTTACTTAGGATGATAAAAGATGATATGAGGATAAAATGTTACCAGTGTTATGGATGTTCAGTTTGGAGACGAGCTAGAGCTGCTAGCAGCAGCAATATCACAATCACATATACATCCATTTAGCTACAGTACGGTTATCAGATCCCAATCACATATACATCCATTTAGCTACAGTACGGTTATCAGGTCACAATCACATATACATCCATTTAGCTACAGTACGGTTATCAGATCAAAATCACATATACATGTACATCCATTTAGCTACAGTATGGTTATCAGATCAAAATCACATATACATGTACATCCATTTAGCTACAGTACGGTTATCAGATCACAATCACATATACATCCATTTAGCTACAGTACGGTTATCAGATCACAATCACATATACATCCATTTAGCTACAGTACGGTTATCAGGTCACAATCACATATACATCCATTTAGCTACAGTACGGTTATCAGATCAAAATCACATATACATGTACATCCATTTAGCTACAGTACGGTTATCAGATCAAAATCACATATACATGTACATCCATTTAGCTACAGTACGGTTATCAGATCAAAATCACATATACATGTACATCCATTTAGCTACAGTACGGTTATCAGTTCACAATCACATATACATCCATTTAGCTACAGTACGGTTATCAGGTCACAATCACATATACATCCATTTAGCTACAGTACGGTTATCAGGTCACAATCACATATACATCCATTTAGCTACAGTACGGTTATCAGGTCACAATCACATATACATCCATTTAGCTACAGTACGGTTATCAGATCACAATCACATATACATCCATTTAGCTACAGTACGGTTATCAGGTCACAATCACATATACATCCATTTAGCTACAGTACGGTTATCAGGTCACAATCACATATACATCCATTTAGCTACAGTACGGTTATCAGATCACAATCACATATACATCCATTTAGCTACAGTACGGTTATCAGGTCACAATCACATATACATCCATTTAGCTACAGTACGGTTATCAGATCACAATCACATATACATCCATTTAGCTACAGTACGGTTATCAGATCACAATCACATATACATCCATTTAGCTACAGTACGGTTATCAGATCACAATCACATATACATCCATTTAGCTACAGTACGGTTATCAGATCACAATCACATATACATCCATTTAGCTACAGTACGGTTATCAGTTCACAATCACATATACATCCATTTAGCTACAGTACGGTTATCAGGTCACAATCACACATACATCCATTTAGCTACAGTACGGTTATCAGATCACAATCACATATACATCCATTTAGCTACAGTACGGTTATCAGTTCACAATCACATATACATCCATTTAGCTACAGTACGGTTATCAGACCACAATCACATATACATCCATTTAGCTACAGTACGGTTATCAGATCACAATCACATATACATCCATTTAGCTACAGTACGGTTATCAGATCACAATCACATATACATCCATTTAGCTACAGTACGGTTATCAGCAGTGTCAAGTGAAACTGAGATTTCTAAACTAATGCGATGAGGGAGATCATTACAATTTGATCATCTACACCTCGTGTCTAATTCAATCGGTGCGAGCCGCCACTTTGGGTGCGCTAAATGTGGACGTGATTCTGGACCCGTTAGCGAGCAGTCCCATGACCCATATCATGCTGTTTTCACAGTGCAGTGTGCAAAAGAAATATCTGAATTTACTCATTTATTCAGTGTACATTTAAAAAAGTACTCTCAAGTAGAATATCTATTATTAAAAAATACTTGAAGAAAGAGTAAGTATAGCATTATAAAAATACTGGGGGAAAAAACTACTACTCACTTGGGTACTTTCCAGCTTTGCATATCACATATTGATATATTATTATTATTATTATTATCGATATATTGCCCAGCCCTAACGTATAATATATCTTCTTAGAGCAATAGATCATGTCAGCCTTCACTGTTCTAATGATCAATGTAGGCATCCAGAGGCAGAGATGGTAATAATAATAACAATATCATTTTGTTTAACAGGTAAGACATGCAAATGACAAAAGCCCTACCAGCAAACACAATAGCAAGGAGAACACAGATCATCATCCGGCAATGTGCTGACTACACACTCTGTGACAATGTGCTGATTGCACTGTAGCATCACTCAAGGGAACGTGCTCCTAAATGATAGGTGAAGAAGGCGAAGCAGAAGGTGACGGATCATCTGGTTAAACCATGATTTATATCAACAAGAAGAATAGCCATTAATCATGTCATAGTAATGACTTTCCGTGCTCAGTATAGAACATGGCTGCTACATAGTTAAATAGTACATTATTGAGATGGCACAACCTCCAGAACAAAATGCCCGAAATAATGTTCTGACCCAGGAAACTACAGCTGAGATCAAACAACCTATAGGGCTGCACAATTATCGGTCACAGACACACATCACTGCAGAGGGGCAGTGAAATTTGTCTTCCCGCGTTCGACCCGTCCTGGCTCGTCCTCCTCCGTGGTCAGGCCAGGAACGCTGGGCAGCTGTGCAGTGAAGCGCCCAGGGACCAACTTCTTCCAACCGCCGCTGGTTAGACGACCATCTTCTGCATGTTTTTAGCGGGGGGGTTATATATGGAGGAAACCTCAGGGGAGCTCAGGGGAGAACATGCAAACTCCACACAGAAAAGCCCTTTCTCACAAGAGAACCCACCTGGGCACCAGGCAGCAAAGGCATAGGGAGACATACCCCCACTGCCAACAGCATCCCAGGGGGGAATCGAACCCAGGACCTTCTTGCTGTGAGGCGAGTGCGCTACCACTGCAACATATATGTGTGGGTGTGTGTGTATATTGGCAATGTGGGCTCTGTTCTCTGTTTCAATTTTTGTCCCACTGATGATGTCATCGGTGAGGTCATAAGGGGGCACACACACACACACAAGGAGGCATTGTGAAATCAATGATGATGTCATCAGTGATGTCATAAGGCAGCGCACGCACACACATACACACACCCTGATGATGTCATCAGTGACTTTGACTAATATTGCGCCTCCAGCTATTTGAAGATTGCGGTAGGCCACATTGTGATTTAGATGAATTGTGCAGCCCACAACCAACCAAAGTCTAACATACAGTATAAGGATCCTTTTGGTGAAAGGGAGTGTACAATGTTTTAATAGTCTGATTGCACCAATATAACATGTATAAAACCAATTTCAAAGCATAAGTAGGCTGCATGTGATGAGACTATATCCATAACTAAAGACTTCTGTTCAGCAAGAAACACTTGTTTCATGTTCATGTCAGCCCTCTAAGCGGGTCGTACAGCCTTTGATAACAGTGAGAATAATGATGAAAGCTGTCACAGAGAGGCGCATTAAACAATATTACACTTTCTCAAAGCCGGGAAATGTGAAATCTAAAAGCTCTTGAAAAATGTCCATTCAATAAGGAAACGCCAGGGGGCCTTTAGGCACTCTGAAAAGACGCCTGCTGTGACCAGAAGCAGTGAAATCAAAAGAAGTTTGACTGAAGTAGCGTCAATCTCACAGTATATAATATAAAAAAAAAGTATAGAAAAAAAGAAGCATATAACTGAACTACAACTCCTAAGAAACTTGAATAGGAGGTGGAGGCGGCTTGTTATTATAGCTTCATCACATCAGTGAAAGCAGGCAGATGTAGCACAGGGCTAATTTATTAGCAAGCCGCTTCAACCGTCAGGGTAGAAATGGATTTTGGCATCTCGTATTCAAAAAAAACCCTGGCTTCCAAGATGGAAGAGGCAAGTAAGACACGTATCTATTTGATATTAGCATCAAAGTGCCACAACGCGTTACAGTATCTCAGTGACGGAGCGGACGACACATCATAACAGTGAAATAGAATCACACATTTCAATCAATTCCTATCAATCTACAGAGAGCGACACTCACTGTGTGCCATGAATCACCCGACAACAGACCCAATATATATATATATATATATATATATATATACGGTATATGCACCCTTTTTTTCTTCTTCTTGGAAAGTTGCAATTCTGCTCCCATCTGTTACTAGAGCAAATATGTTGTATGAGTTCTCGTTGGTTTGAGCCAATCCAAAATATCTCCTCTGGCCGGGCTCTCTGGGGGAAGCCTGTTTCCTCAGATGAGCTTAGAGCAAGAGAAAAAGTAATGACTTGTACTATGCTGTGGCGGCGTGGGCCTAAGAATAAAAGCTGCTGCTGGGGGAATTGGGCCGTGCGTGTCAGGATCTGCTCTCCAGAGTAGCAATACCTCAGAGACTCCCCCCGCCACCCCCCCAGTTCTTTTTCTACTGGGGAAGGATAAATTGATGATACAGTGTGGAAGACAAATGAAATTAATCTTCCCGGTACCTGACAGGAATCGGCTTTAGATAGTGGTGAGCGAACACACGCGCGCACTCACGCGCACGCAATAAAATAAAAAAAAGCTCGATATCCGTCTGGATGGAAAATAAGACAAATGGATTGAAGTAAAAACAACAATAGTGCGCCGAGACTAAAGAGGCTGATGAAATCAAGGCAAGTAAGAGACATTGACACGCTTGCATCAGATAAAGCAGGTGGCGCGGGGGGTTTTATCTCTTGTTAGCTTTAGCGGGCGGCAGGCAGGACTGGGTCGAGGCTAATTAAAAGGAACCATTGTGAAGGCGTTTCTACTACGAGAAGCCAGACCCGTGTCAATAGCACGAGGCCCAACAGCCGTCACGATAAGCTTTGGACTTTCGCATCGATCTCGATGTCACCGAGAGGCACCGGCTGTACCTGAGTAGCCCGGGCGACAGGCGCACTGGAAGCCCCCGGGCTGGTTGAGACAGACGCCCTCGTGGAGGCAAGGTGACGCCTCACACTCGTTCACGTCCAGGTCACACAGAGCGCCGAAATAAGCAGGAGGGCAGAGGCAGTGGAACCTGCAGGAGACCACATCACATGTAATAAGCAGGAGGGCAGAGGCAGTGGAACCTGCAGGAGACCACATCACATGTAATAAGCAGGAGGGCAGAGGCAGTGGAACCTGCAGGAGAGACCACATCACATGTAATAAGCAGGAGGGCAGAGGCAGCAGAACCTGCAGGAGACCACATCACATGTAATAAGCAGGAGGGCAGAGGCAGTGGAACCTGCAGGAGACCACATCACATGTAATAAGCAGGAGGGCAGAGGCAGTGGAACCTGCAGGAGAGACGACATCACATGTAATAAGCAGGAGGGCAGAGGCAGTGGAACCTGCAGGAGACCACATCACATGTAATAAGCAGGAGGGCAGTGGCAGTGGAACCTGCAGGAGACCACATGACATGTAATAAGCAGGAGGGCAGAGGCAGTGGAACCTGCGGGAGACCACATCACACGTAATAAGCAGGAGGGCAGAGGCAGTGGAACCTGCAGGAGACCACATCACATGTCACCATTTAGAAGTACAGTCAATACTAAACCGTATTGCGTATTGCTATTTTGACATGTTTATCTTAAACCAGAATTCTTTTTTTTCATAAAGATCCCCTAACGTCATGTTTTAAGATGTATATAAAATACTCTACGTTGACTAATAATTTGTGTAAAATTAAAAGTTAAATGATCTGGTTAAAAATCCTTAAAATGACTTCCCCTGTAAATATCTGAAAAAATATGCAGAATCTGTAAATGTGCACATATTTTTTTATCATTAACTGCTGAATATGTGTCAAACTTTGCACAGACATCAAGCTCAAACATCCGACTGAAGGAAGAAGAAGAAAAACATATTCTTTGTGTGGAGGGGGTGATTACACATCTTACTGTATGTACAGATATGAATTCTACATCTAAACAAAACAGCAGAAACTAAGGCTGAAGGTTTTTATTCCTAAATTGACGAGCAGCTCTCTTGATTCAGCAGCGAACAGTATGGGAGAGAGGAAAGCGATGGCAAGTTACTGAAAGTTACTGCATGGTGTCGGCACTATAGAGAGCCAAAGTGGAACGTCACTTCCTGCTTCAGCACTGTACCAGAGATTTTCATCCGCAATTTATTTTCCCATATACATTTCGTAAAATGCTTATAAAAATAGTTTTACTTGTTCAAACCAAACGGTTCAGATATATTCAGAGACAGGAGAGATCACATAACATTTCACTCTGACCAAAATGTCAAAAAATGCGGGTTTAAAGAAAAAAAAAATCAATGTTATTTATTTTTATGTTTTGGTCCGAGTGAAATGTTCTATGGTCTCTCCCGATTCTAAATACAGCTGAACCGTTTGGTTTGACCAAGTAAAACTATTTTTATAAGCATTTTACTAAATGTCTATGGGAAAAATAAATTGCAGAAGAAAATCTCTGGTACAGTGCTGAAGCAGGAAGTGACGTTCACTTTGCCTCTCTATGCAAACGACAGCGGCTGCAATTATTTCCTGTCTGTGTCCCTTCAAGTGACTTAATTTGAATTCTGTTTGATGACTTATTATTAGTGAAGGGAAGGGCCTCATGGGTGCAATAACGTCGTTTATTCAATTTGTTCCCCGCTCTCCAGCTGCTGCCGATTCTTCTCTCCCCTGACCACACACCTCTGAGGAGCCGCTTACCGTGTGCTACTAACACTTCAAGTCATTAGATACTCCAATAAAAACTAAACTAAGTTTGTGATAAGTAATTTTTCATGGCTAAAGCAAGTTACATCGTGTCAAATTTCAGTCATGTGCTAAAATGTATTTGTTGCCATATGCCAAAATAGAACAGCAGCGCCTTATTGAGGAAACTGTACAGCAGTGGTGGAAAGCTTTTCAGGAAAATAAAAATAAAAACTTTTTTGCAAAAGCTTCACAGTTCAACGAAAATATTTTATGCTTTAAATCTAAAATGGTTCATCGATTACATTCTAATCTAACAAACCTATCAATTTAAAAGTCAAGCACGTTACCGTGGAAACAATTAACCTTTAGCCCAAAATCACAAATCAGAATGAGGGGATCCCCGGTATACTTTCTATCTTGTAAGGGCTCCTTGGCTGAAAAACATTTGAGAACCTCTGCTGTACAGTACACAAAGTAGACTGGTCTGAGAAAATACTGTACAAATACATATACTATACTATAATGTGTTCCTTTTCACAGTCAGAAAAGCGAACTATTGCAGATCCTTTCCATCATGTGAAAGCCCTATAGTCCATACTGCACAGCGGATGAAAAGATACGTGTAGATTGTGACCCTGTGTGCACACACAGTGCAGCTCAGACTGACTGAATAGAAGCGAGCGTGGGCTGTGTGAGTCTACTGTAGTCTGGTACAGATGGACTTGTCGGGTCAGGGAGAGACAGAGGCAGGGGGTGTGTTCGTACGCTGCTCGCTGTGCGCTGCGGAGGGAGGTTAAAACACACCTGATGTGTGAACTCCCTGGACTGTACAATCAGGGGAGTTGCTCAGAGCAAGGCTGGGTCACCCGGGAGCAAAACCATGACGGGAGACAAACTGCAGACAAACCATTTAGGACTTGAATTGGCCCTGGGACTTCTCTCCCCATCTGTCCGACTAAGCCCAGAGGCCCCGCGGCTCCCATTAAGCACAGAGGAGGAGGGAAGTGCCAGTGGAGGAAGCCCCAATCTAAGATACATGATGTGCTCCTGCTCACTTTGCTCTCTGTCTTTTACAATCGCAGCTTAAATGTGTCAAGGAGGAAGAGAGGCTTGCTACCTAAACTGTAACAGCATACCCTCATGTGCTTTCTCTTTGAAAAGGCTTTTTTGTTTGTTCCGCGGTCAAAACAAACACCTCGGGAATGATGTTCACTCATCTATTAATTTTTCATATTCACATAGACACAGATACATGAAAAGGTCTGGTGCAAAACCATAACATGTTATTATTCATCGTACTCACGCGTTCACAAGGTCTTGGCAATTGGCGGCATTGTGGCACGGGCTTGAGGCGCACTCATTGATATCTTCCTCACAGCGAAGGCCAGAGAATCCCTTCTTACAATCACAGCTTAACAAGGAGAAAAAAATCATTAATATTGATATGTTGTCTCACATGCAAAATAGAAAATCTATTTGTTTCCTACTGGCACACGTGCAGAGGGAAAAAAAAGATGAATAGGAATTTAATTATATTAATTACACACCACATTGAGATTGATTGTACATACAGTATAGCATAGGTCTGGGTGTTGACCGTTTAACTAAACCTAAAGCTAAATTTCACCTAAACCTAAAGCTAGATTGCAAAAAAATAATAATCAGAGATTGTTATCAATTTGACCTCAATAATCCAAATGATGCATTATTAAATCCACAACTGACAGATCTCCTTTTTTCCTTTTTTAAGAAAGGCCATGAGCTCAGAATAAATCTATGACCTCATGCTAATCTGTTAGCAACATGGTTAGGTTTGAGGTGGTGTGCAGGCAGGCTACTTTACTAACGCTCACAATCCTGACATTGCTCTGCCTTGTCTGAATGAAAAGCTATTTCTGGATCTTTTACCTGTAACCGTTGACCCGGTCCAGACAGTGGCCCTGGCTCTGGCACGGACCTGAGCTGCACTCATTGGTGTCAATTTCACACCGGGTTCCCTCAAATCCTGAAAGATAGATGAGATGGTCATGGATCAGCAAGCCCCACTACATGGTGCAGACGTCAGGAGCGATGATAACAAAGGCCCTAGTGAATGCCATTTTAATGGAACTAGTAGCCCCTGTAGCATATCTCATCTTCCAGCTCTCAGCAACCACTGTTTCCCCTTTGAGAGTGTATAAGTCTAATAATACTTTAGTGCCACAGACAGATTGGTCTGAGGGTTGGTGGTTTGGGGTTTGGGAGGCATGTGTGGGCGTGTGCGTGCGCGTGTGTGTTTGCGTGTGCGAGTGAGAGTGTGTGTGAGACAGAGGGAGAGAGAAAGAGAGAGAGAGAGAGAGCGAGTAGGAGGACATCTTGTTAAGTTAGGGTAAGAGGGAGAGGCTAAGCCCAAGAGGTCTTTTGCCCTGGTTCATTAGGGGGTTGAGGGGCAGGATGGCTAAGCAGATCAGCCTGGATGTTTTGTTAGACGTCTGAAGGCAGCCTGGGAGCTTGTAATGTTCTGCCTGCTGGAAGTATTCCTCCTGGTGCCATGAAAAGCCTTGGTCTGCTGCATAACATGGTTCTGTTGCACAACAACAACAACTATAGCGTACTCTTAATTTGACCCATCCTGACCTCCACTAGAACAAATGGTAACTTGGTGCTCATAAATGTCTCTCCCCAGACGTATCAACTGCATTTCCATTTCTTGTGTGGCAAAATTATTTTGCTAGATGATCAGCGCTGCACCTAGCTAACAATACAATACAAAATATCAAAACAAGTGGATGGTGTTTCGCTAGAAACTCCCAAACTGCTCCCAAACTGATCATACTAGGGATCAAACGATTATCGGTTTAATGATAAACCATGATAAAATTCCTGATGATTAGTATTACCGTTTAAAATTAACCGTTAAACACTTTAATTATCATTCAAACTGCATTTGATTAGTGCACTTTGAAAAACACGGTAAATACTGTCCATCAACCAAAGTTAGCAACAGTCTCTGAGTTTTCAATATAAAACTTGGTGAAATGATTTCAGTGAGTGTATCGTACTTCTTAGGCCTGAGTTTTCCATATAAAACTTGGTGAGATTTCAGAGTGTATCAGTACTTTTTGAACAGTTTCAGCACATTTGAACAATGCCGTGATCATAACCGTGATCATTCTGCTCACTAGGATCGTGATATGAAATTTTCCCACCGTTTCATCTCTATATCCGTCTACATTCAAAACTGAAGAAAGGCAAAATTCCCAACACAGCTGAGGGCGATGTGAATAAAAAGAAAGGTTAGACTGTGACACTGACACGTGTGCATCTTGGGACGCGAGGAGGATGAGAGGGAATGTATGGGAGCACGTCTGCTGAGTTATGGGACAGCACAGGGTTCCCCCGGCTGGCCTGTCAGTCAAAGCAATGGTGGGGAGCACCTCGGGGACAATTTCCAATGTCAACGCAATGTAATGCATCTTCTGCCACTAAGCAGTGACTGCAGGCTTCTCTCCGTCAGAGGACAGAGAGAGGGATACCCAAGGCGCGTGCTCACCTACTCATTCCATCATCTGGCTTGTGCCGTGTGATCACTACTCCTGCCACGGAACGTCTCCAAGGAGAAGAAAGTGCTGGTGATCCCCGGTGAATAGTGGAGCTAACTCTGATGGACGTTTCAATCGAAATATGAGTGATGTCTTCATTTTAAGGGGTGCACATTTGGCTTTTGACTGGCTACAATTCTAACGATTGTCTTCTTATCAAAGAAGCTGTCGTTGCCCGAGATGTCACCATAGCCCAGCTACATTAGGTCATATGTTCTGGGCGTGTACTTCACTAGAGAATTTCCGGACGAGAATTTTTGAGGCAATATCTTACATCTGTCGTGAAACAGTAGATCCCGGTCCCACTGTCGCTGTCTTTGGGGGGTTTCCAATTGAAAAATTTTCTGCTCTCCAGGCAAATGCTACAGCTTTTGTATCGCTGCTGGCCCGAAGGCTAATCCTCCTGCAGTGGAAGTCAGATAAACCTCCGTCATTCAAACAATGGGTTAAGGAAGTGCTTTCTATGATCCCATTAGAGAAGTTGAGGTACAATCGAAGCAACTCACGAGATAAATATGTCAAAACCTGGGCCCCTTTCATAGAATTTGTTGAAAGTATATCTCTCTCTTGATAAAATCTTTTCTCATACCATGACACAATTGTATACAGGAGCCAGCCAGTTGGATTCAATAATGTTGTAAGTCTAACGTTCAAACACCTAAAGTAATGTACTGTACATGTATGAATGTATACCTGCTGTAACCAGACCACTGATTTTTCTTTTCTTTTCATTTTTTTTTTCTCTTTTTGTATTCACCCCACCAAGGCCTTGGGGTGGGAGGGGGGGATTCTATACCTGTAAACTGAAAAATGATAAATAAAGTGTTGAAAAAAAAAAAAAAAAAGCTGTCGTTTTGATACAGCTGTAGCACAAAGGGGGCTGATTTTAAAATTGTTACCTGCAGTTGCTTGTATTCACCTTATGTAGCCACACCCATTTGACCCGGTTGTGTGGTCGTGTGACGACTTCCGGCAAAAAAAAAGAAAAAGAAAATGGCTGGCTGCTCCAATATCATCTAACTCTGAATTAACTAATAATTTAGCCAATTGTATGTAACATACCAAATAAAAGCAAACGGCAATGTCTAAGAATGCAACGCCATGTAACTGGCTCGTTAAGTCTCGCATTCCAGGGAAGTACGTTAACGTCTGCGGGTTTTGTAAGATGTAAATGGCGCGAGCGCTCGGAGGAGAGAAAACTATCTGAAGCTTTCTTTGTTGGAGTCCAGGTATGTTTTACAACAAAGTGCTCATCATTGTCGACGATAACGTTATCTGACCTGGCTAACAGTGGATACTCGCTTGCTTGCTGTGTACCGAGCTCAAAGTAGTAGGCTACATTCTTTGTTTTACCCCCTGCACTGTCTGCTATGACGTTCTTTCATATTTGGCGCCGTGACCGCCGGAAGTGTTAACACGACCCGGAAGAATTTGGCCCACCCCAGCGTCTGAACATAAGGTGAATAGAGTACGGTCTTATGATCTGTGGAATAATTTTTCTTTTTTTTTTGCCGTCCCGAAATCAGAGATATCACAATTGGGTTTATATTTGGATGTTTAATTATAGCGCCCTTATCACACCAATCACAGAAATGTGTAAGAATAGCAAGCAAGGCCCAAAATTATAGTCCCCCGATCTGGCCAAACAACAGAACACAGTGCCAAGAAGATGCACAACTGTACCACTCAAAGTTTCGGCATAATCCGGCCAGTGGCATGGCAGTTATGTCCAGTCAGGGTTTGAAAATGTGTAGTTCTATCTGTGGGCAGGACACTACAGGTGGACAGGAATATTCAGTTCAATATCATGCACAGAGTAAGCAAGCAGAATATTGATTCATATGGTTGAGGTCATATTTAAGCTGTTGACATGAACCTTTGATTGCCTCTAACTGAGTCTCCCTGTTTCCATGAATAAACAAATAGTTGTGTTTACCGGCGGGGTGTCCCGCCCACAGATACAACGCTCCCTCAGCAAAACAGTCTGAAAAGGAGCAGTTGCCAGCTACCCTCTTTCACTGAGCAGCAGCATCCTTGCAACAGACTAGAGGAAATAAATGATAATCCCAGCATTAATAGTAATACAGTACATGGTTTTTGTTGACATCAAATTGACACATTTGTGACACAAATGTGTCAAAGATGTGCATGCAAGCCCACATTAGTTGACTACCAGATGTTAGACCCTGTTTTAATTTAAACAGTTTGATACATTATGCATGAATGAAGCCTGTAACCTCTTTTTCACTGTGCTGTGTAAATAAGTGTTTAAGTATGCTGTCATTTTGACTGCTGCTAAACCAAAGCCTCTCTGGCTTTAGCAGGCCGTGACGTTATTGTTTCGGTAGCTCACTTACAAACGGCACAGTGTGCTGTGCGCTGTGTGCACGGAGTAACCTGGCTCCTGTTAAACTGCTTACATGCACCCTTTGCACTGTAATGCTGTAATGGTAGAATGACTGATACTTTTGCCCTCACAGCACCCTGCAAATGATTACCCCTTTTGCCATGCAAATAAAATAATATCCGTATCCACCGACAAAAAAAAAGTACATCTGAGGAATAGCAGTCTATACGTTTACAGTGGAAAGAAATAAAAATGTAAGCAAGCTTTTTGAAGGTGTTCACTGAAGGTAGGGTGTTTCTGTATTATGCCAGGATGGAATGGAGGTCCACTCACAATGCCCTCATTTCAACTCTGCCAGTGGTCATTCACTGCCTCTGTGAAATGTGAAAGCACAGATATCTGCTAGATGTCCTAAAGGGAGGAACTGAAGGCAGAGAGCTGGGGTGCAGGTGTCATCTCATAGGTCAGCCCTATGGGCTCGGATAAGACTTATAGCTGGAGGTGCAATGGTGAGACACATACTCTAAGCACTGGCAGGCTGTGCTACACTCCACTCTAGCTTGGCTCCATTTGGCTATTTTTGTAGCCAGTCAAGCATTCATGGGCTAAACATAATGAGTTTAGACACAGACTATGCACAAAGCAATTGCTAATTTGTATGACAGTACAAGCTAGAAGAAAAACATGACCTCTCAGGGCTGTAGAGTGGTACAGTTTTGCTAGCATAATGCTATTAAAATTATTCTGTGCTAGTGAGCTTTTCATTCTTATATAATGCTGGATAGTTTATGGATACTAATGCATCATTTTTCTTGTTATATTTTGTGAGTAAAATCTGTGACAGGGTGCTCTGATCTGAGATCAAATGGTTCGAGTGAATTTATGAAAGCGCACCCATTTAAAGATTTTGCTACTTTTTTGTCGAATAAATAAAGCAATTTCCGTTCTGAATTTAACAAAAAGAACCGATAAGAATACCGTTAAAGTACAAGATCGATAAGCAGTATCGGTAAGGGTAGCAGTACGGTTACAATCGTAACAATACCCATCCCTATCTACATGTATATGACCAATATCAAATTAAATGGGACCAACAAAGCATGTGTTTAACCGCCACCTGTGCGTACAATTACATTTATCTTTGTGCTACTGAAATGTTGAGCTTTCTAGCAGCAGTGTGCTACCAGCGAATAAAGTCAGCGTAAAGCCCTGCCTCTTCCCCTCACAGTCGGTATCACGTGCGTGCAGAGACCTTTGCTCGTGCACTGGGGGAGGCACGCTGAGGCACTGAGATTCAACACCTGCTATTTCTTTATATATATATTTTCTCACCTCTATATTCAGGCACTTTCAACATATCACTAACTACTTCTGGAATGGAGCCGTGAGTCACAAACTGTTTAGTCAATTAAATTAAATTAAATTCAATTTATTGTTGTCCACAATGTGGAAATGTGTCTTTGGCTTCACAGGTTTGCTTGCACACATGAAAAGTACAGTACACAGACACAGTACACAGCACAGGAAATGATAGGGTACATAATACAACATAGAACAATACAACAGGACAACAGCACATTACAGACAGCGATCACGGACATGGTTCTGATGTGGATGAGTCTGACGTTTATGAATTTAGCAGATTTATTGCGTTTGGTATGAGAGATTTTTTGTAGATGTTGCTGCAGGAACTCTATAGGAAATACAAGGACCCTCAGTGTCAGTGCTATCCAGTAATAGAAAACTCTTCAAGAGACTATCTTTGATCTCAATTCAGTCATTGTATTTGGGGGCGAAATGGCAACTGTGGAGGTTTATGTTCTTTT
The DNA here is from genome assembly GCF_964638095.1 of Poromitra crassiceps. Classification (NCBI taxonomy): domain Eukaryota; kingdom Metazoa; phylum Chordata; class Actinopteri; order Beryciformes; family Melamphaidae; genus Poromitra; species Poromitra crassiceps. The sequence goes on along the minus strand of NC_139647.1, from coordinate 7,400,648 downwards.
ATGTTAGTTTAGTTCAAAGTCCAACAGCGCTTCCCAACCTTTTTTGACTCAAGGCCCACTTGGAAATCTCAAAAAGGTTTGCGGCCCACATCCGACCGTGATCAGTACAGAAGCCAAAATGCCTCCTCAGAGAACCTTTTATTTGAACAAGAAAAGGAGCGGTCCATCAGCACCACACGGAAAATGAGAAACTAAAAGTGAGGGGCTATATGCAATAGGCTAATTAACAAATAATTAATTACAAATTAAATAATGGTATCATTCAACAATGGAGAAATGCATTATCATACATAATCGTAATGTTTTGCAAATGATTTGGCGGCCCACTTGCAATACCTCTGCGGCCCACAGGTTGGGAATGGCTGAGTTATAATAACTTGAACTGTGGGGCAAAATACAGCACATTTCATTAACTAATTGGATAAGACAGTATGTGTGGGTCACATGATATGAAATTGTGCGATGGAAATGCAAAAAGGGGATATCTTGTTAATTCATTATCAAATTTACTATAAAGAATTTATACAAAAATATTCATTATACGATCAGTTTACTCATGCCATGTAGTGTAGTCTCAAAATTAAGATTTTGTGCCATTATATTCAAAAGAGGCTAACTGAAAAATATTGTATATACTGATAGGAAATTGAATTGAGATGCACCTACAATATATCCTGACAAGAACAATCTAGCTTTCTCTGCCTCATCTAGAAAATATAATTATCACCTAAACTCAATGCAATACATGAGGAAATGTGGTCTTGACAATATTGCCAATGTTTGAAGTGATTAAAAAAAAATCAAAATCATGTTATACCAGTCCATAAGTGGGGATGTGCGTGCCACAGCTCTGTGCAGACTTACCAGAAACTGCTCATAAACAGCTTAAATATGGGAAAATACCGTTTCAGATTGATTGGCCAACCCGTTGAGGAGAGAAATGGATGCAGACAGACGGACAGAGTCATTTTATAGTGAGATATTTGTCAATTCCCTTGCTGGCACAGCTACAGGAAATCATGAAGCAACTTGGTACAGTAGGACACCATTTCAATCTTGTGGAAGGTGATGGCTGCCATACCAATAAAGGGGCTTGTTCTCCATCTGTCCAGGAAGGAACACCTCTGGGGAGATTCTCAGCCATGACACCAATATGTGTTTTTTTTCCTCAGTCCACACAATGCTTCTGAATTAATTCACTATATTGCTAAAAAAAAAAATGATTTCCTTATTATATTGCTACTATATTGCAGGAAGAAACAATTGTGCCCCTCTCAAACATATCACCTAAAGCTTCATGAGCAGGTGGGAACTTTGGTAACTAGCACCATGTTGTTTAGAAACATGGAGATGTGCTACATTGACACCATGTTCTTTCTATTGTGCAAATACAATATATAATAATGTAACATCATATTCATAAAACCAGCTGCCATTCTCTTGAATGAAAACTTTGTATTCTCTCTCTCACACTCACACACACACACACACACACACACACACACACACACACACACACACACCCACACACCCACACACACACACACACACACACAATCACATCACTCTATATCTATCTACTGTATCTATCCATCAAAGGGAGCAAGTGGGCAATGTTTCTTCCGTTTAAATTTTTGTCCCACTGATGATGTCAGGCATTGTGACATCATCAGTGTTGTTATTATTATTATTATTATTATTATTATTATTATTATTATTCTTAATAATATTATCTAAAAATACATATTTTCAATTTTCAAAAATGGTTTCTTACATTTTTCCATTTCCCCCTTTCTCTCAAATACCCTGTAGTACCTCCATGTACCCCTAGGGATATGCGTACCCCCCCCCCCCCCCCTTTTGGTTTACATGACTCACGATCTGATGCAACTTTCCCTTTGTAGCATCATCTTTGGTGAGTGCTGTTATGCATGCTGGTTCCATTTGTTGTGCTTGTCGGCCACTAACCCTCACCTCAGTAACCCTCACCTCAGTAACCCTCACCTCAGTAACCCTCACCTCAGTAACCCTCACCTCTATCCTAGCTCTCTGTGTTCAGCTCGCTCTCCACTCAGGTTGAGCCTCCCTGCTGGGGCTCCCTCATTAAGTGGGAAGTGGAACATCTGTGCCGGCCAGGTGATATGACGAAGGCCTCCTGGCCAGCTGCTGCTGCTAGTAAGAACAACTCTTTCCTTCACTTTCTTTTCAGGCCAGTGTCTGGAGAAACATCTGACCACGCCGGAGGTGACACGCGGGCGCCAACCTGCGACCCTCGTGTTGGTAGGCAGGGAATCTACCCGCCCGGACACCCTACTGGGCCGATTTTCATGAAACCTGGTGGAAGGGTGTAGCAGCGTGGGCCAAGGAAGAAGCCATTATGTTTTGGTGCGGATCTGATCCGACTCAGGGAATTGAGCAGACTGGACTAATGGCCTTGGCGGAGGTCTGCGCTCCTTGAGTGCCCTTCTAGTTGTATTTAGTTTGTCACTTCATGCATAGTGTAGTGTAGCATGGACCGTTCTGTTGGCTGTATTCAAGACTTGGACGTACGATAGCAACATGCATTGACAGATCTGCCATTAGTAGAACACTTTAAGAATTTAATTTCATGTCTTAACATACAGTATCTAAATTCAAATGTGTGCTTAGGTGAGACGGACATTCTATCGTGCACAAACGCTTATTTGCGTGGTACTGTTATAGGGATTGAGCTCAGAGGAATCATGTCCTTTGTCTGAGACATGTTGCATCTCATGTCCCACAACACAACCCGCTCAGTCTACGTTCAGCCCTCTGATACAACACAACCCGCTCAGTCTGTGTTCAGCCCTCTGATACAACACAACCCGCTCAGTCTGTGTTCAGCCCTCTGATACAACACAACCCGCTCAGTCTGTGTTCAGCCCTCTGATACAACACAACCCGCTCAGTCTACGTTCAGCCCTCTGATACAACACAACCCGCTCAGTCTGTGTTCAGCCCTCTGATACAACACAACCCCCTCAGTCTACGTTCAGCCCTCTGATACAACACAACCCCCTCAGTCTACGTTCAGCCCTCTGATACAACACAACCCGCTCAGTCTGTGTTCAGCCCTCTGATACAACACAACCCGCTCAGTCTGTGTTCAGCCCTCTGATACAACACAACCCCCTCAGTCTGTGTTCAGCCCTCTGATACAACACAACCCCCTCAGTCTACGTTCAGCCCTCTGATACAACACAACCCGCTCAGTCTGTGTTCAGCCCTCTGATACAACACAACCCGCTCAGTCTGTGTTCAGCCCTCTGATACAACACAACCCCCTCAGTCTACGTTCAGCCCTCTGATACAACACAACACGCTCAGTCTGCGTTCAGCCCTCTGATACAACACAACCCCCTCAGTCTACGTTCAGCCCTCTGATACAACACAACCTGCTCAGTCTACGTTCAGCCCTCTGATACAACACAACACGCTCAGTCTGCGTTCAGCCCTCTGATACAACACAACCCCCTCAGTCTACGTTCAGCCCTCTGATACAACACAACCTGCTCAGTCTACGTTCAGCCCTCTGATACAACACAACCCCCTCAGTCTACGTTCAGCCCTCTGATACAACACAACCCCCTCAGTCTACGTTCAGCCCTCTGATACAACACAACCCGCTCAGTCTACGTTCAGCCCTCTGATACAACACAACCCCCTCAGTCTACGTTCAGCCCTCTGATACAACACAACCCCCTCAGTCTACGTTCATCCCTCTGATACAACACAACCCGCTCAGTCTACGTTCATCCCTCTGATACAACACAACCCCCTCAGTCTACGTTCAGCCCTCTGATACAACACAACCCGCTCAGTCTGTGTTCAGCCCTCTGATACAACACAACCCCCTCAGTCTACATTCAGCACCTCTGATACAACACAACCCGCTCAGTCTACGTTCAGCCCTCTGATACAACACAACCCCCTCAGTCTACGTTCATCCCTCTGATACAACACAACCCCCTCAGTCTGTGTTCAGCCCTCTGATACAACACAACCCCCTCAGTCTGCGTTCAGCCCTCTGATACAACACAACCCCCTCAGTCTACGTTCAGCCCTCTGATACAACACAACCCCCTCAGTCTGATTCCAAGCATAAATTGCATCCCTTCTGTCTCACCACTGTGTGACAGGTGTCAGAGGTCAGAGGGCACAACTATCTCATGCCTTCTGTTTCTGCCCTTCATTAACGGGATTCTGGGCCAAAATATTTCACTGGTACTCCACGGCCTAGAAAATAACCCTACAGCCGGAGGCAGAACCCGCCATCTTCGGCTTCTCGTAGTCCTCTATGGATGGAGAGACTCAGGTTCCTGAGGACCAACTCACTTGGGAGTGTTTTTAACCATTCGGGACCCGTTTCTAGCCGACCTCGACGAGGTTAGGGGTGACGGGTGACTTCCCTGGCAGGTTTCTCATGCATCCCTTGCGTGGGATTCCGGGCACAATGACTCTCATAAGCACTTAAGCACCTTAAGCGGCTGGTAATCACGATGTAAATGTTGATCATGAATGTTGATCATGGTAATATATGTATGTTTTCTTTTCTTTTCCTGTGTCTGAGCGTGTTCGTTTGTCTTGTCTGTGCATTGTTCAGAAAATTTAAAATAAAATATACTCAATAAATAAAATAAAATAAAATAAACTCAGTCTGCGTTCAGCTCTCTGATACACAACACACAACCCCCTCAGTCTGCCTTCAGCCCTCTGATACACAAACACACAACCCCCTCAGTCTGCCTTCAGCGCTGATACAGGCTTCCAGTTCATGCTTGAGTCACACATAGTGGCACATAATTTTACCAGCACATGTTAACACCATAGACATGTTAACATGTTAACACCATAGACATGTTAACATGTTAACACCATAGACATGTTAACACCATAGACATGTTAACACGTTAACACCATAGACATGTTAACACGTTAACACCATAGACATGTTAACACGTTAACACCATAGACATGTTAACATGTTAACACCATAGACATGTTAACATGTTAACACCATAGACATGTTAACACCATAGACATGTTAACACGTTAACACCATAGACATGTTAACATGTTAACACCATAGACATGTTAACACCATAGACATGTTAACACGTTAACACCATAGACATGTTAACATGTTAACACCATAAACATGTTAACATGTTAACACCATAGACATGTTAACATGTTAACACCATAGACATGTTAACATGTTAACACCATAGACATGTTAACATGTTAACACCATAAACATGTTAACATGTTAACACCATAGACATGTTAACATGTTAACACCATAGACATGTTAACACCATAGACATGTTAACATGTTAACACCATAGACATGTTAACATGTTAACACCATAAACATGTTAACATGTTAACACCATAGACATGTTAACATGTTAACACCATAGACATGTTAACACCATAGACATGTTAACATGTTAACACCATAGACATGTTAACATGTTAACACCATAAACATGTTAACATGTTAACACCATAGACATGTTAACATGTTAACACCATAGACATGTTAACACCATAGACATGTTAACATGTTAACACCATGGACATGTTAACACCATATACATGTTAAAGAGCATGGAGCAGGGTAATTCCTTTGCTAAATGTATACTTAACCTTGTCCCTATGTCCATTTGAAAAGTTAATGCATCATTAAAAAAAAAAAAAAAAAAGTTTGAAAAAAAATATGGAGAAAAACACCTTCCTTTTTCAGAAGGAAATAACAGACTTTTATTCTGTTAGAAAAAGCCTGCTACGTCACAGTGGGGAGTGGCTTCCGCGTGCGTGTCTCCCTCTCCCCTCCCACTCTCGTCAAATCCATGGTCAAATCAGTCGTATTTCAGGACAGATAGCAGGTCAGGTACGTACGCTAGTCAAAGTCAATCAGTCAGCCAGTTAGTCGGTCGGTTAGTTGGTAGGTTAATCACTAGTTAGTTTTTAGTATATAGTTAGTCATTTAGTCAGTAGCTGCCTGTAGTAAGTCGTTGTCAGTGAGTTTTGGGTCGGGTGTCGCCAGGTTACTGCATGCAGATAACAAGCTGTCAGCTCCACTCTGCTGCTGCTGCCTGTCTGCGTGACACTCTCTTTCTATCTCTCTCTCTCTCTCTCTCTCTCTCTCTCTCGGTGTGTGTGTGTGTGTGTGTGTGTGTGTGTGTGTGTGTGTGTGTGTGTGTGTGTGTGTGTGTCTACGCTGTGTGATACGCTCTCTTCACTCGAGGGAGGGGGAGGCTGCGGCTCCTTCCTCCACCTCTGCTCTGCTCTGCTCTGCTCTGCTCTGCTCTGCTCTGCTCTGCTCTGCTCTGCTCTGGGGTCCGCTCTGCTGTGAAAAGAGAAAGAAGGAGGAGGAGAAACCGCCACCTCCACAGCCAGCCACCTCACACACCCCAACTGTGCACGGCTCGCATGCCTCTCGGTCGGCTGGCCGGACAATATGCACCCCGCTGCAGCAGCAGCTTTTCTCACTGTGTTCGGGACTTCGGCTCTCGGCCAGATGGCTGGACACATACGTCACTTTTGCGCGCGCGCGTGTGTGTGTGTGTGTGTGTGTGTGTGTGTGTGTGTGTGTGTGTGTGTGTGTGTGTGTGTGTGTGTGCGTGCGTGCGTGTGTATCGAATTACAGTCCGCACCTCGGCCCGCCTCCGCTCGCTTGTGTGTGTGTCAAATTACAGTCCGCACCTCGGCCCGCCTCCGCTGCTTTCAAGCTCCTTCACAACTCTCTCTCCGCGGTCCGTTGTGGGCTGTTCCTGCTCTCTTTCACTGTCAAAATTAGCCTGAGGACCATCACATGCATGTGCATAAACATTTGCTACCTCCTCTTCCTCCTGAAAACCGGCGTTAGCATCCATAGTGTGTGACTGACAGCCCTGACCTAAGTGACTACAGACAGAGGGACAGACGGGCATGCCTGGCGACTCCCTACACTGACGTCAGAGTTTTGGGGTCCAAGATGTCAAAATAAAAGTTCAAAAAATAAAACGACCCCAGAAGTCACTGTAGTGTATATGTAAGTGTCTTAATGTGAAAATCAAGTTCCTCCATAATTCACCTACACATTGACTGATTGGGGTCTCTAACCTGCCCCATGCTCTTTAACATGTTAACATGTCTATGGTGTTAACATGTTAACACCATAGACATGTTAACACCATGGACATGTTAACACCATAGACATGTTAACATGTTAACATGTCTATGGTGTTAACATGTTAACACCATAGACATGTTAACACCATGGACATGTTAACACCATAGACATGTTAACACCATGGACATGTTAACACCATAGACATGTTAACATGTTAACACCATAGACATGTTAACACCATAGACATGTTAACATGTTAACACCATAGACATGTTAACATGTTAACACCATAGACATGTTAACACCATAGACATGTTAACATGTTAACACCATAGACATGTTAACATGTTAACACCATGGACATGTTAACATGTTAACACCATAGACATGTTAACATGTTAACACCATAGACATGTTAACATGTTAACACCATAGACATGTTAACATGTTAACACCATAGACATGTTAACACCATAGACATGTTTACACCATAGACATGTTAACATGTTAACACCATAGACATGTTAACATGTTAACACCATAGACATGTTAACATGTTAACACCATAGACATGTTAACATGTTAACACCATAGACATGTTAACACCATAGACATGTTTACACCATAGACATGTTAACACGTTAACACCATAGACATGTTAACATGTTAACACCATAGACATGTTAACATGTTAACACCATAGACATGTTAACACGTTAACACCATAGACATGTTAACATGTTAACACCATAGACATGTTAACATGTTAACACCATAGACATGTTAACACGTTAACACCATAGACATGTTAACACGTTAACACCATAGACATGTTAACATGTTAGCACCATAGACGACAGAACTAATTGATGTTGATTTCTTTACAAACAGCTCACCTTGATCATGTGTATTGTGTGGTGGCAGGTTTGAATGGGAGGGCTGAAATGTGCCTACAGCGGTACATCATAAATGTTGGGGATCTGGCAGACAAATAGACAGAGGCAGACAAATAGTAATGTAATTAGGCCTGGGGATAATGTCAGGGCTACACAACGTGTGCACAAAGTCTTGTAGTGGGATCAAGACATGGCTTCTTGTATAATCGCTCGGCGTTTCCACGAGTTCCAGCGGTGTAGGATGGATTTGTGGTGAATAATAATGGACTCGTGAGTCACGA